>NW_024412388.1:54997638-55067224 GCF_014898765.1 Herpailurus yagouaroundi
TCTATATCTATATCTATATCTATATCTATATCTATATCTATATCTATATCAGTATATAGATAGATATAGATATTCATAGGAATATAGGAATGTAGGAAAGAGATAGTGCTCTCAAATTAAGATAATTTGAGAGGATTTATAAAAAGCTTTATTTATAAACATATATAAAGGAAGCCACCAAGGATAGTTCAGTTGCCCATGTTAGAGACAGTGGTACTTTTAATGTCCCTAAGCCTTGAGAGAGAGGCGAGGGAGCCGGTTACATGTGAGGATGAGCAGAGACAGCCACCTAAAGAGATGAACCTCTCAGTTGGTCCATGGTGACCTCTCAGGATGGAGGCCTAGGGAATAAATGCCTCTCCTGACCTGCTTCTACTCTCCATTGGCTGAACACAAAGAGAAGTTGGGGCAACAGAGCCAAGTGACTTAATTCATCAGGGCAGCCTTTTGCAGCATGAAGGAGAACGGGGGGGGGGGGGGTAAGGTGGAGAGTGCCTGTGGAGGGAGCAAGCAGAGGAGAGCCAGCACCCTGGAACCAGCAAATATAAAATATAAGCAGCTGCTGGAACATCTATGCTAGTGAGCTGCTTTTTTCTTTTTAATTATAGCTATTTTTTTTTCTGTTGCCATGAAGGGTTTTCAAAACATGATCTTAAATCATGTTTCTTTGCCTTTTCAGTCCCAAGTGAGTATAATTGTTGGTGTCTGACAGATGTTGATTAGTCACACTCATTATAGTCTGGGGCCTTGTTTATGTCACAGAAATGTTTGCAGGTATGATTGCATGCAGAATGAGGCTTAGAGACGAAGGGCATTGTCCCCTGCTTGATTTCAGCTTTCTCACCAGTAGTGGATCCACAAGCCATGTGGTCATTAAGATCCATACTTACTGTGTGTGTGTGTGTGTGTGTGTGTGTGTGTGTGTGTATGACTCACATATACATACTTAGGACCTTAAGTTTACTTGTAGAGAAAAGGGAGACATAATTGAAAAATCAAAGTAGTAATAAAGAGGTAGAAATCATCCCAAACTTCTCAAAGTTGGATGTTCTTGTGTTGTTTTCTTTTAGTACTTTTTATTCAGAGCATTTATTACAATTAATAATGATATATTTGGAGACATTATTTATTGAGTGTCTATCTCTCTCACCCCAAACCTTAAGGAGGGCAGAATTCTATCTTTTCCTGAAAATGGAGCATTTGGTGATTGTATATTGAGCTAATTAAATAACCATATAAGTACAGATAGCAAAAAAAAAAAAAATGAGTCATGGGTCAGTACTTGCAAGTGGATAAGCAAAGACCTACTGGATGTCTACCATGAGCCAGATGGTTTACATACATTCTCATACGTGTCTCATGATCACCATGGCCAAGATGACAGTTGTAAATGAAGAGGAGAGGACAACCCCGAACTGGGCCATCCCCCTGCCATGTATTACTGCCTGATTATTGTACAGATTCAGTTTCCCTTTGTCTCTGCTGTTGTGTGTTTTCCTGCCATACTTCTATCATCAATGCATCCATACTTTTTCATATTCAACCATTCTGGAGTGGTTTTTTTTTTAGCTTACCAAGAGCTTCATGATGGTGAATAGTACCTCCCTAGTACCCCATGAGGGAGGTGGTGTCCTCCTCACTTTAGAAAGGAGCAGAGACTCAGAGAAATGTGGTGAGTTTCCCAACATAACACAGCAAGTACATAGCAGAACAGAGCTGAAAACTGGGTCTTCCAAATCTGGTGCTGCCCCAAGCGGTATTGGGGTTTGTCTTCAGTGATTGGTGTTAGCGTCTGAAGTGGTCAGGTTTCTTTTTTGTTTGTTTTTGAGACAAAATTGGGATTCTCATTTAGAATTCTCAAGCACTGAAAGGTGCTTTCCCCCATGGATTTGAATCAGATGTGCGAATAGCATGCAAAAAGGTTAATCTGTTTACCCAACTAGAACATTTTGCACTGGAGAAAAAACCTTGGAGTTGCATTGCCGTGGTGTTCCAGATGTCCTATGCTTTGAGCTGCTTTATTTGCATATGATATTTCAAAGCTTGTGATCAATTTACAATTATAATTGCCATCAAAATTTTACTTTAGCATTTTGTGAGGAAAAACATCAATTTACATTATTTTGCAGAGTTGGAAAATATCTAACGATTTATAAAACAAAAATGGGTTTCATCAGGACAAGGGAATACAAAATTGCTATTGCTGCTCTATGTTATAATCATTTCCTAATACAAGATCCTGTTATTTTCATATATGTGTTTTATATTCACTGTGCTAGTCCATAATAAGATAATTCTAATCATTGAATTACACAGCTGCTCTAAGAGAATGAAGAGCCCACATGTGAAGAAGAAAATGAAACAGCTGATTGTAAAATGTATGTTGGATGTCTATCTAGGCAGCACTTGTAACTAAATTAACAGTGAGTTTAAATTCCATTTGTTAAGTGTTTCTTCTTCATATCTCTTTTTAAAAATACAAAAATGTATTCACTTCATGCACTATCAATAGAATTCTTGTCAGTGCATTAGAGCAATTCTTATAAATACCTTAGTTTCTTTAAACTCTAATAATAGTGGGAAGAAAGAGTAAATTATGCATTGAATACATTGTTTTGAGAGTCGATACATAATAAACATTTATTGGGCACTTTGTGTCAGGCGCTGTGCTAAGTGCATCATATGCCAACTTTATTTAATGCTTACAAGAATCTTTCGAGGGTAAGCACTTCTACTCTTAAAAACGTTTCTTAAAGATGAGAAAACTGGGGCGCCTGGGTGGCGCAGTCGGTTAAGCGACTGACTTCAGCCAGGTCACGATCTCGCGGTCCGTGAGTTCGAGCCCCGCGTCGGGCTCTGGGCTGATGGCTCAGAGCCTGGATCCTGTTTCCGATTCTGTGTCTCCCTCTCTCTCTGCCCTTCCCCCGTTCATGCTCTGTCTCTCTCTGTCCCAAAAATAAATAAACGTTGAAAAAAAAATTAAAAAAAAAAAGATGAGAAAACTAAGGTTTATAGTATTTAAGTTGCCTAAGCTTTTAAAGCCAATAAAATGTAGATATAAAATAAGATAATAAGATAGATTTGTTAATAAAAATGAAAGCCAGGAAAAGGCAGAACTACTAATACCTGGTTCTGAATTTTATTAGTCCAATAAAAATAAAATAATTGATGTATAAATGAGATGTATAGATGATGTATAGATGAGAATGAGAAGCTTAGATTCTTAGATTAGAGAATGAGAAGTTTAGATTAAAAAATCCCTGCCTACAGAAACTACGTCTAACTCATTTTTTAATGTCCTTGCATACAATAGCCCACAGAAAATACTGAATCTTGTTTAATCTCAAAGCCTTCCAAGGTTAGGGAGTTTGTGGTTGCATTTATTCTTGAGATGTTTCAGGATCGAGAAAGTATTTTATCTGTTAAGTAACAGTCTTTCTCCCATAATCTCCCCTTGTTGAAATCATCTGATCATGGAGCAAAAATGGGTATATAGAAACATCAGTAAGATAGTATTGACACTCGGAAAAGATGATGTGATTCATACCGAGTTGTTGGTGCCCAGTATTGTTTTGAACTCCTGACCTACAGTAATTTAGTTCAGAGCAGTAGTTCCCTTCCTTCCCTTGCCTACTTTTGGATCATGTGGGAAATGCTTAAAACATATGAATGCCCAGGTCCCACTACAGATCAGACAAATCTGAATATCTGGAATTGGCCCAGACATCACAATTTTTTTAATAGCTCCCCAGATAATCCTAATGATGTGAAGTCAAAATTGGAAAACACTGATTTAGAGAAATGTATATTAAATATAGAGTATTATTGCCAGGCAAGGAGCTACCCAGCTAGACTAATGCAGAATGACATTGTTCTTATGAATTCATCAAGCGTTGAGGTCAAAAATTTGATTCTAACCCTGCCTAGGAGTTAATCAGACCCTAGGAAATTGATAACACCTTAGGCAAACATAAAATTTTCTGATTATAGAACATAGCATGCTGAACTATGGGGAGTTTCCATTGGGCAAATCCACTAGATGAATATCTCTTCCTCCTTTTTAATTAGCTGGGCAGACTTATTTATCAAATCATTGCTCTAGAAGGCTGATCTGAGCAGAGTTGAATGTTGGCATATTTTGCTTAAGGTGTAGAGAATCCTGCTGAAATGTCCCAGGCATGACAACTAATGACAACACTCTTTTGCTCAAATTGTGGGGTCTTACAGATTCAAGGTTGTATTTTAGCACTTCTTGAAAATGTCCCCTGGATATCCTAAATTAAGGATGCCAAACTACTTCTCTGACTCCTGAGTTTCTATGATTTTATGCCAAACTCTCCTTTCTTTAGATATAATGCCTTACTTTGTAGTCGCTAGCATTGGCAACATTCTGTGTCTGTTACATTTCCTTGTTTGCATTAGACAAGAGTTCTAGGGCTCCTGAAGCATAGCCTATAGAATGCTCATCAATTGTACAAAAGATAGGAAATTTGGAGAGAGAAAACAAACATTAGAAGAGCAGTTCCTTTATACCTCCTTTTCCACTGAAGGAATTCATTAAGGTTTATGTTCACTTACATGGGCATACTCAGATATTGAAAGCTTTGTCAAATTATCTCCATTTTGTTTCTTTTTCTGGATCTTTCTCATATTTTAGGCTTACCTCAAATGTCTAATGATTCCTGATTGTCCATTCAGATTCAACGATGAGTCCACGAAAAAGTTGGTTTGGAGCTCTGTCTGCGAGGGTAGGTCTAGTTTTAGGATATTCAGACATTGTAAGCGGACAGGACACTGAACCGGGCATTTTGTGCTGGACTTGTTTTCAGTCCCCCCCACTACACGCATATCTTGGAAGTTTTACCATACAATTTAGTAGGTTCTTTAGAGGAGCTCTTCCTCTTCCTCTTTTTTTTTTTTTTTTTTTTTTTTTTGCCTGAGGACTGGGATGGGGGTGTAAATATCTGGAAGTCTATATAAAGACTTTAGACTATTTTTCCAGTTTTCCAACTGAGGGCTCATTCTGATTCCCTTTTCACCCGAAGCCTCCAGGATGTCACTAGCCTAAGTCTGTCTTTCTCTGCCCTACCTCATCATTTACCCCTTTTAATCCAGCTTTAGTCTTTCTCAGGTGCTGATGACAGACCCCTCCCCCCTTCATCATTGTGTACTTACCAGAATTTTAAAAATTCGATTTATTTTAAAACTGTATAAGGAGGAAAAGAAGATAAACACTTGTGGATAAAGTAAAACAGACATTCAGTAAAATTGTTTAAATGCAAGCTGCAGCTTAGATAAGTAGATGTAATTATGCACATAGCTGCATTCAATCTCTTTGTCTTCACAAGAAAGCTCTTATTAATTAAAAACAAACAAAAAGTGATGATAGTGTAGAGATTTTCTTAACTTCTGAAGTCAAATTCATGGACCCCAGTACTTGAGTGTTAATGAGAAATTCCTCCTGACCCTTTTTACAACTGTTTATGAATAATGACTCTATTGTAATGCTGATTTAAAGCAATTTCATTAGAAAACTCAAGAGCACAGAAGATCTGCACAGACTATAATTATGGAATATCTGGCAAGGCAGCATTTAATACTGGCAGATATAAGATTGTACTTGAATGAAGAAAAATTAGCAGATTAAGTATACATATTTGAAGATGTGTGATATTAACGCATGTGAAATTTACCAAGCTTTTAAAAAAGTTTCCAAGGCTGCAACTACTTCTAAATTATTGCTCTGTTCCCCCATAGTCCTCAGCATAGAGCTTAATCCATTTGTGAGTATGTGTTCCATTTTCATCTGATAAACTGAGTTAGTTTCTGGGACCCTGGCAGCCCAGTGGTTTATAAAATGTGAGAACTGGAAGGAATTGTCACATCATCTAGTTTTTCCATGATTCTGGGACATTTTTCTTCTTCATATACAATCATCACTGAAAAGAGGATATGTATGAAAATTTATATGTGCAGATGATGTGTTAGTGCTCTAACAAAAATGCAACAAAACTGTTGTTACATCTATTACACTGATGAATTGTCTTAGAGTTTGTGGCATTTAAGAATTGAGTGGATACATTCCTCACTTGTTTCTAATGTGCCATATTTTTTCTTTCTACTTCTGCACACTTTTTTTTGTGTGCCTGGGATGTTCATTCTCTCTTTGTTTCTTGGCGAATTCCTCACCAATTTTTTCAAAACCTGTGCAAATGTCACCTTTTTGGTAAAGCCTTCCTGGATTCTCATAAGAACAGCTAATGCTGTTTCCTTTTTGTGTATAACCTTCTTCATCTTTTTTTTAAATGTTTATTTATTTATTTTTAGACAGTCAGAGAGAGATGTGAGCTGGGAAGGGCAGAGAGAGAGAGGGAGAGAGAGAGTCCCAAGCTGATATCCCAGAGCTGACTCAGGGCTCAGACCCAGAACTGTGAGATCGTGACCTGAGCGGATCATAACCTGAGCTGAAATCAAAATTCA
The DNA here is from genome assembly GCF_014898765.1 of Herpailurus yagouaroundi. Taxonomy (NCBI): domain Eukaryota; kingdom Metazoa; phylum Chordata; class Mammalia; order Carnivora; family Felidae; genus Herpailurus; species Herpailurus yagouaroundi. The sequence goes on from NW_024412388.1 coordinate 55,004,119, forward strand.
GATGCTTAACCAATTGAGCCACCCAGAAGCCCCACCTTCTTCATCTTTATATACATAACCTTCTTCACTTCCATCATTTTACAAGTAGCATGGTTCATCCAGAGAGATGAATTGGGCTTTTCAAGGGTTCACATCCTTAAGGGCCTCAGAGAAACAGTGGAGTCTCATTTAAGATGCATGCTGTCTCGGTGTGCTCAGCTGGGCAGCCTAGCTGGGTTCTGGACAATTTCTATTTTGGTCTCATTCTAAAGGTGTTCGAGAAGAAAATAGGGGAGTGGAAAGATCAGGAGTTCATTGTAAGAGATGATTGTACAAGATCTTTTCACCATGTAGCTCATGTATTTGCGGAAACTCAGTGTGGTTTTGGCTAGTGTGCCACTGTACACAGAGGGCATTGGTGCATTTAGTCCTATAACAGCAGGGAGGATCTTGCCCTTAAAACCATTAGTCTGGAGCAGGACACATAGATCAGCTGCTTGTGCATGTGGCAGCATGTAAAGGTAGCTGACTATGTCCTTAGATTATAGAGAGGAAGGAAATAGATTTACTTATTTCTCAGGAGAAATAATATTGTTTCTGGCATTCCCCATCAACCAGCATAGAAAAGCTGTTCTGTGTTCCTGGGTGCTGCTCTTTAACTGATGCTACTGCCACAACTCTCATTTCTCTCCTCCTGGCATAAATTTCTGCGGGAATTTCCAAGGAGCGGATAAAGCTCTGCAGGAAGCCCTGGGTTGTGCACAGTATCGCCGTTAGGGGTTGAACTGTGTTCCCCCAGAAGATGTTGATGTTCTAATCCCCAGGACCTATGAATTTGGAAATAGGGTCTTTGCAAATGATTAAGTTAAGATACAGTCATTAGAGTGGCTCCTAATCCCGTATAACTGTATCTCTGCAAAAAGAGAAATTTGAGCACGGGGACACATGCATAGAAGGGAGACAACATGAAGACCCATTGAGGATGCCATCTGTAAACCAAGGAACATCTGAGGCTACCAGAAGCTGGGAGAAAGGCATAGAACAGATGCTCTCACATAGCCCTCAGAAAGAACCCACCTTGATTTTGGACTTCTAGTCTCCAGACCTGAGACAATAAATTTTTCAGTTTAAATCACCCAGACTGCCATGGCCGGGGGGCATCTCACTCTTCTTTAATCTCTTGGGGAAGTTAACTTTAAGTACCTCTTCCCTTAACCCTAGTAGTGATGACAAGAATTAGAGAAAAGTGTGTCTCAGAAAGAAGTCGTAGATCTCTGACCTCCATTATTTCCATCACACCGGCCTGAAAATTTCAGGTCTAATATCCTAAGCTGGTGATCACAGCCTGGATTCAGCCCACAAATGGTTTTATTGACTGCACAATGTTTTATTAAAATTAAAAACACAAAATCATCATAATGACTCATTACGAGGATATAAACACTGTCGGACTTCACATCAAAATCAGAATTTCTGGCACAGTAGGCCAGCATTCCCATACAGTAATAAGGTATTTCCATCTCACTTCCAGTGCAAGGGAAGGGGTATGCACTTTCCATTTGCCTTTCTCCATCCTTCCTACTGTTCCTAAACCAGGCCCAGTTCTGGCTTCTGTCCTAAATGCTGCCTCCATGGCCCCTACAGGTATTTGACTTTGGGGCTTCTGTGGACATTATTACGAGAACTCCATTTTCTTTCTGTTTTCTCTGGAAGTATAGAGTTTAGTTTAAGTCATTGTAGATGCCCCATATGTTATACATTATGTATCTACATGTGTATATGCCCTGTAATTATTTTGTATATGCCCTGATGGTGCTATGTGTATTGTGGCAATTAAACAAATATTCATTTAATAATCTCTTTGTTCATTATCTAAAAATCAGTCTTTTAAGTACTATGAGGTCAATAGATAGACCAGATAGTGGTGCTGCCTCAGGGGAGTTACGGTCTACCCCGAGGAAGTAAGATATTGCATCGTGCATGTAAGACATTAAAAAATAAACTGAAAAGTTTAAAGACAAATGCAAAGTTAGACAAGGATTCAGAGGAAGGAAAGAGCACTTCTAACTGGGACCACAGGAGGGAAATTTTGTAGTGAGGGGAGGCATTTTAGCTGGGACTTGGAAGAATGTAGGATTTGGTCAAACATGAAGAAAACTGGGCAGTTGGGTAGGTAAACATCTGGTCATTTAAGAAATAACAAGTAGTTCAGTTTGATGGAACTAAGGGAAGTTACGAGGAATAAACTAGAGAGGAGAATTTGAAACCATGTAATGTAACATCAACAGCAGGCCTATGGAGATTAGGCAGCAGTGAGTCTCTTAAAGGAGCTACATTGATTCTTTAACTATAACTAAGAATTAGACAAGAAGGCTGTGCCTTAACTTTTGTTGCTCAAAAGGGAAAAACCGCCCACTTAACGTTTGCATCTAATTAAGTTTCATAGTGGAAAATTCCCATTTATGTTTTTCATTCCCTAATTAGTAGCAGTTTTCAGGGAAAGTAGTCCAAGCCAGTTCTTGGTAGGCAGTTCTAAAGAAGCAATCCAGCATTCTTATTTCTGCTACCGCTTCCCCTCCCCCAACTTTCTAACATGAGCATATTAGTTAGCATTCTTCACTTTCACAAAAGTATTCTCAGTGTCCTATAAGCTGGGTGTCACAGCTGTCCATTGAGAGAGCTAATCTGCCATTTTGAAACGTGAGTTAGATAATTATTTCCTTTCACATTCCTTTTCTATTTCCCTTTCGTGCTCCCAGCCCTCCTTTTTTTCTGCTTTCTTCTTTCCCTCCCTTCTTCCTCCTTTCTCCCTCCCTGCTTTCTTCCTACCTTTGTAAGGTAATGTAGAGGTGAAGAGCAATGCCTTTGGAGTCACATGACCTGTATTATAATCTTAGTAGTACTACTGACTGGTTGTGAAACCTTGAGATATCTATCTAACTTCTTTGATCCTCAGTGTTCTCATCTACAAAAAGAGGTAGTAATAATAATATTCACTTGATAGGGTTTTGGTAATACATGCAAAACACTTAGAACAGTGGCTGGCACATGTTAAGTACTCAGGAAATATTAGCTATTATCACTACTGTTATTGTCCTCATTGAAGATGGGTTCTTTTAAAAATATGGAGAAGGGACACCTGAGTGGCTCAGTTGATTAAGCATATGACTCTTAACTATGGCTCAGGTCATGATCTCACAATCATGAGATGAAACCCTGTATAGGGCTCTGTGCTGGGCATGGAGGCTGCTTAAGATTCTCTCTCTCTCTCTCTCTCTCTCTCTCTCTCTCTCTCTGTTTCTGTCCCTCTCTATCCCTCCCCTACTCTCTCTCTCTCTCTCAAAAAAAATATGGAGAGAAATAAATCTTACTGTTTCTTGTTTCATTTCAGACCTAAGAGATTTCTTTTCATTAAAATCAAATGCTATTATGAAATAACATGTAGAATCTACAACCTCGTTCCATATAATGAAGACACTTGGGAAGCGAACTGATAAGTGGGTTAATTTTACAAACATAGCCCTTAAATCACTTTTAGAAGAAAGTAGGCATATTATAGATACATTCTTATATTCTTTTATTGAAATAGAGAAAGTTATCTGGGATATGACTTGTTTTATATGTAAGAGCTGAAGGGGTCTTCTTTTGGGGGGATTTTTTTAAATCAAGAGATTTTTCCATGGTTTGACCATTTACCTATTTTTCTTTTCCTTTTTCCCTTTACTGGGAACATCCAGCCTATCATACCTTGACATTTGAAAAGGTCAATATATTTCCACATACAAGTAAGCACATTCTCCTTGATAGGTCAAACAATGGATCTCTGATCATTTTTGTTAGGATAATGACTTTAACAAGAGAAAATAATACAATTTAAGCCTCAGATAACCATGATTTCAACATGTATGATAACTGAGATCCTAATATGTTTGATCAGAAAGTGTACAAATGTAATATTCTCGACACCATTTTGAAGGCTCTTCCTCCACAGCACCTTTGTATATCTGTGTATATCTGTGTAACTTGCTATGTAACATTTATGTTCGTCAGCATTTTAGGATATTAGAATTATAATTTCTCAATTTGACTTTTCAAGTGTCTATAGAGATGGGATATGAATGGGAAGGGACCCTCCCTCCCTTCCTCGCTCCCTACCTCTTACTCCTTTCTTCTCTCCCTACCCCTTCTTCTTTTTTTCAAAGTCTTTATGTCATTCTCATTCTTTTAACTGGTAAATGTTGTAATTAAGTAATCACCACAGACATTTGCGCCCTCCTCTCACTGTTAATTTATCAAATGAAAATAATTAGTTGTCTTTATGTACAGTCTCTTAAATTGTGAATGCCTTTAGGCCAAGAGCAAAATACCTTTTAAAATACCCAGAAGTCACAGTGCTTATGATTATGAGAGATCCTTTGTCCTGTCTGTGGCTTTGTTACGTAACTGGTACACTTGGATAATGATTCTTGCCCTTCTTGTTTACCTCACCTGATGGGGTTCTTGAGCCTATTCATCCATTAAAACATGTAAATAATGACAATGATATCACAATAATGATAACATATAACTTCTATTCAGCTCATGAAAGTTTAAAAATGTTCCCTTATACAAGGTGAGGAATGTGAAAGCCCTTTGAAATATAAAATACAAAGCAAATGCAAGGTATTGTTTTCATTAGCAAGTTTAAAGAAAACTGTTGTACACAGAAAGAAATCTGTGTGGTGCCATTAAGCATTTAATTTTATTTTTCAGATTATGGATTTGTCCCATGAGAGGTGATGTACTTAACAACATCAGCATGTGTGGAGCAAGACTAGCATAATGCATAAATGTAATTCCAGGGGTGCTGGGAAGACACCAAAAAATGTGCTTCCTTTTGCCATAGCTTGAAATGGAAAATGATCATTCTCTTTGGTTAGTTCTGAAGAGCTAGCAGATTGACAGTAATATGAAAAAGGATCTCATTTTGCACTGATGCAATTTGGGTAAAATAGAAAAGTTCTGGTGTGAGAATACATGTACTTGCTTATCAAATTTTATTCAGTTGGACACTTTGAAAGGAGTGCTCATATTTAGCAATATCCAAATAGATGTTAAAGTGATGGAATATATAATTGTTGAAAGTGACTTCAGAAATAATTTGATGGAGAAACTGAAACCCAGAAAGGCAAATGATTTTGCTATAGCTGCGTGACTTTTTAATAACTGAGCCAAACTCTTTCTATATCTTGTCCCCCATATTTTGACTATAAGAATTCCAATCTTTACTGGATTGTGCTCCCTGAAGGTAGGTACTTTGACTTACCCATCCATCTATCCACCTCTCTATTCATCCATCCATTCCTGTTAATAATTTATTAAACATTAATTTAAAGACTCATATGTAGTGTGTTAACACTGTGTTAAGTGATGGAGATGCAAGGGTAAATGGGATGAGATGGCTGATTTCATGGAGCTTGCAATCTTGGAGGGGAGGGGGAAGAGGAGAGGGAGAAGGAGAGGGAGAGGGAGAGGATGTCTAAAAGTAACAGAGTAGCAAATATCAGAGGTACCCATTAACAGACAATAAAAAGGGGTGAATAATAACTCTAGAGAGTAAGTCAGAAAGTGTTTTGACATGAGATATTTGAGTTGGATCATGAATAAAGGTCACTTCCTCACCTAGCAAAATGTCAGCCATTCATTGAATACATAATTGAATAATCAAGACTTGGTACATTTCTAATATGCCTGTGTTCTTACTAATAACAAATACAAATAAATTGTTTCAGTGGTAGTTTTCCCTATAGTATTTGCTTTATGGAATTTCTTTTCTTTTCTTTTCTTTTCTTTTCTTTTCTTTTCTTTTCTTTTCTTCTCTTTTCTTTTCTTTTCTTCTCTTTCTCTTCTTTCTTTCTTTCTTGCTTTCTTCTTTCCTTTTTTCTGGTTAAATTTTAACTTTCTTGGCCTATGAGGACATTCTCTATCCCTACCCTGCCTTATTAATATAACAGCTTTGATTTTCTAAAAGTTACAAATGTTTTAGAAGATCTAGGACAAAACAGTGAAATGATCATTATTTTCAAACTGAGGAAACAAAAACAAAAATCTCCTTACAACTCCTTCTTACAGAGGAATTCCAATTAATAATTGTAGAAGCAGTGAGAGAAACAGAAAGTTACCTTTAGAATGTAGCAGTAAGAATTGCAGGCAAGATCCACCATTGAATGCTAAAATCTACTGGGTTTGAAAAAGAACAGGTATTTCTATAGTGCTAAAGTACCTACCGCCAAGATCCTTATTACACAGACAAAAATAGTAATTTTATAGTGGAGAAACCCAGCAAATTCAATGTCAACCAATGACTAAGTTGAATATGATTGGTAATAAGTTACATGGAAATCATGAACCCTCTTATATGCTCAAAAGGTACATCACTTCTGAGGGACATTTTACAACATAGCTAATTAGTACTCTTTCAATGTATCAAGGTTGTGGAAGATAAAGAGAGAAGGAGGAACCATCATAGGTTGAAGATGCGTAAAGACATTTTAAAACTAAATGTTATGTGAAATACTGGGCTGCATCGTGGAATAGAAAAATGAGCATCGGTGGAAAAACTGGTAAAGCTTAAGTAAAGACTCCAGTTTAATTAATAATATTATCCCATGTTCATGTCTTGTTTAGGTAAGTGTAGTATGGCTATGCAAGACATTAACTTTAGGAAAACTAGGTGAGGAATGAAGGGTATACTCAACTACTACTTCTTCCATTTTGCTGTTAAGTTTAAACTTATTTCAAAATAAAAGCTTAAAAAGGCAATTATCTTTATGCATTAGGGACACTTAACAAGTGATTTGAACTTCAAAGACAGAATGAAATATTCAAAGCTTATCCACAGTATTTATTAAGGAAAAATATGAAACAAAAAAAATGGATGCATTTCTGTAACATTTTTATTCTAGCATTTGAAGGAAGTATAGGAGTTAAAATATAGAATTTAATTGAAGTATATGATTGTTTTTACCAAAGTAATTTTGAACCTGTAGAATGTCAGAATTAGCCCTCACCTGTCTTAACCTGCTTCACCAATGTTTCGATCGTTACTCTGCAAAGAGCACAGTAGCCCCCACTTTATCCGTTGAAGATAGTACCAAAAACCCCAGTGGATGCGTGAAACCACAGATAATACCAAACCCTATATACTATTTTTTCCTCTACCCACACACCTATGATGAAGTTTAATGTACAGATTAAGCCCAGTAAGAAATTAACATTAATAACTAATAATAGAATGGGACACTTATAACAATATACTGTAATAAAAGCTATACGAATGCAGTCTCTCTCTCCTGTCAAACTATCTTGTACTGTACTGACCTTTCTCTTGTGATGATGTGAGACGATAAAATGCCTACATGATGAGATTAAATGAGGTTATGACATAGGCATGGTGACATAGCTATTCAAGGCTACTATTGACCTTCTGACATCATTTCTGGAGGACAGTTGATCTTGGGTAACTGAAGCTGAGTGTGGAAAGAGAAAGCAGGGATAAAAGGGGGCTACCATGCATAATACAAAAGAAGAAGGCATGTGACTTCTCAAGAATATTCTAGAGGTTGATTCTGGGATGTAAAAAAACATAGGGCTGTAAGACTCCTCTTTAGGAAAGAATTTGTTTTCCTATAGAGAATATTTTCTTATTTCCCACATTACTTTTTGGAATGGCTGTGCGGCTTAACATGTCCATCAACAGTACAGGAGAGAGCCAACTTCACCTTGCCCCCTGACCCCCTGACTCCTATAAACACTCAACACGATCATTAAAAGTAAATATTGGCTTGTTTAATAAAAAGGAAAAGAGAAGAAGAGAAAAGAAAATATTTTCTATCCCAGATGTTACTGATTTGAAACTACTGGCCAATAGTCACAGTATTGACTTTCACATCATGAAACTTTCTAATAACTAATATTTTTATTACTCAGTTTATGCCTTTCTTGCTTTTTTGTGACTGAGATTATTTTAGTCAGATGGTGATTTTAATTGGGGGATTTTCTAAGCCATTCAAGTGTAAGAGTTCTTAGGTAATTCTGCTTCAGAGTTTAGAATGCCAGATGTCTGTACTTCTAAGTCATATAAAGGTTTATTTGTTTGCCCACGACTGAGCTAAGTGGGTTTTACTGCACATTATTTCTAATAATATCATGTGTTTGAAAATTCCACTAGCTTAAAATGGGTAGATTCTGGGTCTAATTACTAAATTTTCTTTGCTCAAAATTCAGTGCAACAAAGGTGAAAGGGTTTGTTTCCAAGGAAACAAATGTACTCCATTTTCATCATATAAAATGTTTTCTGCAAGAAAATTCCATAACCAGTCTCCAGGGAGATACTGTGTCATGAGATGGCTCTCATTGGAGATTTTTTTCCAAAGGAGCACATTATTTTATTTTTGTTCCCTCTAAAATTGTCCTGCATTAGGCTAATTGTGATTGGATTGGATTTCAAAAAAAATTAACAACAGAACCATTGTCATCACCTTATTAGGGTCATAAAATGTACAATTCCAGGAGAACGTGATTTTCCCCTGGCCATTAGATTATGTTTATATTGGAGTCTAAGTAGCATGTATTCAGGATGTTCACTTGAGAAGAAACAGCCTGTTCTAAGGATGATATTTGTCACCCTGAGGGCTGAAAAAGAACTTCACTCTTTATTGGCATTTATTTGAAGTTGGAAGTGACTGCTTCTTTTTAAGAAATCTGAAAACCATATAAATAGCCTGGCTTTGCATATTCTAGTGATTGAATAACTAACAAATAAGGAAACCGCAGGAAGTAGACTCAGCTCACAAAAGTCTGAAGCTTTTTTCGTTCTGATGTATCTCTTGCATCTCTTTTAATAGTTGGTCTTTACCCATGTGAGTGCTTGCCTTTGGGTCCACTGTGTGGACCTGGTATATAATAAACATAAAATTTGTGATAATGGAATGAAATAATTGTACAGTGAGAAGATAAAATTTTGAAGTGGAAAACAAAATCATTGTGGTAATACAGTGGGTGCCGATGGCATAACAATCAAAATGAGAAGGCGTAGCTCTATCCCTTACTAAATCTGCAACTAAACAGGTCACTTAAACCTCTCTATAAATGGGGAAGGAACTGCTTATCTAATAAGGTTGTTAATTAATATATGTAAAAAGTATATTTGTTGAAAGAATTTCTTTAAAGTATGAAACTATTCCCTAAAGAGTATGAATTCTCACATTGTAAAAGCAGTAACCATATCGTATGTCTTTCTCTTGATTTGGGAGATATATTACATTTGCCTTGTTTCCAGTGAATCTCATGCATAGGCCAGCTAATATGACATAATTAGAAAATATCACCTTTCTAGGGTAACCCTAGAGTCTAAAAATTGGAAGTGATTTTTTTTTTAATTCAGTGAAAGATCAGATTCCAGTCAGTCTAATCTCCCAAAATTTGTCTTCAGAGGTCCAACATGTGACTTCTAAGTCAACCCATTTAGTCTGGTCCTTTCCATAACTTTAAAGTATAGCTGGTCAATCAAAGAAGATGGGAAAATTGATTAGTTTGTGAAATGTAGACCCAGTAGAGTCTCTCTAAAAAGTTTAGTCAGTATAGTCATATATTTTGTGAAAGAGAGACTCATGTGACAGACAGTGACATACAGGAAATAGCAGATACCAACACCAAAATGTGGCATCAATAAAACATTTGTTCTTTTTTCTTTCATTCGTTCATGTGAAGAAAATTTTTATGGAGTGCTAAGCGCCAGGGACTAGGCTAGATGCTTTCAACACACTTGATCTCATTTGATAACACGTGACATTTGGCAAAGAAATATGATTAAGTCCATGTGATGGATGCTGAGGGGCACCACCCAGACACCTCTTAAGGACTGAGCATTCATTCTTAAGCTGCCCGCAAATGTTAGCAATGGAATACTCTTGCCCAACTCCCTATCAAGAATCATTCTCAACAAAAGACAGCCACCTAGCGTAGGGTCCTACACCCCCTTGCATCCAGTAACTGATATACATGGGTTATAAAGGCTCAGTGGAGATTAGGGACATCACTGAAGGGCCACCATATCTCCAGAGCATCAGTAGGTTTGGCTGAGACCTCTGTTAGGACAGCATCACAGTTCATCTGCTCTGCCCGTTCCCATTTCCCTCACCCCTCAGAGATGTGATGTTTGCAAAAACATTGGCTGACAAACCTCCTGAACCAAGCCTTGAAGACTCAGAGTCTATTTCCTGGATATCCATTTTATAAATAAGGAGTCTGGGGTCATGGAAACGTTTTTGTTGTTGTTGTTATTTTTAATTACATCACAGAAGGCCACACAGCCAGTATGTGGTGGAGTCAGGATGCCATGTCCAAATGTCATGATGTCATAAAAGGCAGCAATTAGAAATGGGACTTAAGGTTGGAAATAAGCCCCTGCCAGGTCACTTTAATTTCTCAGCCCTAGATTGGTGGTCCGATGCTCTCAGAATTAATCAAAAGGGTTGTACATAGCTAAGGGCAGGATACATTCTAAGGGCAGGATAGATATGTCAAAATGTCACCATTAGCATGAACAAGTAGGAGCTAGTGGATGGATGAAACTTGATACAAGTATTGCCGACTGGAAACATACATTTACACCATTTGTTTTATTGGGATCTTGTTAAGAAGTCAATTCCACTTAGCAGATACTTATTTAACCTTATTATTTTCAGTATGTAATAAAAAATTAAATAATCAAAATAAAGAACTATATATAAACAGCCTAACATATTTATGGGAAATCATGTTAAAAGAAAAATGCCTATTAGTGATAGAAAACAGAGTCTGAATCTAGAATAGCTGTGGATATGAGAGAAAGTTAACGTTCATATTAAACGATATTTTTGTTGCCAATGAAAATGACAGTCACTTCATGCCAATGTTAACCTTCGATATTTTGTGAATGCCAAATATATATATAGATAAGCAGTGAAAGGATGGTGATTTAACATTGCTAATTTTTCTAGTAATAACAAATTTAATTCAGTTAATAAATAACTATTAAGCACCTACTGTGTACCAGACATTGTTCTAAGCAATGGAGCTAGAACAATGAATGAAAGATATGGTACCCGTCACATTCCCTTACCTTACACCAGAGGTATGCAAACAGTCAACACGTAGGTAAACAGGTATGTAAACACCACTCTGTGAGCTGACAGCTGAACAGTGAGGCATTAGCCAATTCAGAATCTGTGAAAAAAACATTCAAGCAACAGACCAACACAGAACCCTATGAGGGGGAAGGAGGAGAACTTTGAAAAACAAGAAAAGAGGACAGGATGGATGGAGTAGAGGAAATGACGGGGAGAGTGTAGAAGTGGCTTTAAAGTTGGCCAAGGGCCAGATCACTTGTAAATCATGAAAGAATTTCCATTTTATTCTGAGTATGATGAGAATTCATTAGGAGGTCTTAAGCAATGGAATGGCCTGACCTTACCTGTATTTTTGTAAGATTGTTCTGACTCAGCATGTCCCTGAAAAATGTGAGTATGTTCAGTAGCCACCCATGTGTTAGTATCATGTGCTAAAGGTACCATGTTTCAGACAGGTCTCAGTTCAAATTCCAGCTGTTTCTTTTCTATCCAAAGGTTATCCTCTGAGTCCCAGTTACCCTCTTTTGTAAAAGAGATATGACTTAGTTTGAACGGCTATATTTAGGATTGGTTGGCTCACGTGCAGTGCCTGACACAGGGTGGGTGCTCCGTATTTGTGATAGAGACAGATGTAGAGTATAGGGCTGAATGAAAAAGGGACGCAAATATACTGGCGTTTCTCTGATGTTGCTTTTTTTGGTGCTAGAAAGGCCTAGAAATAAACTCTAACCTTTCTTAACAAGAAAAAGAATTGTTTTATTGTCCATTTAGCTTCAAAGGGAGTTGGAAGTGAAAAGCTGCTGAGTCTGTAAGACTAGAATGTTTCATTCTTATTTCTTCCCTATTTTTCCCATTGCCTTGAAATCCCATACCACAGGCAGACTGTGCTGTCTCCAGATCACACAGGGCAACCTTAGAGAGCAGCCTTGGATGATACGGTATATTTATGGAGTGTATGTATTTGCATTTCATGCTCTTCTTTGCTTTAGCAATGATTCAGGACCAAAGCACTGGAGAAGACCAATGTTATCCAACTCATTTAACAGGCTTTTTGAGGACTAGTGAGATTCAGATACAGCTCAGAGGCAACAGCAGCATATCATGGAAAATACTTTGTTCAGAAAATCTGTTCCACTGAGGTGGCCGCTGGATACCAGAGTTGATACAGCTAGCCTCCAAGTTACTTGCTTAGAGTGTAGGCATTAAAGGCAAGGGGTCCCAACAATCTCGTCTGATATTGCAGTCTTGTGATTTTGTTTAATGTGAATAAGAAGAACTTGGTGGGAGCAGGAGGAAACTTGGCAATAAGGACTCAGACACAGAAGTGGGGAGGTTTCCTCTGTTCTCCTGTGGTGCTGTTCACATTTTCTTCACAATGCAATGCCCCACAACAGTGTAAGGCCTGGATGATCCTACATCCATATTGTATGGATGATCCCATACAATAGAGGCAGCTTTGGATTTCGCTATCAGGTATCTGAAGAAATCCCACTGTATATTCTTATTATTGTTTATTTATGAATCTCAGTTCATAAACTTGGAAATGCAATAAATACTACTTCCTTCACTTTTACTCACTCTTAACTTTTACTTTTTACACATCTTAACTTCTGTCTCTGAGACCTACTCTACTTACCTGGTTGAAAGCTCAAGCTCAGGTCTTCCTGAGGTTCTCACCCTCAAGGATGAGTCACAACTCCTGGCCATACTGCCAAGTATGACTATGGGGCAGCCTTGTTGCTGGTTATTGGACCTGTAGGCTGACAACCATGAGAAGAAGCCTGCTGTTCCTATTCTCATAGTTTACTTAGGTATGGCAGCATTCTAGTGCTTCCTTGCCATACTTGGGACTCAGGAATCTTAACCAAGGCTTCCTCTGATTCTGTCTGCCTAGAAGCCCTGAGGAGCCCTATCTCTCCTGGGGCTTTGCCACCTTCCTGATGGTGTTATTGGTGATCAGAGCCCAGGACCTCTCTATTCTCCGGAACCTAGCTCAGGGGGAGGAAGTGTTGAAGCAAGTTGGTAGCTGGTATTGAGGCCTCTCTCTATGTTCCCATTATCTACTGTACTAAAAGCTTTCTGCTTTTCCCCATTTCTTCATTGGGGCAATGAGCTCAAAGCCTACCTCTTACATTAATGGAAGATAAGGGAATGGGAAAAGGCAGGGAGAGAAAAGCTTAGGTTATCTCAAATATCATATAAACAAAACTGGGGGGAGAAAAGACTCCTAAATCTAAATCTGCCACTAGAGAGTGGAAATCTTTTCAAAGTTGAGATAGAGATCCAAATGAATATGTCGAAACCAAAAGAACAGTTTTCTTGTCCTGCCAGAACCATGCTGGCTTCCTGAGAAAATATAATCTGATTCAGCCTGAGAAACATTGTGTTTTATGCCGAGAGTTACAGAGTTGGCACTGTGGAGTTGGTTTGGATAAGCCAATGCAAATATGTGGTAGTTTAAAAACTTCTCTATTTAATAATAGGATGCACTAAGATGCAAGTGGTATATAAAATAGCATAGCTCTTAAAGGTACCACGGCCCTTTACCTCTTCTTTCCACACTCAAACAACGCTGGCCCTTTTTAGTTTTTACTGCAGTTTGATTCTTCTCTGTTTGGTGCTTCAGGGCTAGAGGAAACTCCTGTTAACATTATCAGAACCGTATGCCTTATTTCACATATACATTTAGGTTTCAGCAATTAAAGGTGACTGTGTGGTTCAGTAGGCTAAACGTGGATGCTGGACCCAGGAGACAACAGATGCATATCCCTTGCTACACATAATTTACTTGGTGGTGGTTAGCAGGTTGCTTATACCATCTAAGGCTCAGTTTTCCTATTTGCAAAATAGAAATTAAAAAAGCTATTTCATAATTTTCTTCTGAGGTTCAAATGAAATAATATGATGAAAAGAGGTTTGTAAAATACCAGCTTTATACAAGCTCATGCTTTCTTCCAAAAATGTTTGTTACATGTTTGCCATGTGCCAAAAACTTTGCTTTGGAGCTATATAGATAAGTAAAATATAATCACTTCCATTCAGCAATATAGACTAATCAAGAAGAAAGAGAGACATAAAGGCACAGTGGAAAGCACTCTCTGTAGAGATAGAACTATGTCATCTCATGCATAACTACATAGTGTGTACATAGGGGAGTAGTGCTAGAATTGTCCTAATGAATGAGTTGATGTCTTAACTGAACTTCATATAGGATCAAGAAGAATTTGATGGTATGAGGAGGAGAGAGGTAAGAAAGATATTCCAAGGTACCAATAATAGAATTATAATTGACAATGAAGCAGCAAACACCCAGACATTGGTGTATGGTGATGGAAGCAGAGGATCCATACATATTAATAGTGCTGAAACAGTATTAATACAGTTACAATTATTAATACAGTTTGAAGCAACTTATAGCTAGAGATGAAAATGGGGATGGAGTTAAAGTCCAGATTACTCTGATAAGGGGTTCAGGCTTAATTCTTTGGTTGGGGGGAAATTACTGAAAGATCTCTTGCCATCAGATTTTAATTTTAAATAACCCCAATGAAGGGTTTTTACTGGGTCAGTAGTAGATTTGAGATAGCAAGACCGCAGTCACGGGGTACCTGGGTGGCTCAATCAGTTAAGTGTCTGACTCTTGGTTTAGCTCAGGTCATGATCTCACAATCATGAGATCAAGCCCCATATTGGGCTCTGCACTTGGTGTGAAGACTGCTTAAGATTCTCTCTCCCTTTCCCTCTGCTCCTTCTTTCTCTCTCTCTCTCAAAGAAAAAAAAAGACAACAGTCAGAGAGACAAGGTAGTCCAGTAGTCCAGGGGGAGAAATGACAAAGACCTGAATTAACTCAATGGCATTAAGAATAGAGTGTAAAGAAAAGACCAATACTTGGAGATTGATTTTGCTGTGGGGGATATTGACTTAAATATGGAAATCAATGATCGTTGATGCCAATGATTAAGAAAAAATACAAAGATAGAAGCAAGTTTAGGCAAGGATGAGTTTAGTTTGGAACAGGTATAATTTAAGGCATCTTCCAGGTGAAGATGTATAGGTTGGATATTAGGATTAAGAACATGAAGCTCAAAGAAGAATCTGAGCAAGAAATATAGTTGTATTCGTTATACTTAATAAATACAACTTGAAATACAGCAATAATAGAGCCTTTTGGTCTCTTTTAGTTCCCCAAAGAGTCTCATTTTAGTAATTAAAATATAGCAGTTGAAATTTCAAATTGCCATTTTAAGTTAAAGCTTCTGCCCTCCCATGCTTTGGGCATGCAACACATGGGATGAGGGAGAAAAGTAAGGGTCAGGAAAGGTCTCTCTTCGGGTACCAATGTAATATGGTATCGAGTTCTGGTTGTTTCAGATGTTTCAAGGTGGTTCTTTCTCCTCTGGGCAGTTTTGTGGGCTCATTGAAGAATTATATACTGAGCTATATTAACCACAGCTCCCTCCATGTTAATCATGTGTCTCCTTTGGTTGATTGCTTCTGTCCTCTCCCCACCCTTACCTCTATAGCACCTCTTTATGGAAATATATTAGTATAACTCTAATCTAACATACGCTTTGCGCTTTCAGATCTGCTCTGGTACTATAGCACCTTATTCTGGTGCATGGACTACTTGATATCTGTTATCTTGGGGTCTCAATGAAAACGAAGATAGAATGAACCCCATTTTTAGATCCTGCTTCAAAAATGTATGAATCATTTCATTAGAAGTTTTAATGGAAATGATGAGACCTCTCCCCCCAAGCCAGAATGGTCACAAGAGAAGATAAATGGAATTGGGACAGATTTCTGAGGGAAAAAAATCATTCAGAAAGTGAACAGAGTCAGAGAAGTAGAGAGACAAAAGCAAGGGTATGAAGTCAAAAAAGAACTACAAGAGTAGGAGTCACAGAAATTACAGAGTAGGGAGTTATAAGAAGGAGGGCACAATCACCATATTAGATACATGCAATTAGATAAGGACTAGCATAAGAAAATATCAGATTTAGTCATTAGAAGATCAATCATTACCTCAGCAAGTAAATCCAGTTAAAGAAAGCAAACATTGAAGGCTTTGAGAAGTCCAGATGAAAGAGGACAGTGCGGATGTTAGATACAGGGTCAAGGTAGAGATTTTGGAATGGGAAAAACATACACACAGACACAGGCTGAGGGAATGCAGGCATTAGTAAGGGATGATTTGAAGACACAGGAAAGAGAGAGGATAACTGATGGCAGATGTTTAAAGCTGATTATTCCTCTTGTAGGCATTTTCATAACCTCATGGGGTATGGGAAAGAAGGAGCTCAAGATCATATCTAAGACGTTAAGGCTGATTAGAAGGAGGAGTATCTAGTTCTCTGAGAAAGGAGGGGAGTTACATAAGCTTACATTTGGATGTTTTTTGTTCATGGTGGCAGAAAGTTGAAGGAGATCATACATGATGGCTTTAGTATTCTCACTGATGGTAGGGGGTTAGGCTATTTTTCTGAATGTGATGAATCAGGATCTGAGTCACTTATTCTAATCTACTCATTTAGAAATTAGAAAGATTCAGTTGAATGGAGGGTATTATTATGCCTAACATAGAGAAGTGGAAACAGTGATTCAGAACACTTCAGTGACTTGTCTTGAGGTCACCCAGGTGGCTAATGTCAGAGTGTGGACTCTGTCAGGAGTCTCCAGGTTGTTAGGCACTTGAGAGTCTTAAGAGATTTGTATATTTTATGTTTACCAAAGTACAAGGGGTAAACTTTTTCACTTTTTACCACCTTTTCTGTCTCCTTTTGATGGCTAAACTTGAACAATTATTTACTGAGTATCTTCTATCTTCTATCATAACTTGTGATAGGTGCTATGCTAGGAAACCAGGTATTCAGCTAATATTTAAGAGTACTTACTATGTTCCAGGAACTATTCTAAGTACTTTACATGTGTAAATGACTATAGTCCTCAGAAAAACCCAGTGAAAGTGGAGAACTCTTATTATTTCCATATTATAGCCAATGAAACCAGTGAGGTTAACTAACTTACATTGGGTCACACAGATATTAAGTGACAAAGCCAGACTAGTCTAGATCCAGCACCCAGTTTTATCCATTACAGTGTACATAGATACTGCTCTTAAGGGACTTATTTTCTTTTGGGAAAACAAAAGGAAAACAAAGTGGGCTTTAGCGAATAAAGCAATCAATAACAGGAGGATGTAATAAAACAAGCAACAATACAGGGTATGATGACTTGCAAAATGACTGGCCTAGGCAATCAGAAATCTAAGAGCTCAGCATGAACTCAGTTACCTGGCAGGTAGGATTAGAATGGTTTGACTCACAAATCAGACAGAAGTAAGTTTGGTAGGACAAGCAACTCTTGATCTTAGGGTTGTGAGTTCAAGCCCCACACTGGGTGTAGAGATTACTTAAAAAATAAAATCTTGAAAAAAAGAGAAGAATAGACAGAGCTTCAGAACAGGCAGCAACTCTCTGAGGTTCCATCAAAATTATATCCATACTATATTTCATAAAGAAATGAAGAAAGCAAGAGCTGGGTTTTAGACAAAGCAGAGGATTCACACCCAGCCAGCCAGCCAGCAAATATTCATTGTATCTTTGCTCATTATGTTCCATGCTGGTGTTGCCAGAATTCTTGAATCACAGACCATAGCTTACTCACCTCTATATCTACATTGGCACACATTTTACTAAAATTTAGGAATTAACAGGTGTTTGTTGAATTTAATTGATCAAAGAGGAATAGTCAATCCAAGTAGACTATTTTTAATGCGCATTTATATAAACCCTTAGATTCTTATATTAAACCCAAATCATCAGGCTAGCCTCTCTTCTTTCAGGTGAATTTCCCTTTGGGAACTTTATTGTTAACAAACCTAGCTTAGGTGTTCTAACTTACCTTCTCAACCCACTGTGATAAATTATAATAGCATTGCACTGCAAAAAAGTAAGTGGATGAGGGCCTTGCTTCTTTTTACTTCTAAGGAAGCTCTTTAAAAATTTACTGGCTTTATCCCTAATTTATCCAAATATGAAAGGTGTATTGGGAGGGACAGCTTGTATTGGATCCCAAAGATCTGAGTACAACATCTGTATTAGTTTTTTATTGCTAGCATAACAGATTACTGCAAGTGGCTTAGAACAACAACTATTTGTTATTGCTGAGTTCTGTAAATCAGAAGTCTGTGGGCAGCATGGCCCTAGTGGGTCTGCCACTCAGAACTTCACAAGTCAAAGTCAGTGTGTCAGCATGGCCGTCTTCCTTCCCGAGGGCTCTGGGGATCAAATGGCTTCCAAGTTCATTCACATTCTTGACATAATTCAGTTCCTTGTGACTGTGGGACCATGGTCCTTGTTTTTTTGCTGGAAGCCAGCTAGGAGTCCCTGTCAGCCACTTGAGGCTGCCCGAATGCTTGTCACATTGTTCCCCTTCATCCTTAAACCAGAAAAGGCTCATCTTTTTCACACTGCAGATCTTCCTGACTTCTGCTTCATCTCTCTTCTGCCTCCAATAGAAAAAATGTTCCCTACTTTTAATGACTCATGATTAGATTGGGTCCACTAGGATAATCCAAGATCATCTTCCTATCTTAAGTCCTAAAATCTTAACTATATCTACGAAGTCCCTTTTACCTTTTAATGTAACATATTCATGGATTTTGGAGGATTAGGATGTGGACATCTTTGGAGGTCCTTATGCCTACTATTCTTTCCCTCCCGGGATAATGGGGCTTTATTCAGAACAGTCACTGAAGTGACTCTTTCTGCAAGAATACATATCTGCTACAGGGCTAGCTAGCTGCTGTCTGTCCAGTTCTAGTTAGAGAAGAGGTATATATGATCTGTGGAAGAAATTTTTCATCAGGCATCCCATTGTATATATACTAAGCACGGGACCAGTCTTGGCCGGTATAAGGTGCTTAGTAAAGGATAGCTGTCGTGATAGTGATCACAGCAGCGATCTTACTACATTTGACAGAAGACACCAAACTAGTGACTGAAGCAGATCAAAGCAAATAAAACATAGCCTCTCCTAGGAAAATTGATAGGTGCACAGATAAATATATGCAACAGATGGAGTGGTAAACACCTTGAAAAGAGGTACTTCTTTTTCCTCTTTATATCTGTTCTTAATACTCATTTTAAACTGTCCTCAATCAGACAAAAATGATGTGAAAGGTGAAAAGCAGTTTGTTAACATGTAATTTGCCCCAACTGGCATCACCTCCTATGCAGTACCTATCTTGCAAACCCAGAAAGGCCATCCATCCACTTGATGAAATTGCCTCAAAGAGGTCCAGAGACGGGGGGCCCCCCCCAGGTCAGCAGAGATTCTCAGATTTAAAAATAGAGAACTAAGAAACACAGGACTCAATGCAACTTTTACAACTACAAATTAAATGCAAAGAATGACACATCATTGCATAAGCAGCATCAGATATAATTTAAATGTCAAAAGAGCTGAAGATTCTTTAATCATGTAAGAAAAAAATTGCAAAAACTTTCAAACATCTCAAGTTGTACTATACAAAGAAGTAGAAAGTAAAAATGGCATTGTTTTATCATACAGAAATGCAGAAATCAGTCATGTTTTTGTTGTGTTTATAGGAATCCTTATGTTTATTTTGTCCAACTTTAAAAATATCCATCTTGAAAAGTTCTCATGACTTTCAGGGACTGTGGATATATTTGAGTACAAGAGGGTATTTAATTTATGGCAGTGCTTAGCTGTGATATGTGTGCTTGTTAAAGTTGTAGTTAAGTCTGCTATATATGAAGGATACATTTTCTTTGGGAGGAGTAGGCGGATCACAGATTGCTCTTGCTCTACTATTTCAAATATAATTCCACATACATTTTGCTCTCTTGAAAATTAGCTTGGTGGCAGTTGGTTTCCCCACTTCTTCCACCCACTTACATTTCAGAGCTCTGTTTTGAAGCTTGTGAGATATATTTAAAAACATCGTATTAACGATTTAGGTCTCTGTCTGGATACAGTGGTTTCACATATGCTGTTCTTTGGCAGATGCAGAATTTTACTAGTGTTTGGTTGTCTAGTATGTCAGTCTAATCAGAGCTAAATATATATGTAAGTATGTATGTAAGTATGTATATACATATGCATTTATGTGTATCTATGTAAATATATGTGTGTATGTATGAGCTGTAGCTTAGGAAATTTACTCTTCACTTATTCCTTAAATGTTTATTGAGTTTCCTGCAGTGACCTGAACACTGAGAATGCTAAGGTTCTTAAGACACAGGATCTGGTCTCAAGAGCTCTCAGAATTCTGGTTGAGAGAAACGTGGAACAGCATATTGTGGTCAATGCTGCGCTAGCAGCCAGCATGTGAAGAAACTTTGGGAATACATAGGAAAGAAACCTACTCTAAACTAGGGCAGAAAGAATTGAGCAAGGATTCCTGGAGATGACTTTATTTTAGTGAACGTGTCTTTAGAAGTAATTTGTTTATTCAGGTTTTGGTATTTTTGGTGTCTTTTCAGATTAGATGAATCCTCCACTTTGGTGAAGGATAGGTTGTAAAGGAAAGGAGAGTAAGTTAGCAAAAAAAAAAAAAAAAAAAAAAAAAAAAAAAAAAAAAAACCAAAAAAAAAAAAAAAAAAACAAAAAAAAAAAAAAAAAAAGAAGAGAGATTGAGGAAGCATCTCAGAATGTCTCTGTGATTTGCCCTGGGATATATAACTTTTCACCACTGGTTTCTGTTTTCCAGCTCTGGGTCTCTTAGGAGCAAGGAGTGAGGATCATCTCCCTTCTTCTGGGAGAAGTCATGGTAGGGTGTATAATCCTTTCTGGCCTCTGAGAGGCAGGGCTTGAAGAATTCTTAGAGCACTTGTGTTTAGGGCAACACTTCCCCAACCAATCTTAGGTACTAGTGCCACATGTGGCCAGTGGACTTTCCTCCCTGGTCAGTTCTTGCTTGAACTAGGAAAGCAGCACCATGTATTCTGTACCTGAGGCATCATGAAAACAGCAGGGGAGTGGAAACAATTCTATGTAACCTCTAAGAAAGTCTGTAAAGGGTGGTGCCTCAGCCAGTTTACAGGTGCTTCACTGGGCTGTCTCCAAAATTAGAAGAGCTACAGTCCTTTGCCAAGAGTTCACTATGAAAATGTTTTCTAATAAAGAAAACCATAGGAGAACTAGAATTTCGTTGCAGTATGCCAACACGCTGACAGTGTGCGTGTGTGTGTGTGTGTGTGTGCACGCACACACATGTGCGCGCATGCAGTTTTTTTTTTTTTTAACAGGAAATAGGCTTAGAAAGCAAGCACAATAGAGTTCATTTACAAGAACACCTGCTTTAAAAATAACCCTACTGTTAGGAGGAAAACAATCTCTGGACTAATTTTTGTATGTGTGAGTGGAAAACTCCACAAACAAATAGGAAATATAATGAAGTTACTGTAGTTACTGCTAGTTTTATACACACAATATTTGCATTGTACGTATATAGCCTTCAGTCCAGAGAGGGGCTAGAAGGAAAGAACATTTGAAGACTGCCTTCAATACACTGGCCACTGGGAAGGATCTCTAAAGAAATCTCTCTTCCCAGCCTCAAGGAATAGGTGGATTAGTTGGAGAATAAGCTTGGGCAGAGAACAGTTCAGTTCACGTCCTGCTTTGAGCCTGTGCTACAATAGGCATTGATAAAAGGCAGAAGATATAGTGTGAGAATATGAATACAGGAATCATATAGTGGATTAGAATAAATAGCATAGAGAATTCTTGAAAAATCAAGAACATCTCATCAGTACAAAAGATATTTACTGAGGTCCTATCCTTTTTGCTAGACACTGAGATACAGTAAAAGATAAGACATAGCCCTTATCCTCAAGAGTTTGCCTTCTAAAGAGGGCAACATATCTATTGATAATTAACTATATCCTAATATATCTTAAGCTGTTAGTACACCAAAATGCTGATTTATTTTGATCAGGCAAATTAGAGAGGTTTCACTGAGTAGCTAACTTTTGAGGGGAGCTTCAACAAATAGGAAAGATATCAACAGGCAGAGAAGGGGGAAATGGGAATAGTAGGTTAAGATCAGACATTATTAGATTGGAATCCAGGGCAACAATCTGACTATGATCAAGGCATTGAGGAGCAAAGAAGGGAGGTGAGACTAATGGGACTGGTAGAATGGAGTGGGGGAGTGCAATCAGAAGACCCTCAACATTGCTAGCCAGGGTACTTTTAGGATGGGTGGTAGTATACCAGACACTGCTAGGTGTCCAACTGGTATCCATGCTCCTCTTCCTCCCTAGGAACAGGGCCCTAATCCTAATTTGGAAGGCAAAATATCTACATAAAATCATGACCTTCCTAGAATTCCTTTGTAGCCAGGGATATCAATGTAACTTGGTTTGGGCCATTGAGATATAAGCATAAGCAGCTCAGATGGTATTCTAGAAGGTTCCTTAGACAGGGATAGACACACCAGAAATCTGTCTTTTTCATATTTCTTTGTGCCCTTCTTTTACTCAACTCATATTGATGCAAAACCATCTCATCATCAGGATGACAGAAGTCTTGCACTGAAGATGATAGAGCAGGAAGAAGAGCCTGGTTCTCAAACAGTAGCTCTGGGCTGCCTACCCCAGTGTCTTTGTTATTGGAGAAAAATAAACTTATTTGTGTAAGCCACTACGGCCAGGCTTCTACTAATGCAGCTAAATTCAGTCCTAATTGGCAAAGATGGCTTGTGGGGAAAAGTGAAAATAGTTGACCAAATAAGCAAGAGTGATTCTGACAGGACTTAGAAGCCCTAAGAATCCTGAGGATGGAGATAAGGAAACTTCTCTGATCTTTTTAAGTCAATACTTTGCAAAGGGTTCTGGTTTTCTCTCCCCTCCTTCCTCCCTCCCTCTCTGTCTCTCCCCTTTTTTTCTGTTGAACCATTGTGCTTTCTTAGAACATCCATCCATACTTCAATCAAATAAATACTTATTGTGTATCTGCTATGAGTCTGGCATTGTGTTGGTTCCAGGAATACAAAAAGAAGCATATGATATGGCCTCTCAGGAAGCACCTTATAATGAAAATGATGGTGTCAAAGTTAGTCATAAATAGACTGAATTCGAAAACGTGATTGTTTTAAAAATTTCTGAAATTCAAATATAGAATATATTACTATCTTTCAGTTACACCAACAATTTGGAGTTTGAATTGGCTACCGATATATTAGTGATATAAGAAGAGGGGCCATGGTGCTTTATCACTGGTGATTTTGAGTTAAGGTAACACACAGTGTCTTTCTAAAGGAAAATAAATTAGGAAGCTGAAGATAGACCTTCTTGGAAAACATATAAATGCCACTAGTTATTCCAGGATAGTTATGGATGGCTACTCTGCTTTGGTGGAGTTCCAGAGGCTCCCATCTCTACTTTTCAAAACCACTGCACTCCAACAAATATCTAACTTTTAAGGTAGTAGAATGGACCGGTATTTGAAATATAACCTCTTTAAGCCCTTGATAATGCTCTACAATTTGACTGCTAGATCCTAAAATAAACATTTAATTTGAGCATTGATGCATTCCTTTCCAGATATTCAGCAAACATTTTGATCACCTACTATGTGTCAGACACCACAGGTGATAAGAAACAAAGTAGAGTAGCACATTGCTTGCCCTCAAAGTCCTCAGAGCCTGTGCATACAAAAGGAAAATAGGCAGGTAGCAGTTTCCAGAACTAGTACCTAAGAGAGCTGTAGAAAGTACATGGAAGGTTAATTACTAGGAAGCCAAATAGTTTTGACAGTATCAGACTCCATGAGAATCTTGTAGAGAGTATAACTGGAGGAGTACAATGAGCAAGCCTAGTACAATAGGATAAGAGAGCCCAGGTGTATAACCATACCCTGAGGTGCTGTTAGCTCTCATAAACTACAAAAGTTAAAAGTTGGGCCTTTCATGGGAAAAAGTGCACCTCATCATCATCTTTGTAGGATGAATGCAGTGTCTTTTGAGGTCTTTAGTCTCAGGGAACTTTGGAAGTTGTTTCTAAGTCTTTTATTTATCTGTGGTCTTCAGATGATGGCAAATGATTTCCACAAAAGCTTTTATGCCTTATTATTGCTTGCCCTTTAATAAATGTGGGCTGAGATAAAATGTAGATGGTGCCTTTCTAGCTGTTTCATTGCTACTTTGCTTCCCACAGTGGATTGTTGTGCTTTTCTAGACAGATACAGAAAAATTGTTTTTCTCCTAATTATTTCCACAGAGTGATAGTATCAATTCTGTGACGTTGAGTAATGATCCCTGCTATTATTAAGATTTTGTGTGTATGCTTTGAAAATCGTGACTGCTATGTGACTATAAAATTTGTTTTGTTTCACAAAAGTCACCAAGGGTAGATAAACATTTGACAGGTCAACCAGTCTGCGCCCCCCACCCTGCCCCCAATTCTGGAAGTAGCTTCTAACACCTGCCATCAGATATTCTTATCCTTCTTTTTTGCTTACAGCAAAATAACACAGATATATTAAAACTACTCATTCTGAATGAGATCATGCCATTTATGACAACATGGATGGACCTAGAGGGTGCTATGCTAAATGAAATAAGTCAGACGGAGAAAGACAGATACCATATGCTTTTACTCATATGCAGAATCTAAAAAACAACAATAGCAAAAAAAAAAAAAGAGAAACAAAAAATTAAACAAAAAGCAGAATCAGACTTTTAAATATAGAGAACAAATTGATGGTTGCCAGAGAGGAGGTAGGGGGATAGGCAAAATGAGTAAAGGGCAGTGCTTCCAATTATACAATGAATACATCATGGGAATAAAGGTATAGCGTAAGGAATATAGTCAGTGATATTATAATAGTGTTGTATGGTGACAGATGGTAACTACACTTGTAGTGAACATAGCATAATGTATCAACTGTTGATTCACTATGTTGTACAAATGCAACTAACATAACATTGTTTGTCAACTATACTCAAAAAAATGAGAATAAAAAAATGTAAATGGACCAACTGTTCCAATCAAAAGACGTGGGGTGACTAACTAGATAAATAAATAAATAAGACCTATCTGTATGCTGTCTGTAGAGACTCACTTCAGACCTACAGACACATACAAACTAAAGGTGAAAGGGTGTAGAAAGGTATTCCATGCAAATGGAAACACCAAAAAAAAAAAAAAAAAAAAAAAAAAAAAAAAACCAGGGTAGCAATACTTCTCTCAGACAAAATAGATGTTAAGACAAAGAACATAGCAAGAGATAAAGGGCGTTACATAATGATAAAAGGCTCAGTCAAATAAGAGATTATAACAGTTGTAAATATCTAGGAATCTAACACAGACACACCTAAATACACAAAACAAATATTAGCAGATATAAAGGAAGAAATTGACAGTAATACAATAGTAATAGGGGAAGGTAAGACTCCACTTAAATTAGTGGAAAGATCATCCAGACAGAAAATCAACAATATCTTGGAATGACTTCTTAGACCAGATCCACCTAAGAGATATATACAGAACATTCCATCGAAAAATAGCAGAATACACATTATTTCCAAGGGCATCTGGGACAGTCTTTAGGATAGGTCATATGTTAGGCCACACACACACACAAAAACAAAAACAAAAAGCAAAACAAAACAAAAAACCCCAAACTACTCAGCCTGAAAGAGATTTAGGAAAGGACCATATCCTGGGCAGCATGATTTTTATGGACTTAGTGTACCAAGACTTTTTCCTTGGATGAGCAGCTAAACAGAATTACCACTGTGTGCAACTCCCAGGACACTGTTCAAATCAGTCTATGTGAATGGTGGCCCTGACATTGTGCAATAAACAACACCCCGGCCCCCCCCCCCCCCAACACACAATCCATACCTGAAATGTGCCTACCTTAGCATTATACACTTTGGGAATCTGCTTGCTCTCCCTAGAAACTCAAGGTTATATATTAAAATTTCATGTAAATTTTGCCTCTATTCTAGCATAAGTCTAATATGGAAATCATGTTTTCAATTGCTTACAACATCCATGTTGATTCAGCTTATTTATTGGACCAGCAACTTTAAAATGAATGATTTTATGCCAAAAAAACCCCACACCCCACAATAAATAAAATGCTTGCAATAGCAGAAAATTAATACTCCTGAAAAATTCACTGTGTTTAAAATCCTGTACTTTTTTGCACCCAGTATACACTAAAAGTGTGACTTCTTTGGTGAGGAGCTGTGTGCAACTTCAGGACCTGGAGATTCAACCTGTTTTGATTTGTGAGTCCATGCTTTTTATGGTCTGTGTATGGCTACACTAATGAACTCGCCAATGGCCTCAAAATAGGTGGACAGCCTAAGAAGCACAAATGAGCCAATTTGTGTGGGAAGGAACAATACATGTAGAAGGGAAATAATAACATCTATATTTGATCAATATATCATACTTTACAAAGTGCTTGCTTGCACACTAGACTGTGAGCCTCTTTGAGTTAGAGCATCTTTATATTCTTCATGTTCCCATTGTCGCAGTCCAAAGTAGATCTTCATTAAATATTTGTTATTAATCAACCATAACTATCATTTTTGGCCCTGCCAACAGTCCTGTAAGTTGGGAAATCCAGCCATTTTGCGGAAGATGGAACTGAGGTTGCGTGTTGACTTGCCTAAGATAACACTGTTAGCCCATGGCAGAATTTGGAGAGGGAACTTATGCACCGTCCATGACACAAGATATTGTCCACAGGCCCACTTTGGCACTTTCCTCTCGATAACCAAATAGTTTCAAGGAAAAGGAAAAACAATCCACACATATAACATTGTCTTTTCTGGTTCAAATGCCTTGTTCAGAGTAAAAGCTATTTTCTAAATCTGGTAAATCTTCTGTCAGTTTGGATTCAGTCAGACTTCAGGTTGAATGAGCAAATTATAGATGGCAGTAATAGAGTGCTTCCAGGAGGGCATTTCTTACCTACTTTATTCTGGTTCTTAAGTTCCATGTGGAAATGCTCTAAATCACTCAGGAAGAGAAACTAGAATGAGAAAGCCTGACTTGTAATAGGAACTCTGTCCTGACAGGTGTCGAATGATTTGGTATTACTCTATCATTTGAGGCTATAATTATTTGCACTGTACCAACATAACCCTACCAAGTCTTGCAAAAAGACAATAGAAATGAGAATAAACATGTTTTCTCCTCTTTTGGGGATGGATATCATATCTGTACCATTAAATGAATACATTCACACACATGTAAGAATTTACATCACCCTCCCCATGGAATCCCTTGTAATCCTGTATGAATTTTAAGATCAGCTTTTCTATTTCTGTTCAGCAGGTTGGGGGAGGAAGGACATTGGTGTTTTTATAAAGGGATTGCATTGGATCTGTAGAGCACATTAGGGAGTATCATTATCTTAACAATATTAGCTCTTCCAACCAATAAACATGAGATGTATCTCCCTTTATTTAATTAGTTATTTTTCATTTCAGCAATATTCTGTAATTTTTAGTGTAGAAATCTTATGCTTCCTTGGTAACTTAGACAATTTGGGCTGCTATAACAAAATCCCACCAACTGGGTAGTGTATAAACAACAGAATTTGTTGCTCACAGTTCTGGCGACTTAGAAGTCCAAGTTCAAGGCATCAGCATGGTCACCTTCTGGTGAAGGCCCACTTTCTGGTTCATAGCATGTACCTGCTCACTGTGTCCTCCTGTGGTGGAAAGTCTACAGGTCTCTCTGCAGCTTCTTTCATAAGGCACTAATTTCATTCATGAGGAATCTACCCTCATGAATCACGTATCTCCCAAAGGTTTATTTACTAAAAGGCATTACATTTGGGGATTAGAGTTATCAACATATGACTTTGGGGAGGACACAAACATTCAGACCATAGCACTTGATCAAATTTATTCCTAAATGTTCTATTCTTTTTGATGCTATTGTAAATGTAATTGTTTACTTAATTTCATTGCTAAGGCATAGAATTACAATTGATTTTTATATATTGATCTTGTATCATGCAATCTTGCTGAATTCATTTATTAGTCTAATAGTTTTCTAGTGGATTCCTTAAGAACTTCTATTTACAGGGGCACCTGGGTAGCACAGTCAGTTTAGTGTCCATCTGTGGCTCAGGTCATGATCTCGCAGTTCGTGGATTCAAGCCCCACGTCCGGCTCTATGTTGACAGCTCAGAGCATGGAGCCTGCTTTCATTTCTCTGTCTCTCTCTCTCTCTCTCTGCTCCTCCCCCCACTCATTCTCTCTCTCTCTGTCTCTCTCTCAAACAAATAATAAGAACATTAAAAAAATAGTGTCATACTTAAAAAAACATATTCTATTTATAAGATTATGTCATCACTAAATAGAAATAGTTCTTCCTTTCCAATCAAAATGCCTTTTATTTCTTTTTCTTTTGTAAGTATACTGGCTAGAACCTCCAGTATAATGTTGAACAGAGTTGGCAAGAGTAGACATCCTTGTGTTTTCCTGGTCATAAATGGGAAAGCATTTGTTAAATATGATGGTAGCTGTGGGTTTTTCAAAGATTGATGAAGTTTCCTTCTCTTCCTAATTCACTGAGTATTTGTATCATGAAAGGGTGTTAGAATTTGTCATACGCTTTTACTGTGTCTACTGAGGTGATCACTTGGATTTCAACCTTCGTTTTATGAGTAACACATATTATATTAGTGGATTTTTGGATGTTAAGCCTATCTTGGATTCCTGGGTTAAATTCCACTTGGTCATGATGTCTAATGCTTTTTATATGTTGCTGGATTCAATTTTCTAGTATTTTGTTGAGGATTTTTACATCTATATCCATAAGAGACATTGGCATTTATTATTATTTTTTTCTTGTGATGTCTTTAGGTGGTTTTAGAATCAGGGTAGTACTGGCTTCATAGAATGAGTTGGAAACAGTTTCTTCTTCTCGTTCTTCTCCTTCTCCTCCTTCTCCTTTCTTTTCCTCTTCCTCCTTTTCCCCTTCCTCCTCCTCCTCCTTCCTCTGGAAGGGTTTGATAAAGATTTGTGTTAATTCTTTAAATGTCTGGTGGAAGTTACCAATGAAGCCAACTGTCCCTGGACTTTGCTTTGGGGATCAAGGGATTTATAGGCAGACAGAAGTGTAAGATGTAATGGGATTTGACTGGTTTTTCAAATGCAGTTAGAAAACCAAGCAAGCTGGAGCTGAAGTGACTCCCCATTGCCTTCATGTTAAAATTTAATCTCCTTAAATAAATGGTGCTGGAAAAACTGGATGACTACATGTATAAGAATGAAACTGGACCACTTTTTAACATCATACATAAAAATAAGGTCAAAATGGATTAAAGACCTAAATGTGAGACCTGAAACCATAAAAATCCTAGAAGAGAACACACAGGCAGTAATTTCTCTGACATCGACCATAGCAACATTTTTCTATATATGTCTTCTAAAGCAAGGAAAACTAAAGCAAAAATAAACTTTTGGAAGTACATCAAAATAAAAACCTTTTGCAAAGCAAAGGAAAACATTTATAAAACAAAAAGGCAACATACTGAATTGGAAAAGATATTCACAAATGATGTATCTGATAAAGGGTTAATATCCCAAATATATAAAGAACTTCTACAACTCAACACCAAAAAGCCACAAATACTCTAATTTAAAAATGGGCAGAGAACCTAAATAGACATTTTTTCCAAAGAAGATATATAGATGGCCAACAGACGCCTGAAAACATGCTCAACAGCGCTCATTGGGGAAATGCAAATCAAAACTACAATAAGATATTACCTTACACCCGTTAGAATGGCTAAAGTCAAAATAATAAGAAATAACAAGTGTTGATGAGGATGTGGAGTTGCACACTAGGAAGAGTCATGAACTAAGCTAAAATTATTTATTTACTTATTTTTATTTGAGTATAGTTGACACACAATGTTACATTGGTTTACTATAGTTGACACACAATGTTGCATTAGTATCAACATAGTGATTAGAGAAGTTTATACATTATGCTATGTTCCCACAAGTGTAGCTACTATCTGTCCCCACACATCACTATTATAACATCATTGACTATATTCCCTATGCTGTCTTTTATTCCGGTGACTTATTCCTTTTTTTAAAGTTTTTATTTATTTTGAGAGAGAGACGGGGACAGAGACTGAGCAAGCATAGGGGAGGGGCAGAGAGCAAGAGAGAGAGAGAGAGAGAGAGAGAGAGAGAGAGAGAGAGAGAGAGAAAATCCCACTGTTGGTGAGAATGTAATTGGAACAGCCACTGTAGAAAACAGTATTACGTTTCCTCAAAAAATAAAAAATAGAAGTACTGTATGATCCAATAATTCCACTATTGGGTATTTACCCAAAGAAAACAGTAACATTAATTAAAGAAGATGTATGCATCCCTATGCTTATTGCAGCATTATTTACAATAGCCCAGATGGGAGCAACCTAAGTATGCTTCAGTAGATGGATGGATAAGGAAGATGTTATATCTACACAAACATGCACACAATGGAATGTTACACAGCCATAAAAAGGGTCATATTGTGCCATTTGAGACAATATGGGTGGACCTAGAGGGTATTATGCTAAGTAAAATAAGTCAGATGGAGAAAGACAAATACCATATACTTATACATAGAATCTAAGAAACAAAAAACAAATGAATAAACAAAGAGCAGAATCAGAACTATGTATACAGAGTACAAATTGATGGTTACCAGAGAGGAGGAGGGTTGGGGAATAGGAAAAATGGGTGAAGGGGAGAGGGAGATACAGGATTCCAGTTATGGGATGAATGAATAGAATATGAAATGAATCGAATAAGGTAGGGGGGCACCTGGGTGGCTCAATTGGTTAAGCATCTGATGCTTGGTTTTGGCTTGGGTCATGATCTCATGGTTTGTGAGATTGAGACCTACATTGGGCTTTGTGCTGACAGCACAGAGCCTACATGGGATTCTCTCTCTCCCTCTCTCTCTGCTCCTCCCCATACTCGCTCACTGTGTCTCCCCCCTCTCTCAAAATAAATAAAAACTTAAAGAAAACAATAAGTCACAGCAAAAGACACAGCATAGGGAATACAGTCAATGATGTTGTATTAATAGTGATGTGTAGGGATAGATGGTAAGCTACACTGTGGTGAACATAGCACAATATACAAACCTCTCTAATCACTATGTTGTGCATCTGAAATTAATGAAACATTGTGTGTCAACTATACTTAAATAAAAATAAGTAAATAAATAATCTTAGCTTAGTTCATGACTCTTCCTAGTATGGAAATTGATTAACCTCTCCAGCTTCATTCATCTCTCGACATAACTTCTGTCACACTATAAGCCTCATTTATGATGAACTAATGATAATAATAGTTATTCTCTCCCAAGTGCTATGTTAAGTGTATACCATAATCTCAATGAACCATTATGTTCAGTTTCCCAGAAACAAAGCCCATCTCACTTCATAACTGTTCATGAGGCTCCCATTCCCAAGAATTAACTATGTCTTGATTCATCCCTGTTCCTTCCCTGCCTCAGTTTTGTGTAACTGACAAACATCTATTTGTTAAAAACTCAATTCAATGTCACCTTCACAATAAAGATTTTTATATGTCCCTAAATAAAATATCAGTGAAAAACATCTAACAAATATGGATACTTTTTTAAAGATTTGCTTCTCTTGTGTGCTATAAATGCTTTCATGGCAGAAACCATATTTGATTCATCTCTTTATCCCAAGTCTAGCAAAGTGCCTGTCACATAGTAGACACTCAATAAATATTTGTTGAATTAATAGATAAACCCAGCTATCCTCAATGAGTTCCCCACCCCCCCAGCATTTTGTATTGTTGAGATGTTTTTATAGTTCTCTGTGCTTCTCACAACACCTGGTGTGACACTGATAAATGCTCATTGAAGTTAACTCAGCTGAATGACAAATTAATATTATAATATCAGCAGCACATTTTGAACCCTTCAGTAAAAGGCACCATAAAAGCCTCAAAGTAACTGTAAAAAATAGAAAAGATAAAAACCTATTTGGATGACATTTCTTTTTGAAAATACAAAACAATTCTGTTGTGTTTTGAAACATAATTACACTTGAAGATTTCTGGTGTAACAGAGCTGTGTTTGGGGATTCTGGTGATCATAACAGCACTGCTTGATACTAGGGAGGGGAAATCCACTTTAGAAGCTTTTCAATGACACGTTGTTTTCTGTATCTGGAAGCCATCCCCAGAGCTGTTTATTTAAATGCCTTGGCATATGGGAAAGTCAGTAGCACTGTGGAGTCCTCAAAGGGAGGAGCACATTTTCTATATTGTTCTTCTATACTGTCCTTCTGTCACAAGACAAAGGTAAGCAGGTAGAGTGGCAGCACTGTCTGTAACAGCAATTTGTCACCATCACCCAAGCAAGATCTGTGCTTTTTAATGTTGACTTTCAACAGTCAGGGTTCTCCAGAGAAACAATACACACACACACACACACACACACACACACACACACACACACACGATTGATTTTAAGGAATTGGCTCACATGACTTTAGGGATTAGCAAGTCTAAAATTTGTAGGGCAGGCTAACAGACTAGAAACTAAGGCTGGAATTGATGTTGCAGTCATAAGTCTTAAACAGCAGACTGGAAAATCAAGCAGGTATCATCTTTTCTGGGAAACCTGTTTCTTAAGGCCTTCAACTGAATGGATGAGGCCCAACCCACATTATTGAGGGTAATCCTTACTTGAAGTCAACTTATTGTTGACTTTAGTCAACAGAATGCCTTCCCGGGGACACATAGATTGGTATTTGACTAAATATCAAATACTATAGCCTAATCAATTTGATACATAAAACTAATAATCACAAGGTCCTTTGTCACATAGCACCTGCCCCTCTCTACCACTTTTCAACTTGCCATACCTACTCATGCCCCGCACATTCTGCTAATCATGTTCTGGAAGTGTCCTGCACGTTCTTGCCTTTTGTGCTTTTGCTGGTTCCCCTATCCCCACTCTAGAGTCTTTCCCCTTCCTTTTCCCAGCTGTCAGATTCCTTGTCTTCTCCCTTGAACCCTATGCAAATGCCATTTGCCTTCCTAAATCTTGGCTGCCTTCCTATTTAGATATCATCTCTTCCTCTCTTGAACCCCCAGCAGATTTCCTGGCAGCACAGTCACCTTGCTGTGCTTTGCATTATTCTAAAATGTATTCATGGTGACCATCTCCCCTTCTCTGTGCTTGAGGGAGTCAAGAACTTTATGCTTTTTTGTTTTCTGTTTTGTTTTTGTTTTAATTTTCATGTTCCACAGGGTGTAGAGCTTTCATTCATGCACCGATCTTTATACCTACCCTGTGCCAGGTCCTATGCTAGCTGCCTAGGCATATAAAGATTAGTTACACACGTGTCTGTACTCTGAGAGTTCATAGTCTAGTGAGGAAGGCAAATAAGTAAACGTTTGATGCCCATAACTATTTGTTAAACTAAATTAATTTCTGTCATAGAAGTAGAACTTTCCCTCTGCATGTCCTCACCTTAATAATTCTACTTACAGGCATTGGACAGCCAGCTTGTAGTGGGCTAGAAAACTCTGTCTTCATAAAACCTGTAAAGGAGTGCTGTATGTGGTGAGTTTTGAGGGGCATCAGAGAGTTCAACTGATCCAAAATTATCTCTGTTACTAAGATGCCATAATGTCTGATATGCCACCATTGGGAATCCATTCATTTGGGTCCAGAATTATCTTATCTGCAAATGTACCTAGAAGTAATTGCTAAAGAGATATGCAATGCCTTTCCCTTTCTTCTTCTGTATCATCTCCTCCTCAAGACAACTAAATTGCCCTCCTTATAAGACTTGCTCCACACAGAGGAGTTAGAGTTTTTTTCTTTGGGTCCCCACTGCACTCTGTTCCTGTTACAGCATAAAATTTTTTGTTCTCTATTGTTTACTTGTCTATTTTATTTGCCTGAGTTCCTACTAGACTGAACTTTTAAGGGAATAAAGATTTTTTTTTTAATTTCTGTGGCCCCAACATCTAGCACAATGCCAGACTAATAGTGGGATACCCTATAGGGTTCCTGGAATTACTAGGTGGTTCTTTGATAGAATGAGCCTGGCACACACCTAGGGGGCAGGCTTGATGAAAGAGAATTGAAGGGTAGAGAGTGGGGAGGTGGAAGAAAAGGGGCCTTTGGGAAACCAATTCGCCCCTGAAGCCATCATTGATCCTGCTCTTTGTTTTTGTCCACTTTTTGATTTCAGTCATGGATAAAATACCTTGTGAATTAAACACACTCTTTTCTTTTGTTCTACAATACATAACCTGAAGTACTGTTAGCTGGAAGGAGTTTTTCTGGAAGCATCTGTGATATAGAGGTGGCTACACATGCTTAATTTGTAAAAGCAAAAATGCTTTCACACTATCTTTTATTTCTGCATGAACTGAGAACACAAACATTTTCTCATGTCTGGCTCATCCACTCTTCCTTTGCATTTGCTCAAAGAATAAGCTAATAGAGATAGCCAAAAAAGTGGTTTTCCCAAGTCCCGGTGGCTGCATGAATACAGACTGAGACAAGTTTTCTAGATTCGTCTAGTGCTGGAGTTTTCAAGATGCATCTAGATGGAGCTGAAATCATTTATTCAGATGGAGCTGAAAACAAGATGCCCTTTGAGTCCACTACTACCTGTTTCTTTCTCATTAACTCTCTCTTTCTGATGATGTCCCTTTCTGTACAGTTGCTCCATTTTCCTCTTGCTTCTCCTGCCCTACATGTCTCTTTTCTTTTCTCATGTCTTCTGCTTACTTATAATTTCTACTCTCTCACAATTTCACATGACCCATCATGAGTGCCCCAGACCCCCACTACCTCATAACTGTTCTGATTCAAAATATATGGCTCCAAATATATATCCTCTGGTTCATAGTAATTTAAATTTTCTACAAATGTATTTTTCAAATTAATTTTTAGCAGGGTTGATCCACAGATTGGCTAATTTTTCCTAATATAACCAAGAGTTGGTCATATATTGTAGGTATCTGTCTGTCAGTTATTACCACTAGGTTATTTATTATTTATTTATATTATAATATACATTTATATCATATCATATTATATTTATACACTTATATTATAATGCATATGTAATATAATTATCACCACTAGGGCAAAGTTATGTCTTCTCCTAATGGTATCCCTAGAATCTGGCACAATTCCTGGCATCCTGTAAGGACTCAAAATGTTGAATAAGTGGATAAATAAAGCTCCTGATATCTTTACTTCTTATCACTTTTTTCTTTTTAATGTTTTTTTTTTTTTTTTATTTTTGAGAGGGAGAAAGAGAGCGTGCAAACATGAATGGGGGAGGGCAGAGAGAGGGAGACACAGAATCTGAGGCAGGCTCCAGGCTCCCTGCACAGAGCCCAATGCAGGGCTCGAACCCATGAACTGTGAGATCATGACCTGAGCCAAAGTCAGGTCACTTAACCGACTGAGCCACCCAGGTGCCCGACTTCTTACTCACTCTTAATCCACCAATTACAAATAATCTTAATCCAATTCAAAAAAATAATCTTTTTGAGACACAAATCAAACCATCATATTTCCTGCTTAAAATCATTAATAACATTTATCTTCCACATTATTATGAGGATATTTATTGCCTACTTTAGCTTTATTTCCTGCCCCTGCTCAATTTCTTATACTTTAAGCTTTGATAAAGCCAATATCATTCATGAACTATGTTATACTATTTCGTGTCCTTGTCTTTGTACATGGCAGAATCAGTAGAAATGCAAAGTATGGGATGAAGTGAAGATGAACTTAAGAGACAAGCTGATAAGATTTAATATCTAAATGATATTAATCTACTAAAATGTGAATCTCACAAAACCTATGATGGCCCTCTTTGTAGTAAGCATTTGATATGTTCTTGTTAGAGTAGATTAAAGCATGGCGTTTGTGTTTTAATCTGGCTTCAGATCCAATAGGAATGAGTGAGTGAAAGGAAACTAAAAGGGTGAGTTCATTGGTACATGAACAATTTCATCCTTTTTCAAACTCAATAGCTATTATTGTTACAAACAAAGCAACTCTTATGAGTTGAACACAAACAAGAAGTAGTCAGGAGAGTGTTTATGATGTCATCATAAATATTTATAAAAGGGACATAGTGCAATGTTTCATGACATATGGGTTATGAAAGGTTAGACTGTAAATGTTCATTTAGATCAAATTATTAAACACCTGAAACTTGTATAGCATTTTCTAATTTACAAAACACACATTCATTATACTATTTAAACTTTAATTATCAATCCCCATTGGACCATTGTCTTCAGTGTGCAAACATTCTATAATTCTCCATCCTTAAAATTCTCTCGCTAGACATCATGTTCCCCATCAGAAACAAACCTTGTTTTTTTCTTTTACAACAAAGCCAAAAACTATGTTCACTGTCTCTACTTTTTCATCTGACATCCTTCCCTCCCTTAACTCAGATCTGGTTTTCATCCCCACAGCTCCGCTGAAAATTGCTTTTATCAAGGTAATTGGGAACCTTGTCTATTCAGTCCCTTCTCCTTGAAACATTTTTCTTCATTTGGCTTCAGACACAGTTCTTTCCACTAGTTTTTCAACTACTTCACTCCAGTCTGGCTCCTCCTCCTCCAGACTTCTAAGTGTCCCACTGCTCAGTTTTTGCCTCTCATCTTTCTCTGTACTCATTCCCAACCAGACCCTGCTTTTTTCAATATTATCTGCAAATCGATGACTCCCACATTTGTATCTTCAATCCAATTCTCACCCTTCAGCTCCAAACTAGGATATCCAAGAATCTTCTTAACTCTCTTCAGATAGGCATCTCAGGCTTACATTCCTAAAGCAGAATGCTGGGAAATCCTGCTCTATTGCCAGCATTCCCCTTTCTGGGAAATTGTGCTAGACTCAATGAGGTGCCCTCACCAGAAACCTAGATGTCATCCTTAGTGCCTCTCTTTCCTCAGGCTCAGCATTTCATCATCATTAAGTCCTGTTCTATCTGGAAGTTCTATCTTCCAAATATACCTGGACTATGACTACTTATTACTACCTTTACCTTTACCAATCTAGGCAAAGCCACCATTATCACCAGCCTCAACTTCTGGAATACCTTTTTATCTGGGCTCTTCTTTCTTTCCCCTTTTGTAGTTGTCTTCCATGGAGCAAGGGAAGTAGTTCTCTTAAGTGTAAAACTGTCCCGTGGGATTCCTTTCTCATTCTAATTAAAACTTAAAGTCTCTTCTGGAACCTATAAGGTCTACATGACCTAGATCATGTGTCCAAGTTTATTTCTACCTTAGGATATTTGCATTTACTGGTCCTGTCTCAGTTATTCTTGTACCACATTTTCCCATGACTCACTCCCTCAATTCCTTCTGATTCTACTCAAAGGCAAAACCTCTCCCACCCATCCTATATCTTTTTGTACCTTAACCCACTTTTTTTTCTTTACTCACCTCACCTGTCCATATATTATATTTGCTTCTTTCTTTTTGGTCCCTCTTTTCTTCACTAGAATATAAGTTCAGGAGTGTTGTATTATTATTGCCCAACAAATGTTTGTTGAATGAAAGAATGAGATGTAATATGTCTTTTGACCAGAGGGTGAATGGTCTTTTCCATGATCCAAAGGCAAAGTAAAAGTGATCATCTTTCTATATTTTTGATATCTCCATAATATGTGGAAGAAACATTTTGAGAATCTTGATTTCAGATTCTTCTAGATAAATGGAGATACATCATATTAGAGCCGTTGGGTAATTGCAGTTTGGGTTGGTGGGGTATGGGCTTGTGCTAGACATGAACACCATTCCATTGGCTCAGACTCATCTCACACTAATACTCCATTGTGTAGATTTAGGCACAGAGCCAAGATTGGCAAAGGAACACCACTCTAAAAAATCTGAACTAATAGGTTTTTACATTTCAACCCAGTGAAACTAAAAGAGCAGCAGAGGAAAAACCATTATTCCCCATATAAAGTGTCATGGATAATAGAATCTTGGACTCAGGGGCACCTGGGTGGCTCAATCCGTTAGGTGTTCAACTTCAGCTCAGGTCATGATCTCACAGTTTGTGAGTTAGAGCCCCGCATTGGGCTCTGCACTGACAGGTAGGAGCCTGGAGCCTGCTTCAGTTCCCTGTCTCTCTCTCTCTGCCCTCCCCTGCTTTCTCCCTCTCTCTCTTTCTCAAAAATAAATAAATAAACATAAAAAATAATCTTGGAAACAGATTTGAATTGTCTTGAAGGTCCTTCCTGGTTGTCTCAGGCCCTGGCACACTGGGATTATGTTCTCTTTTCTCCTGGAGAGATTACTTTAAAAACATTCACTTTCCCTGTCTTTGTCACCCAGGAGTTCATTGTTTCACCCACACTTGCCAGGCAGACTTTTAAAATTAGTTCAAGAAGATTTACAGTAGGATAGGGCAACTGCCATTTGTTGTGCACTCGCTATGCACACAACATTTTAAGTCTGTTTTGTTATGTGATTTTTACATTCCTGAGGTAGGCATTTTTAGTAGACATTTGTAGTTTTGTCTATCTAGAGTGGCCTCCTTCTTCTGGAAAATACCTCTTCTCATCAAACACTGGATATTTTAATAAGATCCTTGCATATAGTTCCCCACCTGCTGGCCAGAGGTGTTACGATGTGGCCAAAAAAGACTCCATTAAAGTTCTTACACAGGATTTTTACAGTACCCAAGATTTTTACAGTGAATGCTAAAGAGGAAAGTGTTCTTCCTTCTAATCATAAGCCTGTATGTTGTGGCCTATGACCATATTCCACTAGGAGGAGCTGAACTTAGAGAAGTTACTTGACATACAAAGAAGAATAGAGTGACACCAGAAACAGAGGCAGTTGAGTCTGTTTAGGCTTCCTGGAAGTTGGCACTATCTCTGCTTTTTCAGTCATTTCAAAGGCTTCATTGTATGAGCCAGTATTTTACTCTTTTTTACTTATGTCTATTTTAATTGGATATTTGGGCCTTGCAATTACAGGAACCTTAAATAGCACAGTATATTTATTATCTCTATTTTATAGATATAAACTGCAAAGTGTGGAGAAATTAAATTACTTGTTACCTGTTAGGTGGCTAAATGAAACTTGAATTCAGGTCTGTGGGTTTCTACCACCCCCTGCTCTGTCTACCACTTCCTTCCACCTCTCTAAAGGACTTAGCACTCAGCAAGTAGTTAAACATGTGACACAGCCTGCTCAGGCTTTTTGTTGTTATTCTTGTTGTATTTGTTTGTGTTTTAATGGAGACAAGTATCTAACGTAGTTATAGAAAAAAAAATTCTAGCTACTCAAGTGACTCTACACAAGCATCTGCTTAAGTTTCTTTGTAAAATGACCAAGTTGGACTCAATGACCTCCAAGATATATTTTTTTCATTGAAATTTTTCTGAAGTCAAATTGATTCTTAGTGCCTCTGAAGATCTAATTATATGTCTGTGCCTCTAAGATTTATTTAAATACAAAAACAAAGAGCCATCAAGAGGAGGCACCTCCATCAAATTTCATGATCAAGAGCCAAGTTGGCTTCCAGCCCCACGAAAATAACTCCAGAGTGGCTCTGTCAGAACATCAATATGTTATTATTTACAAATCAGGGTTCTATCCTGAAGGACATGTGTGCACTGTCAGGAAGGAATTAAAAAATATCCAGAAACAAGCAATCTCCTGAGAGATGAAAAAAAATCTTATTTTTCTCCTTGAAAATTATAGTGTACACTTCCAAATTTTGGAAACACATTATTTTGGAAATATGCTATAAGCACCTTTCCTTTGGCATTCAAATTAGGTGCTCAACAACTCCTACAGAACATCTGGAGCTCTACAGATGATCACAATGAGAGATAAACTCAGTACAATGAAGCTCATTTCAACACTGACATGTACAAACAGGCACAGGCATGCAAACCTGAACAGAAACACACACACACATACACACAGACTGGCCTTTGTTTCCTTTGGAATGTGTTGTTAGATTGAGTGCTGGGAAATTGTCCCTTATGGAAGCCTTTTGGTACTTGCCCAAGTGTAAAGTACCAAGATAATCTTACTTTGAATGCATTTCTGTTTTAACACTCAATTATTTGAACAAGATAATCAATTCATCTTTTTATTTTTTTCCAATTTGTATTTTTAGAATTTCCTTTCCCCAGAAGCTTCAATTATTTAAAAAAAAAAATTGAATCGTGTTTTATTGTTTGCCTGGTGTTTTTATGCAAATGACCTATGTAAATTATCTACCAAACCAACACATGAAATCAGTAGTTTTGTTGTTTATATTTTACCTATTTATCTTTCATGATTATAGCAGCTCTATTATAGCTTGCATGTAAAGATGAAAATACTAATAAGTGGTGGGACTGATATTCTACTCAGGCTTTGGATAGTGCAAAGAGCAAGGGCTTCAGAGCCAAACATATCTGGGCTAGAATCCAAGTTCACCCACTAGTTTTGTGACCTTGAGCAGGTAACTTAATCTCTTGGATCTTTGGTTCTATTATCTTTACAATAGAGTTAAGGGTTTCAAAATTACAAGCTTCGTATGAGTATTAAATAAGAAGCTATATAAATTCCTTGACACTCATCACTTCCAGTGTGGGTACTTACCAGTGTCAAGCAGGTATTCATCAAATGACTCTAGTTTTAATTTTCTCTGTGTGTATGGTATCCTTATCTGGTTTTGATATCAGTGTGATACTGGCCTTGTAAAAGGGGTTTGAAAGCATTCCCTCCTCTTCAAATTTTTGGTAGAATTTGAAAAGTATAGATATTAAATCTTTGAATTTTGATAGAATTTACCAGTGAATCTGTCTGGTCCTGGAATTTTGTATGTTGGGTGGTATTTGATTACTGAGTCAATCTCTTTACTAGTAATTGATTTATTCAAATTTTCTATTTCTTCACAATTCTGTCTTGAAAGATTGTATGTTTTTTGGAATTTATCCATTTACTTTAGGTTGTCTGATTTTTTGGTGTATATTGTTCATAGCAGTCTCTTCTAATCCTTTGTATTTCTGTATTTTGTATTCAGTTGTAACTTCTCTTTTGTTCCTGATTTTATTTACTTGAGCCCTCTCTTTTTTTCTTGCTAAGCATTTCTAATTTTTATCTTCAAGGAACCAGCTTTTAGTTTCATTGATCTTTTCTATTGTCTTTTTAGTCTGTATTTAATGTATTTATGCTCTGATATTTATTATTCTCTTCCTTCTACTAACATTAGCTTTCTTTTTCTAGTTCCTCTAGGTATAAAGTTAGATTATTTATTTGGGATTTTTCTTATTTCTTGGGGTAGGCCTGTATTGCTATAAACTTCACTCTTAAAACTGCTTTTGCTGTAATTCCATAGATTTTGGTATGTCATATTTTTGTTTTTATTTGTCTCTAGGTACTTTTTAATTTATCATTTGATTTTTTTGTGATTTCTCATTTAATTGATCACCATTGGTTGTTCAGTAGCATGTTGTTTAATTTCACATTTTTTAGTTTTTTCCAGGTTTCTTGTTATTGATTTCTAGTTTCATACCATTGTGGTTGGAAAAGATACTTAATATCATTCCATTCTTCTTGAATTTATTGAGACTTGTTTTATGGCCAACTGTGTAATTTATCCTGGAGAATGTTCTATGTGTACCTGAGGAAAATGTATATTCTTCTGCTTTTGGATGGAAGGTGCTGTATGTATCTGTGAAGTCCGTCTGGTATAATGTGTCATTTAAAGCCAAGATTTCCTTATTGATTTTCTGTCTGGATGATCTATCCATTGAAGTAAGTAAGATAATACAGTCCCCTACTATTGTTGTATTGCTGTCAATTTCTCCCTTTAGGTATGTTAATATTTGCTTTGTATATTTAGGTGTTTCTGTATTGGGTACATAGATATTTACAAATGTTGTGTCTTTTTGCTGGCTTGACTCTTTTATCAATATATAATGCCTTTCTTTGTCTTTTATTACAGTTTTTGTTTTAAGGTCTATTTTGTTTGATATGAGTATAGCTAACCAGCTTTCTTTTTGTTTCCATTTGCATGGAATATTTTTTTCTGCCTCTTCACTTTCAGTCTGTGTGTCCTTACTTCTGAAGTGACTCTCTTGTAGGCAGCATACAGATGAGTCTTGTTGTTATTGTTGTTGTTGTCACTGTTGTTGTTTTTTAAATCCTTTTAGCCATTCTGTCTGTTGATTGTGGAATTTAGTCCATTTACATTTAAAGTAATTATTGATAGGTATGTATGTATTGCCATCTTTTTTTACTGTTTTCTGGCTGTTTTGTGGTTATTCTCTGTTTCTTTCATCTTTTTCTCACTTTCTTTTTGGTTTAATAATTTCTTTAATGTTATGTTTAGATTTTTTTCTCATTTTCTTCTGTGTATTTGCTATAAGCTTTTGCTTTGTGATTACTGTGATGTTCACATATATTTTCCTATGTATATAAGTCAGTAACAGCTTTAGTTTGAACCCATTCCCAAACTCTAAATTTTTATCTCCTTCCTATGTTTTATGTTTTGATGCCACATTCTACATTTTTTAAAAATTTTGTGTATCCATTAAATAATTATTATACTTTCAGTTAAGTAGTTAACTTTACTGCTTTTGTCTTTTAGTCTTTGTTAGCTTTGTAAGTGATTAACCCACTACCTTTACTGTATATTATCTTTTCTAGTAAGATCTTAACTGTCATACGTTTTTTTGTTTGTTTTTAATTTTTGTCATTTCTTTTCAGCTTAAAGAATTCCCTCTAATATTTGCTATAATGCTGATTTAGTACTGATGAACTCTTTTAGCTTTTACTTATCTGGGAAACTCTTTTTCTCTCCTTCCATTCTGAATGATGACATGGCTGGGCACAACATTATTCATTGGAAATTTTTGCCTTTCAGAGTGACTTTGAATATGTTATGCCACTTTCTTCTGGCCTACAAAGTTTCTGCTTTTTTTAGGTTTATTTATTATGAGAGAGACAGAGAGAGAGTGGGGGAGGAGCAAAGGGAGAGGAAGAGAGAGAAACCCAAGCAGGCTCTGTGCCATCAGTGCAGAGCTGGATGCAGGGCTCAATCTCATGAACTGGGAGATCATGGCCTAAGCGGAAATTAAGAGTTGGATGCTTAACTGACTAAGCCAGGTGCCCCAAATTTCTTTAAAATTTGATGGTCTTATGGCATTTTCTCTGTACACAACACATTGCTTTTCTCTTGCTGCTTTTAAGATTCTCTCTTTATCTTTAACTTTTGTTGTTTTAATTATAATGTTTATTGGTATGGATCTCTTTGAATTCATCTATTATAGAACTTTCTGGCCTTACTGGACCTGGATGTCCATTTTCTTTACCAGATTATGCTACATTTATCAACCATTATTTCTTCAAATAAATTTCTCTCTCTCTTCTCT
Organism: Herpailurus yagouaroundi; assembly: GCF_014898765.1. Taxonomy (NCBI): domain Eukaryota; kingdom Metazoa; phylum Chordata; class Mammalia; order Carnivora; family Felidae; genus Herpailurus; species Herpailurus yagouaroundi. The sequence goes on from NW_024412388.1 coordinate 55,047,685, forward strand.
TTCTGGAAATCCTATAATGCAGATGTTATTCTATTTGATGCTGTCCTATATATCCCTTGAGGTGTATTTATTTTTTAAAATTCTCGTTTTGTTTTGCTTCTTTCTTTAGGTGAGCTCCAATGCTTTGTCTTCCAGCTCACTGATCCATTCTCCTACTTCATCCATTCTACTGTTGAAGCCCTCTAGTGTATCTTGTTTGTTTGTTTGTTTGTTTACTTATTGTATTCTTTAGCTCTGTGACTTCTGTTGATACTTTCTTGTCTCTTTGTTGAAGTTTTGTCTGTATTTATCCATACTTCTCCCAAGTTTGGTAAACATCTCTATGACAATTACTTTGAACTCTATCAGGTAGACTATTTCATTAAGTTTTTTATTTCCCCCTGAGGTTTTATCTTGTTCTTTTGTTTAGAACATATTCCTCTTCTCCTCATTCTTCTTGATTCTCTGTGTTTTTATGAAGATGAAACTACTACCTCTTTCAGTCTTGAAGGAGCGGACTTGTGTAGGAGATGACCCATGGGGCCCAGAAGTTTAATTCCCACTGGCTACCAGATCCAGGCATGTAAGGAGTGTCCCTTGTGTGGGCTGTGTGTGGCTGCCAGTTGTGGCAGGGCTGCTGCTGCAGCATAGGGTAGGGGTTAGGCAGAGTGCTCACCCAGCTGGCTTGGGATGCCTGTGGTGCAGAAATGGCTCCAGTTTTAACCCAAAAGCTTTTGACTATTGAAAAAAAAAAAAAAAGTACTCTATTCAGTATTTATGTATGAGGGTCTTTAGAAGTTCCAAACTTTTATAGTACAAAGTGGGTCAGTTCTGAGGTGCCTTGAGGCTCCAGGGATTTTCTGCCTCCTTACTTAATGCCTAATTGAAAACTAATACACAGGACAAGCTGTGGTTTTGCAAGGTTCTTTGGCAGTAAGGTTCACGGGTTTGCCTATTTTGCTCTGCCATTCTCATGACCCTTTAATCCCCCATAGAATCTAGTGGTCTATGGTTTCCAGGAAAGGGATAGAGGCTGTTTTGTACTCTGTTAATATCTGGGACAAGTATCTAAAAGAGCTGGTAAACTTTGTTAAAGTATGCATCAGATCTTGGGTAAACCAGCTAGCTTCTCTCTGTCCCATGATTGCAGACTCAGCTTGTTGCCCAATCTATGCTGGTTTCTGGTTAAGTATGTGGATGAAGTGGTATCAGACCTTAGATAAACTGAAAGAATGAATTAAAGATTATCAGTCATTAGGATAACAGATTAATGGATTGTCTATTGTGTTTCTGTCTACAAAAAACAGAAGACCCAATTCAGTGTGACTTGAACTTAATTAGCCATATTATGGTCATGGGTAGTTTACTGAACTTCTCTTAGTTTTAGTTTTCAATATCCTGAATTGAGATAATAATATAGGGTTGTCATAGGATTAAATGACAATACATTCAAAGTGCTTACTTAGTTCAGGGCACCTGGGTGGCTCAGTCGGTTGAGCGTCTGACTTTGGCTCAGGTCATGATCTCGCAGTCTGTGAGTTTGAGCCCCGCATCAGGCTCTGTGTTGACAGCTCAGAGCCTAGAGCCTGCTTCGGATTCTGTGTCTCCCTCTCTCTCTGCCCCTCCCCTGCTCATGCTCTCTCTCTCTCTCTCTCTCTCTCTGTCAAAAATAAATAAACATTAAAAAAAAAGTGCTTACTTAACTCAATGTTTGAGATACAGTGAGTATTCAATGAATGTATTCAATAGAACTATTCAATAGTATTCAATAGAACTATTTCTATTGTCATTATTGTTTTTCCTTCTGAGGCTCAGAAGCAAAATACAACTTCCCACTTGTGTAACCACTATGAAGACTTTTTGTCAAACACAGTTTTATTTATAAACTTTATCTGAGGAACTATGGTTTCTTACTAGAAGAGCATTATCTTAGACTGCAAAGAACTATGCTCAAATTCCTTCACTGCTTCCTGCTAGCTATAGGATTGGGCAATTCTCCTAGAAACTCATCTGCAGCATGGAATTAACAATACCTTTTTGCGGACATTATCTTACTGGTAATGTATGTTGTATGTATAATGTTTTTTTCCCATCTGGAGGAATTTCTCTTAGCAGTAGGTCAGTTCTCATGAAAAGACCCACAGTATCTGTTATAGGCAGTAAGGCACACTACACATGAAATATAGAGTCCGAGGACATAGGTTTGGGCTCTGATTCTGGGATTTTTTAGATTAGTGATGTTGAGCAAGCTGTGTCTCAGCCTTAGTTTCTTTAACTTACATTTGAATCCCTTCACTACCACTATATTTTATTAACTATATTTTGGGGTTTCATTGAGAGCAAAAAATTTTGTGCTTCCATAGACACCAGTAAAAAGTGACAAGGCAGCTACTGGAATGGGAGAAAGTATTTGCAAAGCGTATATCTGAAAAAGGACTTTATATTCAGTATATGTAAAGAACTCTTACAACAATAAAAAGCCAAAGAATCCAAATAAAATGGGGAAAGATTTTGACTGGACATTTCTCCAAAGAAAACATACAGATGGCCAATAACCACATGAAAATATGCTCCCCATCATTAGTCATTTGGGAAATGCAAGTCAAAACCACAATGAGATACCACTTCATACCCACTAAGATGACTATAATGTAAAAGGCAGACAATAACAAATGTTGGATAGGATATAGACAAATTGGAACCTGCTCATTCATTGTTGATAATTTTGTAAAATAGTGCAACCCCTTTGGAAACAGTTTGACAAATGCTCGAAAGGTAACACATTGGGTTACCATATAACCCAGAAAGTTCACTCCTAGGTATATTGAAAACATACATCCACACAAAAACTTGTATAGGAACATTATTCATATATTAATAGCCAAAAAGTGGAAACAAATCAAATGACAATCAACATAAACAAAATGTTACAGATCCATGAAATGGAATATAATTTGGCAATTGAAAGGAATGGAGTACTGATACATGCTGCAACATGAATGAACCTTGAAATCTTAATGTCAGATGAAAGAAGGCACATATCATATGATTCTATTTCTATGAAATGTTCAGAATAGGCAAATCCACAGAAACAGAGGTATATTCGTGGTTTTCATGGGCTAGTGGAGGGGTAAATGAAGATGGAGTTTCTTTTGGGGGTGATGAAAATGTTAAAAAAAATTAAGTAGTGGTGAAGTTTGCACAAGTGGGAGTATAGTGAAAACTATTGAATTAGATACTTTGTAAAGCTGAATTTTACAACATATGAATTAGATCTCAATAAAGCAGTTATATAACAAAAAATAAACTTAAACTTTTTGATAATCCTATGGAATTGAAAAATAACATAAGGTGCCTGCCTCCTTTTCAGTTTCCAAGACTAAAAGCATAGTGGGTGAGTTACTCACATGCCATCTTTAGAAATTCTCCTTATCGAGTCTTCCCAGATAGTCTTTGCTAATTTTATATTTCCTTCATAATCTTTTAGATTCTTTATTAGCATTCCCAAAAGTCATCATGTTGCCTGCTTGGATTAAATGAACCACATTCACTAATGCCTCTCTCTTCTCTGAGAAGTTTAGTCCTTCTCAGTAATTACATTGCTCTATAAACCACAAGAGGAAATAAAGCCTTTTCCTATGGGAGACTTACTTAAACATTCCCCCTGGCACAAAATATTATTCTTATGAAAAGTACTCTTATCGAATTATAAACCAGGCCAACTATCTTCTTTCTTGTTAGCTATAAGCATATGGACTGGCATGTGTTTTTATTCATTAATTTTTCAATAAAGATTTATTGAACACCTACTTCATGCTTGGCATTAGAGTAGACAGCCATAATAAAGCAGTGGGAAAAATACAGGAATCTTTTTTGTCCTGGAGTCACATGCTAGTGGGAGGATATAGTTCATACACACAATAAATAAATTATATATGCTAAAAGGAGATAAATGCTGTACAGAAAAATAATAAAGCAAGGAAAAGTGAGTGCTAGGGTAGGGTCTGGGTGAACCTGGCAGGCCTCAATAACAAGGTGACATTTGAGTAGTGACTTATATGTGGGAGCAAGCCATGGAGCAAACTAGGGGCAAAAGCATGCCTGGAATGTTCTAGAAAGAGCAAAGGGCCAGTACAACTTAAATAGTGAGGAAGGGGGTGCCTAATGAGCAGTGGGGTCAGGGAGATGATGGAGATTATATCTAAGGCCTCATAGGGTATTGTAAGGACTTTGGCTCTTACTATGAATGAAATGGGGACCAATTAGATGTTCACCCAATGAATGATGTAGCTTGAGTTAGGTTTTTAAAGAATTACTCTGGCTGCTGTTTTGAAAATAGACTGTAGAAGGACAAAGACACAAGAGGAATTCCAATTAAAAAACTGGTTTTCATATCTAAGTTTTGATTGTCTATGTACCTGTATATTTGTTTATACCTGTTGCTACCATTGCATAAAATGAGTCCTGTCCTAAGGTCAGCTTCTCTGAAACATGGTGAGGTTTTGGAGGTTGAAATGTGAAGGCAAATCTGAAATAAAGAAACCAGGTATCCCTTCTAGGAGCACAGATTCAATTAAAATACATCATTATAAAAGGGTGATGAATAAGACTAAGTTCTCAAACAAGAGATAAAGGGAAGCCATTCAGACATGTCTTCTCATTTGATGCAAACCAGTGTTTGTCAGTGAGAGCTGTAGCAATGATCACATTCTACTCAGAGATTCAGAACGCTGAGACCCTTGTCCTCGCTGTTGAATGTCTTTGGAGTATAATTTGTCACGCTGGGAGATGCCTTTAGTTCTTCAGGGATCTGAGGATCTTTGAACCTGTTACTGCTGTGCTGTGTTAATGATGATCCCAGTGGCCTTCAGGGGCTATTGTATCTGCTTAGAGGCCAGTCTTCCTGGGCCAGAGGTAGAAGTTTAATACACAACCAGCAAGCTTAGAGCAGACAAGGGTGTTGGTCCCAAACCTGGGCAAAGTTGAATTCATTATTCCAGTCACACTGTTATTTCTTTGTGTAACATAGACATTTTCTGTACTCTGTAATCTCATGTGATGAAAAGGACTTATAATCTCTCCAGGGTTTTCTCCTTTGTTGTGGTCTAACATATGTCATTCAGGAAATCTGACCCTGAGTGTTAGGTGTTCTTTCATCATGCTCTGAATGGACTAAACAATGCAGAACAAGTCAGACCGGAGGCTTGATAGCTCCAAATGCAATGCAAAAGGTAGGAAGAGAGAGAATTTTATTTGATTAATCTTATCAGTATTTCAGTTACAAGAAAACCTGAAAACATGTTGTCATATCACCAGGCATGGAGAAGAAAATGCAAAATGAGAGAGAAAACAGAGGATACTGTTTAAAGGGAGATTTTTCAATAATTTTGGAAACTCACATTCTTTCCTTTTCTGAGATAAATTGGAAGAAATGCTACACACCTCATGGGAGTTATCATTCAGATTTGACTGCAAATCGATTTTCTCATTTGATAGCTAAAGGAAACTACTGATGATGTTCCAGTTGGATGCTTACATGTTGATTGCTAAGTCATTTGTATTCGTACTGAAAATGGTATCTACTCTGCAATGGGAAGTGGCATGCCTTTGGAAAGAAAAATAAAAGGACAAAGAGCTAAGCAATAACTATGTGGCAGCAAGAACACAGGGAAATTAATGAAAATAAACTAAGTTCCCGAGTGGTGGGATATTGATAGTGCACCAGCTCTCCGGGATGTTGCATGTCAGTGATTTGCTTCTTCCCCGGCGACATTCGTGGATATGGTAGGTCTTGTTAATACCTTGAAAAACAAACTTTACTTGATGGTTCAGGGATAAGGCTGGGACATGGTTTCGTATTTTAAATTACTGAAGAATGAGAAATTAAAAATATGTAAAAAGACAAGGGGAAAATGTTATGCTTTGTAAAATTATATGATTTTAGGAAAAATACTTGAATATATCCATATATTAAAAGTTCTTTATATTATCTTTTTTTAAATTATAAGAGTAAATAATAAATTGAATGGAGCTTTCTGTAAGAATAAGAATTTCCTCAGGCCAGGATAAAATTTATGAATAATATTTATTTTCCTTGATTTGAAGTTTTTCTTCAACTCATATAAGATTATTTTTGAAAAGTGTTTCTATTATTAGATGCTTACAAAAAAGGAAAATAAGGTAATGAGCTGTTACTATAAATTGTAAAGATTTTTTTAACCACCCTTGAATATATATTTTATGTGCTTAGTGAATAGTTGAGTATCTTTTCAAATCTTGTTTTTCAGATCTCTGAGAGACATGTAAATACTTTTTTGTATATTTCTATTGTCTATGAACTGTGTCTTCATTTTGAGAGTTAGGACAGTAAGGAACATGGGATTATGGGTAGGTGAGAGACAGTGGGTGACATAAACTAAAGCCAAACAATGATTTGTATGATTTTACACTGATTTCCCTTGTGTCACCTCATAGTCCCAGATTTATATATGCATCAAAACAGGAATATGAGCATACATTTTAAACATAGGCATTGCTTGTTTGAGGATTAATTAACTTTATAATTGCTCTGAATGCAAGCGCTTTTAGAAGGCAGAAATTATGGCTGGCATAATTGTTTTTGCCTAACACAAGCTTCTGACAGTTCATTCAACAAACACTTGATGTTGATGAGTAAAATCAGAAAAGCAAAGTACTCTTACTCTTAATTTTGAGCATAATCAGTTCTCAATAATTAGACTACAGTTTTTCCTGATTACATTTTTTCTAGGATTAGTTGACAATATGAAGGACATGAAAGGAAAAGGAACTTAGAATTTTTATTCTTCCGTCAAAAATGAAATTCAAGAGAGAATTGGGTCAAAAAAAGAACCCCTTTTTATCACATTTTAATGTAACTTTAATTGAAGGCAGTCATGGGGTAGAACTTTAGTGGCTCGTGAAGAAATAAAAAGGAGACGGTTTCTTAAAGCTGGAAAACACTTGGTTAGTTTAGCAGATTTCCTGATTGTTTCAGAGCTGTGGTGTACAACTGATGTCATTGCGAATTTCTACAAAGAGGATATATTTTAAAAGGGAAAAAGTAATTTAAGCTTATCTAACCATTAAACCTTTGGGGGGGTGAAATATCTATTAATATCTTCATGGACCTCTAGAAAACAGTTTGGGCGATGTGATGTTTCAATGAAGCAAACATTGCCTAGAGGACCAGATCAGTGTGGGTGAAAACCCCAGCTTCATTGTTTACCAACTGTCTGAACTTATCAGGTCTGAGTGCTAATTTTCTTGTTTGTAAATGGAGTTATAATGCCTCCCTTGAAATACTATGAAAATTAATGTGATGTGAATCACCCTACATAGTTTCTAGCCTATATGAATCACTCCATAAATACTAAGTTCATATTAAGTATGAAATATGAAAAGTAATAGATGTGAGGTGTCTGATGGTGATATTTAAATGAGATGTAAAAGTACTTAGCACAATGTCTGGTCCAAAGAATTAACAAAATTAGCCTCTTTAACTCCTCATCTCATCACCTTTAGGTTATTTATACATCAGTTACTATTTTGTTGAAAATCCAGATTTTTTTAAAAAAAATAATGATATGCTGTTCAAATCAACTCTTTAAAAAAATCCCACTGAACTGTTGAAATTCAACATACATTTATTCAGCACTTACTAGTACTAGGTACTGTGCTAGACTTCTGGGATCCAAAGTTGTGTAACCATCAGAGTAAACCCACAAATAAATCAAGGATTATAAAAATCACCGTGTTAAAACAATAATGTATGTGTACACAGCCTGCTTTGGATACATCTTTACCAGACTGGGGCATAAATGAGGAGACCCATAGCTATAATTCTGATGGATTAGTAGGCCATAACTAGATAGAGAATCAGAAGAAAGACCTTCCAGGCATGACACAGCTTAACATGACTCACTTTGGGGAAAACTGTGGCTGTTTCAAATCATAAGGGAAGTGATTGCTTGAGACCAGCAGTGAAGACAGACAGGGCTGGTTAAGGCCTCATAGTAGCAATAACTTTATCCTGAAAACTATTGAGAGACCATTAAGAGTCTGAAAAATAGGGAAGATAAAAGCCATTGTGTGGTTGGGCCAGTCTGGAGGCAGAAACTGGGGGCTTCCCAAGAGGTAGAGTTGTATACTATTTTTAGAGGGGAAAAATTCAGGCAAGTGCTACTAAACCTAGAAGAGTCTATTTGTGTTTATCTCTAATCTTTGAGGTGTTCCTGTGGCTCAGTCAACTCTTCAATGGGAATTTGCAATGATTAAGATGGAACTTCATAACTAGACTGTTGAATTTTAAGTGGTAAAATGTTTTCAAGGTTCAACAGGCTAAAATCTTAGAAACATGCCTAGAGTATCCTTATAAGCCCTCTACATGATAAAGATTTATCTCTTTTTATATAACTTCTTAAGAGTTAAGTGCAAACTTATCTTTTTTCCAATTGACCTCTTGACTTACATACTTTAAGTTTATTTATTTATTTTGAGAGAGAGAGAGAGAGAGAGAGAGAGAAAGAGAGAATGAGTGGGGAAGGGGCAGAGAGAGAGAGAAAGAAACCCCACGCAGGCTCCACACTGAGCTCCAAGCTAGACATGGGGTTCAATCCCACAACTTCGAGATAATGACCTGAGCCAATATCAGCAGTCCAATGTTTAACCAACTGAGCCACAGAGGCACCCCTGAGTTACACATTTTTTTAAATTACCTTATCTATATCTTTTTTTCTTATTGAACTACAGCTAACAGTAAATTCAGGTGAGAAAATAAAATTGTGCTCTACATTTTCAATTACATCAATGTCAATTAATTATATGTAAACAATCCCTTAAGTGCATTAGGGAAACTAACTTTTAAGGAACCCTGGGAGAAATCTTTAGCCATAAGAAGAATTGTTATTTTTACTTAAAAAATTTTTTAATGATTATTTATTTTTGAGAGAAAGAGAGAGATACACAGAGCAAGAGTAGCGAAGGGGCAGAAAGAGAGGGAGACAGAATCTGAAGCAGGCTCTAGGCTCTGAGCTGTCAGCACAGATCCTGATGTAGGGCTCAAACTCATGAACCGCAAGATCATGGCCTGAACTGAAGTCTGATGCTTAACTGACTGAGCCACCCAGACATCCCGAGAAGAATTATTTTTAAAATTACCTCCCAGTGTATTTGTTTTATATATATTTATGCAACACGATTCCCTAAAGCAAGACATACCTATAGTTAGTGTGTTTAGTAGGTGGGATTATGGGCTTAACCTAAAACCATGTTGGCCTCCATGGCAATCATATTAGAAGCTAAGTTACAGATTTGTAAATATTTCCAGAAATCAGCAAATACTTGCTCGTTCTTCGAAATAATAATTTACAGTCTACAGAGACTTGTAGAGAGTGTTTGTCACTATTAAACACTGCATAGAAGCTAATGTTCAAACTGTTCAAGAGCTAATTTTGACAACCATTAAGTTCCAATCCTGTGTGTAATTATGTTGTAAAGGATAATTTTTTAGCTCAAAGAAGGTCTTTTGTATTAATTACCAAAGCCAACATGAGAAAAAAGTATGCCCCAGATCAGGTCCCTGTGATGAAGATAAAAACCAGTAAAATTTGAATATCACAAAAATTCAAATACATCATCTTTTGTTGATAGTCACTGATAGGTACAGAAAACAAAACAAAACAAAAAAACCCGAAAAACACCCTCATTTCGTTTAATGACTATTTTATTTAGCTGGAAAATAAACTCTCAAACTTTCAAAAATGCATTTGTGTTTTTTCTGTGCTGTAAACATTATCCTTCCCTTGAGACTTTAGCTGTGGAACAAGCAGTATGAGTGAATGCCTGTGAGCCTACTTTGATGAAGAAAATTGCATGTAATATTTGAAAAATTGTATTACTTCTTCCTTCCTATGCTATTTGAAGAAACTGCATACAGCCTGTTCAAGCACAACACACACTTCTAAGTCAGAGTAATCTATCAATCATCACGTATTTGCGGTGCTCAGCATGAAGCTAGGTGTCTGGGGTGTGCAAAAAAAGTCTGATTGCACTTGCCCCAAATTTAGAGCAGAAAAATAAAACTTTTCTCATGGAATTATTTTCTTGAAAAATCAGGCAGTTAGTTTGTTTGTGTTTTTTGTTTCCAGGAAAGAAAAGACCAAGAAGGAACACATATTCTTATTCAATATTAAAAGCTACGTAGTAGTACTTAGTAGTATAAGTTTCTTAAACACAGGTGCAGTTATCAGATCAGTAGAAGACCTAAAATTACTGAGAGTTGATCACAGGGAGGGATGTTAGCTTGCTCCTAAGACTTTCCTCTCTGTAAAAAGACAGCTTTATCTTTCCTTGCATAGTTGAATGAACAAAGGCAAGGTTTACCAATCTGAAGACGGAAGAAAAATTTGAAGATTGGAGGTCACTGGCAAAGAAGCAGACAGCTAATCTGATAGATAATGACCTGACAGTGCCCCAGACACAGAACCACGGGTGTCATCCTGCAATGGGGTGTAGACACTGTCTAAAAGCTGCAGGAACTTCCATTCTTGGAATATTACCTCCTTTAAATGTCAGCTCCCTGTAGTAAATAAGCTTTATTGTACCAGTCACAGTAAGTTAGTCTGATGGCTAAGGCTTCCTTCTTAGAGTAACACAGCAATTTAATTTTCTTCTATTAATTAGAAGATTGAAGAAAATAAACATCTTAACTATACTCGTCAAATTATCGAAATGATTATAGCACAGATTAATTTAAGCATTTTAAAAGATAATCAAGTCATAAATTAATATTTTTACTGAGAATATTTGCATCAATTAATTAAAAGTTAGCTTTTGAGTTACCAGGCCTACTAAATTAGCTTTTACTAAAACAATGCTATTATTGTATTTCACATAAAATAGTTCTATTTCTAGGAATATTTTTCTTAAATTTATATATTCTCCAAACTTTGGTATGGATGGTATGCAAAGAAACATCCTAATCATAGCTAACCTCAAAATTAATCTTTCTTTTCTTTCTGATAAAATAAACTGCATTCATTCTTCTTTTTGAATATAGTGGACACCCAAATAGACATGTTTTCCAAAGAAGACATACAGGTGGCCAAATAGATACATGAAAAGATGCTTAACATTACTCATTATCAGGGAAATGCAAATCAAAACCACAGTGAGATATCACCTTATACCTGTTAAAATCAAAAGGATAAGAAAATAACAAGTTTTGGTGGGGATATGGAAAATAAAGAACCCTCATGCACTGTTAATGGGGATGTAAATTGGTGTAGCCATTGTGGAAAATAGTATGGAAGTTTCTCAAAAAAAAAAAGTAAAAATACTATATGATCCAATAATTCCACTATTGATTATTTACCCAAAGAAAACAAAAACATGAATTTGTAAAGATGTATACATTCCTATGTTTATTGCAGCTTTTATTTATAATAGCCAAGATATAAAAGCAACCTATGTGTTTATCAACAGATGAATGGATAAACAAGAAGTGGTATATATATCTATATCTATATCTATAGATAGATAGCTAGATAATAGAATATCATACAACCATAAAAAGGATACGACTGTGCCATTTGAGGTACATGAATGTATCTCGAGGGTATTACAGTAAATGAAATAAGTCATACCGAGAAAGACAAAAACTGTTTTCATTTTTAACTGAATATTCATTGAGGGTACTACTCTAGTGTGCTCTGTATTTGATGGCCCTGGTGATACAATACTTACTAAGAATTAGTCCTTACTATGTTCCTGCCTAAGAGGAACTTGTCCTCCAGTGAGAGAGACAGACACATGTCAATTGGAAGACAATTTGAGAAATACCATGAAAGAGCTATGCAAAAAACTCCTTCAGTCCCCAAGAAGAGCTAGCATAGGCTTCACAGAGGAAGGTGACATTTGACTTTGATCTGTCAGGATAACAAAGGAAACATTCCAGATAGAAACAAAAGCAAATGCAAAGGAATAGAGACAGAAATGGCCATCGCTGGTCGAGGGAAGGATAAACTCTATCCTATGGCTTGTGTGTATTGTTTATTTGCTGACCCCACTCCTTCCATATCATCCCCTACCCCAAGCTGGAATGTGAACTTCATGAGGGCTGGACATTTTGTCTGTTTGGTTAATGGTTAAATTCAAAATGGTTAGAAGAGTGTTTGGCACATAGTAAAAGTTCAATAAATATTTATTAAAAGAATATGTGTGTTTGTGTGTATGTGGGTGCAAGCACACATGCGTGCCTGAAATCTTGTGTTGTGTAACTTGGGACTTAAGCATCTCCACTAGTTCAAGTGATTTTGGAAAAATGACATTGAACAAGCATTGGCCTTTGATCCTCTTACCCCCTTGAGAATACCTGACCTAAAGGAGAAATTTTATTTTAAAACTAAGAGTCTATCTGTAGCCTTTATACTGACAGCAGCAAAGTTTCAAAGCCTTGAAAGGTCTTTTGCCATCGAGAAATGGCATAAATGTCATAAGCTGCAGGCAGGAATAAATCAAAGTTAGGCTTGTGTTCCATTGCATGTTGAAACAAGATAATAAATATTTAGGTTATGATGTTTTAAGAAACCCCATTCAAGAACATTTAGTATAGACCCTCGGGGGAGGGGGGGGGCTGATTTCAAGTAAGCAACAGGAATACCCTAAGGGTGTTCTTAAAGGTGGAGTGCATAATGGCTCAATAAACAAAGATTTGGAAGATTTATCACAGGGTTTGGTAAGGTAATAGGTTGCTGCAAAATACAAAACATTCAGTCACATAGTGAAAAATCACTTTCTAAGAAAAAAAGGATAAGTCCTGGAATTGGAACTATAGTTTACACTTAAAAATTCTGTGAAGTCTCATCACAATGCCTACTATTGCTAAATATATATATATATATATATATATATATATATATATATATATAATAGAAAAAACACAGTGAAAAGGAAGAGATTATATACGTACCTCTTATTCCCTTATATATTACTTGAAAAAGCTCATGACTGGTGACATATTCTGAAATTATCATGTAACAATTTTCCTCTTCCCATCAAAAAAACTCAAAATAGATAAAAATATATCATGTAAAAATATTAAATATCTACTCTGTGCCAGTTTAAGTACTTTGTACACACTAATTTATTCTTCATAACAACCTATCAGATAAGTACTACAATCCCTATATTATGGACTAGAAACTGAGGCTTAAGTGGTATCATTTTCCCCATTTTTATGGAACAAATACAGAGCAGATTTCTGCATACAAATTGGGGTCTTTAGGATTCTAAACTCTTGCTCTTCATACCACATGACAAAGCCAATTGTGTAAATACTGATTTCTTGACTGCTACGACTAATAAAGTTTTAAAATATTTAAATTTTATTTTATGAATATGTTGAAATTCTTTTGTGGCCTTATAAATGGAAAAATGATACTAATTTTTTAGCTTACTTAGAAATATTTGGTGCTCTTGACTAAAAGTATTTTGATTGCTTACAATAGCAATAGTCCACAAATTGTTTATGGCACTCATACTGTGAACAAGAAGACACCATGTAAGGTGTACTGTGTGCTTTAACTGATGTAAATAAGGGAAAGACCTCCTAAAGACCTTAAAATCACATTTGGATAATGAAGCATATATGCTGAATATCTGGTCTCTGCATAACAATCATCTGTCAGAAAAAGTCCACCTTCACCTTTCACTGTCTTGATTAATTCAGAGCCACTGATTCATTAGTGTTTGCCAATGTTACCAGGAAACTCACTCAGATACTTCTTTGTTACCATCACGGCACCATCAAATTGTGAATGGCCAATGCTACACTATCTAGATGCTGTGCATGCTTAGAGAGCAGTGATTCTTTGATCCTCTGTGTTACATCAGATAATGGGACTACATGAGATGAGTTGGAACACAGAATACAATTGATGACACACAGGAACAGGAATTCCATGAAGAAGATCCAGTGGTATGGCATGGAGAATGAGATCTACCCTTTGACAAAAAGGGCTGCTCACCTACCAAAAATGTATTAGAAGAGAAAAAAAAATCTAAGTACAAGCTAACCTGTTTGTTCACCATTACATTTGCAATGTCTAGGATGACACAGTTGTCAATCGATATTTGTTGAATGAATGAATAAACAGTCCAGGATGCTCAGGTCATTTGGACAAGTGTAGTTGTCAATAAATGATTAATTAACTTCCCGCACGGGTTGATGTAGGCTCTTACCTCTGGCTTCACTACAGTTTTTGGATTGAAATGGTCTGCTGTACACTCCTTAGAAGAACTGAGAACCCTCATAATGGGTGGATTTTAAATATTTCTATTTAACCCCGATTCTGGAACTTGTAGTATCCTTTCTCATGTCTCCAGAATCCAGCGCCTATTTCCTCATTGAAACAAGTCTAGGGGAGAAGAAAATGGGGCCTAACTGCCTAAGACGGCCTCTGAAGATCTATCCTTGTCCCACAAAAAGGATTCTAAAATCTCTTTGGTAGATCAACTGAAATCATAGATACTCAGTTCACTGATTCCTTTGTCATTTTCTAAAACAGCATGCCATTTTGAAATAGAAGTGAACCACACGTAGCCATTACTCTTCAGGAGGTCACACTCAAGTAGGGATGAAGCAGACAGACATGAGTGTGATACATATACTACAATTGCCAATAATAATAAAAGCATGGGTTAGTGGGAATTGTAAGGTAAAGGTGGGGGAAAAGGGCAGAAAACCTATGAAATGTAGACAGTACAGAAAGTTTGGGAAAATGGTGATTTGAGTGGGTATTTACGGTCACAGCAAGAAGATAAAGTTAGAAAGGTAGTCAAACCACCTATCGTATAGGATCTGTTGTGACATTGCTGAGGAACAGCCTTTTTTCATAAAAGCTTTGAGAAGTCATGAAGGGTTTTAAGTAGAGAATGGCATGGCCAGACTTATCATTTAAAAGTGTGATCTTATAGGTAAAGCTCAAAGCAAGGGAACTGGTTAGGTTTTTGGAATAATCTAGGAAAGAAGTGATGATGACATGAATTAGGTCATCTCTGATCAGATAAAGAGGAAAACAACTCAAGAAAAGTAAAAGAGGTAGCATCCTCTGGGCTGGGTAACTATCTGAGCTGTTATTTTCTTGCTTATGACATTTATGGCAAGGTCTGGCAGATGAGTGGCAGGGTAAGACAGATTTCCCACAGCTTTGAAAGGGCCTTACCTTGCTGGTACTGGTAGTGATGATTAGATGTGGGAGGGAGGAATGATTCTCAAGTTGCTGGCTTGGTTTACTCTGTGGATTTCATATTATTTATGTGTGTGTGTGCATATGTATGCGTGTTCCCACTGCCTAGCATAGTACTTGGCACCAAAGTATTTTTAAGCAAGCATCTAAAATAATACCTATCACATTTAGAGTATCTATAAGTCTATAAGGTGTTTGTTCATGTGTCATTTTATTTCATTATCATTTTGCAGATTTGGAGTCATGCAAGGACATGTACCTGTTTTTGCTGGGAGCTGGGATACAAATCAACATATTATTACCATTATGCTGAACAAAGGGAATGGATAAAGGGAAGAAGGATCCAGTG
This sequence comes from Herpailurus yagouaroundi, assembly GCF_014898765.1. Classification (NCBI taxonomy): domain Eukaryota; kingdom Metazoa; phylum Chordata; class Mammalia; order Carnivora; family Felidae; genus Herpailurus; species Herpailurus yagouaroundi. The sequence goes on from NW_024412388.1 coordinate 55,063,279, forward strand.
GTTGGAGAAACTTTAGGGCTGGATCAGTTAGGAAGTGCAGCTTTGCATATAATGGTATAAGATATTTGGTAGCTTTAGCTATGATTTATTGTCTGTTTCACAGCTAAATGAATGGAAGAGGGTAGGAAAAAGAAAAGCTTATTGTTTAAATTCAAATAATAAAGAGCATGTTCAATACCCAAGCTTGGGTAAACATGGCTGATTGGCAAGATGTTTGTTATTCTAGCTAACCTAAACTTCTGGTTCTTTTGTTTATTCCTCATTGAAACAGTAAGTCTCCTGCCTCATGGCTTTTCCTATTTTTGGCATCTGTTATCAAGTTACAGCAATATGCATCATATATAATATTACCTGATGTAATAACATAGAGTGGATGGTGACGCTTTATGTATAATAGACAATTGCTAAAGAGTATGGTTTTCTCCATGTCTTGTTCTTGGCCAGTTTGATTTTCTAGACTAAATGGCTTTGGATCCTGCCCAGTTTGGCTACATAACCTTGCGATTGATGTTGGTATTTTCTCCTTTATTTTTACCCCCAGTTTCTCTCTATGCCACTTTATGCTTATTTTATCACTGGGATTGTTTGCCAACAAACACTCTAGAAGGCAAGGAGAGGGAAGATAGTATTCTTCATATTCTTTCCTCTGGTGAGATTGTTCTATGCCTACCTCTCCTAGGTAACTTTGAAAACAAAACCTGTTTCAAGGATGTTTATTAGATTTGTTATGATTAGCCCTGGGAATTTTTAGAAGTTTAAAGTCTCCCCCTTAAGAGAGAGAGAGAAAGAGAGAAGAGAAGAGACAGAGCAGAGACCTTTTCTTTAAAACTGTATAATTAGATTAAGTGCTGTATTTTTTTCGGATTTCAATATGCTATTATATACTCAGGCAAGTACGACTATTCCTAAGAAGAGATGCTTGAAAAGTCAGTAAATAATATGTTGTGCTTAACAAACAAAAAAAAAGCAGTTGGCTCTGCTTTCTTCTTTTTGGTTTTATTTTCAGTGTTGTTAGAAGAAATGTTAATTCACAGAGAACTGTTTTCCTGCCTGTCAGTTGTCACAGGAGTTTTGTTATTGTTGTTGTTGTTTGTTGTTTTCCAAATGATAGTACAGCTTTGCTACATATGTACCTATATATTTTTTCCTGGACATTTGGACATTTCTTGGAAACTGGTTGAATTTTATCACTTGGTTTTTATTAGTGTTTCAGTAATTTGATTGTTTTGAATTTTTAATATAAAATATATATAGAAAGTGAACTTTAATAATTTGGCAATTGCAACAATAAAGGATATAACACCCATATTTAAATTAAATATTTTAGTAAGCATTATTTTAGTTAAGTTTTAATTGCATTATTAATTGCCATGAACAAGATATTCCTAGGGAAAAAAGCTGAGCAGATCGTCTAATTGCAGCTTTTACTGCTTTGAATGATAAAGTGCTTTTGATTTGGTGCTGAGCCAGGAGGGCTTGATTGATAATATCTGTCTCCGATGTCACCCTGGGAGAAAAGAATAAAACCTCAGTAGACATGGTGCAATGCAGCTGTCTCCGCTGCTCGGATTTCTCTGCCCCATTGACGTCATTGGGAGGTTTCAAACCAGTCCAGAGTGTCTAGTAAACCTGCACATAAATGAAATGAAGAAACAGAAAAACACTGATTCATAACCCAGCCCTCACTCCGAAGAGGTAGCTGTTATATTTTCCCTGATAATGGGCAGATGTTTTCTCCTTCCCTGCACTTAAAATTTTTTTTAAATGGAATCAGCTATCTAGAAATGTGGGAAAGCCTCTGACAAGGAATGTAAATTGCACAAGCCCTTCTAAAATCAGATTATATCACAATGAACCACATTTGTCCAGGGTTCTCGCATAGCGTAACTTGCATCCAGCTTGTCGCTAAGATCAGGGATGTCTGAAGCAGAAAGTGGTGCGGGGAATGGCTTTCTCTGGAGGCAGGACTACTCTAACCACCCCAGCCAGTTCCCGACACCATTTCCTCCTCTTCTGTCTTCATAGACAGCCTTTTGTGTTGAGTTTCAAATGAGAGGCATCCATAGACAATGATATGATCACAGAGTAGAATTACAGTCTTTTCCAAGGAAGTAATTTCTCATGTTTTCCGTTTTTTGTTTTTTGTTTTTTAATGAATTTAGCAAAGAGAAAATACCCAGGAGGAAGCAGAGGAGGAAAACCAAACCTTTGCGATGTTTTAAAAGCTGCTTTGTCAGCTTAATACATTAAATATACGATAAACTGTAAACCTCAACATAATTTATCATAAGGAATTTTTTTTCTAACTGCTGTCAGAGAAGTTTAGTGACTTGGCTGAGTATTCATGTTAAAAGATGTTCAAATGCGGATTTTCCACATACTAGGCGACTGGACCGCTGGCAGAAGGAGAATGCTCTCCCTTTCCCTTCTGAATCATACCCCTTCCTCATTCTCCAACTAGTTATGGCAGGAAAGGACTCACGGGTACCAGATGGCTTTCATTTCTTATTTAACCAGCAATGTATCCATGGCATACAATTAGAAAATAATGGAATAACACTTTAAAGTTTACAAACATCATCGCTTCCATTGTTCCATTTAAGACTGACCGGTAACCCTGGACAGTAGATAATACAAGTGTCATCATTTTATAAAGGAAGAAATCAAGCTTCAGGCAGGCTGAAAGGAAAAAATAAAAATCTTGCCTGAGTTACTCATCTTGTCAAAAGCAGAGCTCAGTCAGATTCGAACCCCAATTCGAACTCTGCAGCCATCCTCTGTTTTCTCCACCATATGCTCAAGGACTTTTTGATCCTATGACTTACCTTTTGGAATAATTTCAACTTAGCAGATTTGTATTGACCATTTATTACATGTGGTAGGTGCTTTAGAGTAAAAGCTATGTAAAACATAGTTGTTGGCCTTAGGGAGCTTGCAGTACTGAGAAGACGTGGGTCTCCATGTAACTGTATTACAAAACAGAGTAAGAGAGTTGCATCAGACAAAGTGATGGCATCTGACTAGTGCATCTTGAATGAAGTAGCATTTCGCATAAACACTAAAGGACGGGTGGTATTTCAATAGGTAACTGTGGTGGCTAGGGCCATTGTGGGCCAAGGGACCTGCACGAACAGAGCCAAATAGCCAAGAATCGTCTGAGGGGTGACAGGAATGATACAAAAATCTTATTTTGAAACTGAAGGCTGGGATCTGGTGACAGGTCAGTGAAGGCCACCATGGAAGACTTTAAATGCCAGGGTGAGGAGTTTGTAATAATAAAAAGAAGTGTAAATGCTTTAATCTAGGGAGTAAAACCTTTAAATCTGTGCTTTAGTGTGTAATCAGTTAAGCAGCCACGTGTAGGGTACACGAGAGAATAGAAAATCGGGCTCATAATGCCAAGTAGGAGGTTCCCTAAAAATCGAGGGGGAAGGAGATTTGAAGAAATAGGATAATGTGGGACTATGGGAAGTCATTCATTTGTTTCAAAGTATTTGCTGAGCACACTCTACCTTGTCAGGCACTATTCTAGGTATTCGAATATACCAATAGCAGATTGATAAACTCCCTGCTTCCTTGGTCTTTCATTCTGTAGAGGAGGAAACAGAAAGGAGGGAACAAATTCACCAAGTACTATGGGGTCAGAACTAACAGCACTTAGTAACAGGTCGTGCTGAATGAATGGAAGAAGAGCTGGTGCTGACTTGGAAATTTCTCCGCTTGACAGCTAAAAGTGCACTTAGTCTACAAAGTTAGACTTCTTCCGGCATTATGATAACACTTCACAGGGATACCATCTAGCTCAGATACAATGAGGTATGGAAATATGTTTGGCAAAGCATCAAGTGCTACATATGTATTACCATTTGTGGTTGTGAATGGCTTTTTTAGTGTATTTTTATTTTATTTAAAAAAATTTTTTTTAATGTTTTTTTTTTTTTTGAGA
>NW_024412388.1:55067324-55108592 GCF_014898765.1 Herpailurus yagouaroundi
GCGCGCGCGCAGGGGAGGGGCAGACAGAATCCAAAACAGGCTCCAGGCTCTGAGTTGTCAGCACAGAGCCTGACATGGGGCCCAAACCCAGGAACCGCGAGATGGTGACCCAAGCCGAAACCAGACGCCTTAACCGACTGAGCCACCCAGGCGCCCCTTATTTTATTTTAAAGCAAAGAGTCAAAATATGTTTGTATTCATTATGTGTTTTCAAATAATCTCAGGAAAGTTACTTCAAAAGAATGTTGTTTGGAACTTACTTTACCATGTAATCTTTTTATCTTCTTGCTTCTGTGATTCCTGCCAATATTCAAATGTAGTACACATTACGAAAAATGATATTAGGTATTGTGTGAGGAGCTACTAAAACTAATGTCTAGGGTGCAAGTTCTTCCTGGGGAAGGATTCAACGCAGGCTTATGTATGAATACATTTTGGAACATATGTCATCTTAAGTATTTAACAGTTTAAACATCGAATCATCTTCCCTGAGGTTATTTATATGTGATTTATTACACAGAGTATAGGTAGGTTTTCCTATATCTCCAAAAGTCTCAGAACTTATTTATAACGCTAATGAGCATTATAAGTTCCCGTGTATATTTAAAAATTAGCAGCCGTTAAGAATCTTATGACCCATTCAAACAGTGTTAGCCACATAGATTATTATCAAGTCATTAGAAACCCTGAGGATATTGATAACGATAACGACCCTTTAATGGTCTGCCTTTTGTCAAGTTAAGAATGAGAATCCATGTGAAAGCTGAAGTGGAGAACTGAGAACGTCCACCTGGATAATTTACCTTTGAGGAGTTGTGTTAATAAAGATAAGATGGTACTAAAATTTCCTTCTTACCTTGATAATTACCCCCAACAAAATACAGATTTACTGAAAAAGGCTTATTCAGCAAATGGTTATCGATGTGTGTGTGCGTGTGCCAGGTATGGTGACTAAAATGGTTCTCTCTCTATCAAAGACTATTTCTTTTCTTTTGTGATCCTTTCTGTGTAACTGAATGAGGGTTAGATAGTTAAGTGACGAATTTGATCAGTAACCTCTTTTTACCTATACAATTTCAGTTAAAAAAAACTGTTTAGTGATCATGAACCTCCATCATCTAGTTCCTTAGAATTTAGACTCAGCTGAGGTAATCAAATTTTCCTTCTTTTTATTAATTTAGTTTATCAAGTGTTTTATGTTTTTAAATTTTTATTGAATTACATTTGAACACAATGTTATCTTAGTTTCAGGTATACAACATAGTGATCAATATTTTTATACATTACAAAAATGTTCACCACAATAGGTCTAATTACTATCTGTCACATACGAAGTTATTACAATATTATTGACTATATTCCCTATGCTGTACATTACATCCCTGTGACTTATTTATTTTATAACTGGAAGTTTGTACCTCTTAATCCCCTTTACCTATTTTTTCCATCCCTCTAAACCCCTCCCTTTTGGCAACAACCAATTTATTCTCTGGAACTATGAGTCTGTTTCTATTTTGTTTTGTTTGGGGGCACCTGGGTGGCGCAGTGGGTTAAGCGTCTGACTTCAGCCAGGTCACGATCTCGCGGTCCATGGGTTCGAGCCCCGCGTCGGGCTCTGGGCTGATGGCTCAGAGCCTGGATCCTGTTTCCAATTCTGTGTCTCCCTCCCTCTCTGCCCCTCCCCCGTTCATGCTGTGTCTCTCTCTGTCCCAAAAATAAATAAACGTTGAAAAAAAAATCTATTTTGTTTTGTTTGATCATTTGTTTTATTTTTTGGATTCTACATATAAATGAAATCATACACTATTTGTCTTTCTCTGTCTGACTTATGTCACTTAATCCAATAGCCCCTAGGTCCATCTATGTTGTCACAAATGTCAAGACTTCATTTTTTTTTTTTATGGCTGAGTGATATTACACACACACACACACACACACACACACACACACACACACACACCCCTCATCTTCTTTATCCATTCATCTATTGATGGATACTTAGGCTGCTTCTACATCTTGGCTACTGTAAGTAATGCTACAGTGAACATAGTGGTACATACATCTTTTTAAATTAGTGTTTTTGTCTTCTTTGAATAAATATTCAGAAGTGGAATTGCTGTATCATATAGTAGTTCTATTTTTAATTTTTTGAGGAACCTCCATACTGTTTTCCATAGTGGCTGCACCAATTTACCCTCTCACCAACAGTGCATGAAGATTCCCTTTGCTCCACATGGTCACTAACGCTTGTCATTTCTTACCTTTTTTAATAAGTCATTCTAACATTTGTGAAATGGTATCTTATTGTGGTTTTGATTTGCATTTCCCTAATGATGAGTGATGTTGAGAATCTTTTCATGTGTCTGTTGGCCATCTGTATGTCTTCTTGGGAAAAATGTCTATTCATGTTTTCTGCCTGTTTTTTACTCCGGTTGTTTATTTGTTTAAAGTTTCTTATTTTGTTCGTTATTGAGTTGTACAGGTTTTTGTATATCTTGGAAATCAACTCCTTATTGGATATGTCATTTGCAAGTATCTTTTCCCATTCAATGGGTTGCCTTTTTGTTTTGTTGATACTTTCCTTCATGGTAGAAAAGTTTTATAGTTCTATACAGTTTCATTTGTATATTTTGCTTTTGTTGTCCAATGCCATACTGTTTTAGTTACTGTGGCTTTGTAGTATAGTTTGAAATCAGGGAGAGTGATATATTCAGCACTATTCTACTTTCTCAGAATTGCTTTGGCTGGGCAGAGTCTTTTGTCTTCCATACAAACTTTAGGATTATTTGTTTTATTTATGTGAAAAATGCCATTGGTATTTTGATAGGGGTTGCCTTCAATCTGTAGATTGCTTTGTGTAGTATGGGTATTTTAATAATATTAATTCTTCCACGGCACCTGGGTGGCTCAGTTGGTTAAGTGTCTGACTCTTAGTTTCAGCCTACGTCATGATCTCATGGTTCATGATGAGATTGAGTCCCACATCAGGCTCTGTGCTGACAGTGCAGAGCCTGCTTTGGATTCTCTCTCTCCCTCTCTCTCTGCCCCTCCCCCACTCATGCTTATTTAGTTTCTCTCACTCCCTCTTTCTCTCTCAAAAAAAAAAAAACATATTAATTCTTCCAGTCCATGAGCACTGTATATCTTTTCATTCAATTGTGTCTTCTTTAGTTTCTTAATAATGTTGTATAGTTTACAGAGCACACATCTTTCACCCCCTTCGTGAAATTTATTCCTAGGTATATCATACTTTTTTATGTGATTGTTTTCTTCATTTTTCTTTCTGATAGTTCATTATTAGTGTACAGAAGTGCAACAGATTTTTGTATAGTAATTTTGTATCTTGTAACTTTCCTGAATTTTTTTATTAACTTAGTAGTTTTTTGGTGGAGTTTTTCTATATATAGTATTATGTCATCCCCAATAGTGACAGTTTTACTTCTTCCTTTCCAAGCTGGATGTCTTTTATTCTTTCTTGCCTAACTGCTATATGGCTAGTATTTCCGATACTATTTCATTTGTAAAGTAGTGAGAGTGGGCATCCTTGTCTGGTTTCTGATCTTAGAGAAACATTTTTTTAGCTTTTTACCATTGAGTATGATGTCAGTTGTGGATTTGTCATAGGTGGCTTTTATTATATTGAGGTATATTCCCTCCATACCCTTTTGTTTAAAGTTTTTTTCTTTTTAAATGTTTATTTATTTTTGAGACAGAGAGAGACAGAGCACGAGCAGGGGAGGGTCAGAGACAGAGAGGGAGACACAGAATCTGAAGCAAGCTCCGGGCTCTGAGCTGTCAGCACAGAGCCCAACGTGGGGCTCAAACTCACAAGCCGTAGATCATGACCTGAGCCAAAGTCGGACACCCAACCAACCGAGCCACCCAGGCGCCCCAGTTTTTATCATTAGTATATGTTGAATTTTGTCAAATGCTTTTTCTGCATGTATTGAGATCATCATATGATTTTTATCTTTCATTTTGTTAATGGCATATCACATTGATTGATTTGTGGATGATAAGATATCCTTGCATCCCTGGAATGAATCACACTTTGTTATGTTTTGTATATCTATCAAGTCCATTTGATACTTTTAATGTATTGTTGAACTTGGTTTCCTAATATTTTGTTGAGGATTTTTGCATCTGTGTTCATCTGGGATATTGGTATATAATTTTATTGTTTGTAGTGTCATCTGGTTTTGGTATCAGAGTAATGTTGGCCTCATAAAATGAGTTTGGAAATATTTCTTCTTCCTCAAGTTTTTAGAATAATTGGAGAAGGATAACCATTCTTTTTAAACGTTAGGTAGAATTCACCTGTGAAACCATGTGGACCTGGACTTTTGTTTGTTAGTGTTTGTTTGTTTCTTAATTCATTTTAATTATTAGTAGTCAGTCTATTCAGATCTTCTACGTCTTCTTTATTCAATCCTGAAAGATTGTGTTTCAAGGAATTTATCCTTTTTTTCTAGGTTGTCTAATTTTATGGCATATAATTGTTCATGTATTGTATGATCCTTTGTATTTCTGTGGTATCAGTTGGAATTTCTCCTCTTTCATTTCTGATTTTATTTATTTGGTCTCTCTCTTCTTTCAGATAAGTCTAGTTAAAGATTTTGTTGATTTTGTTTATATTTTCAAGGAGCCAGCTTTTAGTTTCATTGATTATTTTCTTTTATTTTGTTTTTTTTTCTTTTGTACTGTAATTTCATCCATGTATTGAAATATCTTGAAACAGTTCTTCTATTTCTAGTTCTCCTTCAGTGAGAGCAGATGTTCCAAGGCAATTATTACTTATAACATATATAATATTTGTATAATAAATCTATAATATATAATTTATATATAGTCTTTGCAAATGTGAACAAAATCCATGATTTACCCTGCTCTTTTTTCACATTGAGGATTACATTCTTTCTTTCTTTTTTTTTTTTTTTTTTTTTTTTTAGTTTTTATTTCATTTATTTCCTCTGTGATCTCTATTTCCTTCCTTCTACTAACTTTGGAATTTGTTCTTCTTTTCTAGGTCCTTCAAATGTAAAGTTAGATTGTATTTGAGATTTTTCTTATTTTTTGAAGTAAACCTGTACAGCTATGAACCACCCTCTTAAAATTGCTTTTGCTGTGTTCAGAGATTTTGGTTCATTGTGTTTACATTTTCATTTGTCTAAAGGTATTTCTTTATTTCCTCTTTGATTTCTTTATCAACTCATTGGTTATTTAATAACATATTGTTTAGTCTCCACATGTTTGTGTTTTTTATTTTTTTCCATTTATAATTAATTTCTACTTTCATACCATTGTGGTCAGAAAGGATGTTTCATGTGATTTCAGGCTTCTTGAATTTACGGAGACTTGTTTTGTGGCCTAACATGTGATCTATCCTGAAGAGTGTTCTATGTGCACTTGGAAAGAATGTTTATTCTGCTGTCTTGGGATAGAATATATCTATTAATATAGATATAGAAATAGAATATTTCTATTAAGATATAGAAATATAGATGGATAGATAGATAGGTAGATTCAAGTTAGTGGGGTATTGAAGTTCCCTACTATCATTGTATTGCTGTCTATTTTCCCCTTTATTTGTGATAATATTTCCTTTTATATTTAGGTGCTTCTATGCTGAATGTATTGATGTTTACAAATGTTATTTGTGACATCTGTTGGATTGACCCCTTTATTATTATATAATGCCTTTCTTTGTTTTTTGTTTCAGTCTTTGTTTTAAAGTCTATTTTGTCTAAGTATTGCCAACCCAGCTGTCTTTTCATTTCCATTTGTATGGTACGTCTTTTTTCATCCTTTCACTTTCATTCTGTGGGTGTATTTAAGTTTGAAGTTTGTGGGCAGCATATAGAAGGGTCTTGTTATTTTTTAATCCATTCAGCCACCCTATATCTTTTGATTGGAGCATGTAGTCTGTTTACATTTAAAGTAATTTTTGATAGGAATGTACCAATTGCCATTTTGTTTATTCTTTTCTAGATTTTTTGGAGTTCCTCTTTGCTCCTTTATTCTGTTTTGCTCTTCTCTTGTGGTTTGATTGTTTTCTTTATTGTTATATTTAGATTTCTTTCTCTTTTTGTTTTGTGTATTTGCTGTAAGTTTTTTACTTTGTGATTACTATGAGGTTCACATATAACATCTTATGTATATAACAGCCTCCCTAATTTGATAGCCACTTAATTTTGAACACATTCCAAAGCTTTATATTCAACCCCCATACATATTTTGTATTTTTATGACACATTTTACATCTTTTTACTTTATGTATCCCTTAACTAATTATAGTATTTTAAATTGATTTTACTCCTTTGGTCTTTTGTTCTTTGTACTTACTTTGTAAGTGGTTTATCTGCTACCTTTATTATTTATCTACCTTTTCTGGTGAGATATTTACAAATGTATATTTTCCTATCATTAATTGGTACCTTTTCTTTTTAGCTTAGAAAAGTCCCTTTAACATTTCTTGTAATGCTGGTTTGTGGTGATAAATTCCTTTAGCTCCTGTTTACCTGAAAAATTCTTAATCTCTCCTTCAATTCTGAATGATAACCTTGCTGGGTAGAGGATTCTTGGTTGGCACTTTTCCCCCTTCAGCACTTTGTGTGTGTCATGCCACTCCCTTCTGGCCTATCTGCTAACAAGTCTGATTATAACCTCTTGGGGTTTCCCTTATACATAATATGAGGTTCTTCTCATGGTACCTTTTTAAGATTATTTCTTTAACCTTAATATTTATACTTTAAATTATAATGTGTCTAGGTGTGTTTCTCTTTGAGTTCACTTTATTGTCACTGTGCTTCCTGGGCCTGGATGCCTGTTTCCTTTTCCAGATTAGGGAAGTTGTCAGCTATTATTTCTTCAAATAATTTTTCTGGCCCTTTCTCTCTCTTTCTCCTCCTTCTGGGACCCCTATCATGAAAAGGTTATTCCACTTGATACTGTCTCAGAGGTCACTCAAGGTATCCTCACTTCTTTTGTTTTTTTTTTTCATTTTGCCTTATGTTTGAGTGTTTTCCATTGCTTTGTCTTCCAACTCACTGATTTGTGCTTCTATTTCATCCATTCTTCTGTTGAACCCCTCTACTGTATTTTTCACTTCAGTTATGACTTCTGTTTGGTACTTTTTATTTTCTGCCTCTTTGTTGAAGTTCTTGCTGTGTTCATCCATTTTTTTCCCAAGATTGGTGAGCATCTTTAGGACCATTACTTGTAACTCTTTATCAGGTAGGTTGCTTAGTTCCATTTCATTAAGGTCTCTTTCTGAGGATTTGCCTTGTCCATGGCTTGGAACATATTCCTGTATCTTCTCATTTTGTCTATTGTAATACGCAAAACACTACCCACCTCAGTCTTGAAAGAGTAGTCTTATGTAGGAACTGTTTTGTGTGGCCCAGAAGTACAATCTCCTCTGGTACCAGCGCCAGGCACTCTCTAGGCAGCCCTTGTGTGGGCTGCATGTGCCTGCAGGGTGTGATAGGGCTGAGCATACTACTGGAGAGGGGTAGCTTGGGGCACTCCCCTGGCTGGCTTGCACAGGGAGAGCAGAGTTCAAGCTGTGTGTCCCTCCCAGTTGCAGCTTTGTCTCTGAGTGCCATGGGTGGGATTTAAGGCACATGTCTGGCCAGTTGCAGTTCAGTCATTGCACAGGTTGGGCAAGGCTCAGGGCACTCATCTGGCCCTTCGCAGTGTGAGTGCTATGTGGGGTAGGCAGGGTGTAGGGCACTTGCCTAGCCCAGTTTGGGGGGTCACTAAGGGAAGTAGGCAGAGCAACCTCTGGTGTTAGCAAGATAGAGGGAGGGTACCAAAAACGGTATCCATCAATTTCATTACCAGTAAGTTTGATGAGATTGCAAAGATGGTGTCTGCCAGCACTTCTGTTTTCAGATAAAGTTCCTCAAGTTCCTGTCTTTCTGGTAACTGCTTTAAAATTAGTGTGTCTCCCTCACTTAAGGTCTAGATGCTTTCAATCTGTTCCTTCTATACTGGATCTCAGGGTAATTGGGTTCGCACATGAGTTTTTTAAGAGTAGGGCCTCCTTTCCTTGTAGTTCTATGATTGTTCTTCTCTTAATCCCCATTGGTTTCCAAAACAAGACATTTAGGTGGCTCATCTTTCCAGTGCCTGCCTGAAGGGTTGGGGTGCCTGATGTGGGACACAATGCCTTTACTTCTTAAGGGGAATTCCACATTTGGGGGGATCCCTCCCAATTATGTAGTCACTACATTTGGGGCGGGGTTCTGGGCAAGGCCACATCTCTGCTTCTCCTGTCCCTTCTCACTGCATCTCTTTTGTCTTTTGTTGTGTAGTTTATCTAGTTCTAGGGCCTTTTCAGAAGAAAATTGTCCCGTGTATAGCTGTAAATCTGTTGTGCTCACGGAAGAAGGTGAGCTCATTGTCTTCCTACACTGCCGTCTTCAAACCCCTTCCGTTTATCTGATCGGATTTCCTAATGGCGATTCTAAATTCCACCTACCACCCCTTCTCATTCTCCTCCCTCCTCTCATTGTACTGTCTTTACTGCTTTTTGTGCCACATCACATTATATTTATTTGTTTATATGTTTCTTTCAACTCTGGACCCTGAAATCCTTGAAGCCATGAATCATTCTTCCATCTTTGTACCCACAACACTTAGTAGAGCTTCTGGCATATATTAGGTCCCCAGGAAATGCAGAAAGTGTCAGTTCAACTGAACTTTCTTTTGACAATGGAAATGAGGATTTCATGGCTTTGGAGAGAAAGTTTTATTTTCCTAAGAAAGAGCTTTTTTTATTCTTTAGGCCCAATAGAAAGGCTTTACTTCTCATCATCTTTTAGGGTAACTTTATGGGAATAATAAATAATAATAATAATAATAATAATAATAATAATAGCAGCATTTATAGTTTACTGAGCACTTATGTTTGGCAGGCCTGTGTGAAGTATTTAACATATAATAATATCTCAGTCAATCTAGGTAAATAATATTACTTTCATTTTGCAGGTGGGGAAATGAAAAGGTTAAGTAACTTCCCCAAAGTCACATAGATATTAAAAGTGGGTAAAATCAAGTTAACAAATTTTTTGCCTCTAAAACCTTCTTTTAACTATTATAGGAAATTGGCAATTAGTATGTAACAAACCCATTAGAAAAGATATGCATTTTATTTGTTTACAGCATTAGAATATGGTAACCAAATATTAATGAAATGACTATTATATATGTCTGTCCATGTAATAAAATACTTGATTTTATTATACTATGGACAGAAGAGTCAGATATTGCCACAAGCAAGGAATTTCAGGTTGTTTGTCTAGTCTTTTAAGCATCTGGATATATTTTGAAACATTTTTTTAACTTGCCTTTGGTTTGGTTCTTTGACATGAAAAATAGTCACTATTGTGTAGGGAGCCAAATTTTTATCTCAGCTTTGTATTTTACTAAGCTGTATGATCTTGCATAATGCCTTAAGTATCATGAACATATTTCTTGGTTGTCAAGTGAATGAGCTGGATGGAATGATATCTTGAGTTCATTGTATCACATACCTTCCTATCCCTCTGCTATCTTGATTTGCTTCTGATCAACCTCTGAAATCCTAAAGCAACTTAATTTGGTGAGAGAAAGCTTGTCAGGGTAATTGTAGGGAGATATTACCATCTCAGAACTTTATATTGGCAATCTTTACCGGGTTCTCTTGGTTTGGGATTAAAACGAAACTTAATGAGGAGTGCCTGAGTGGCTCAGTTAAATGTATGACTCTTAATCTCAGCTCAGGTCATGATCTCACAGTTCATGATTCTGTCTTTCCCTCTCTCTGCCCTTCCCCTGCCTTCTCTCTCTCTCTCTCTCTCTCTCTCTCTCTCACTCACTCTTTCTCTCAAAATAAATAAATAAACTTTTAAAATGAAACTTAATGAGTAAGAGGGACAACAGTTTTTGAAATATTAGCAATATCCTACAATTGGCCTTTTAACCTTTAGGGATATTGATCAGGTCACCTTTAAGTTGATTCTAGCTGACATTTGGAGGAAAACCATAAATGGAGTTATAATTTCTAAAAGACAACTATGAATTTTAGCATCAATCTGGCTTTCACCATGACAAGATACTTTTGGTAGCTGAGATCATCACAGTGATAGAATTGTTGAGCTGAAGGGAACCTTAGGAAGTTATCTAGTCCATCTTTCTGCCTGGAGCCATGTCATATTTGAACTCTAGAGATTGGAAATATTTTTTGTTTGTTTGTTTTTTAAGGGAGATTCCACAACTTCCCTTGGTATCTTATTCTAGTAACTGACAATCTCACCTGTTGGCAAATCATTTTTCATACCTATCCTAAATCCCTAGGGCTGCAGTTTCAATTCCTTTTCTTCCATCCTCAGAGGTAAAAAACAGCTGGTATAATAACCCCTCATGTACATGAAGATTGTTATCAAGACGTGATTCAGCTCGCATCCTAAAGCCAAATTCTTCGAATCTTTCTTCATAATTTCTTTTTGCTCAACCCTTTAATCACCTTGCTTTTGCACGTCAGAACTCTCCTCAAGTCTTCATCTTCTCAGTTATGAGTCCCAGGTTCATAAATATAGCATACGTAGTTAGTTAGCTATTGTACCTTGTGAATCGCAAAGTTGAATGTCTTACATGAACATGACAACTTGGATTCTGTTTCTCTTTAAGCAAACATGTGGTGAAAATTTTTCTTTTGAACAGTACAAATGGAAAGCATTATATTAACAGCATGAGTGATTATAAGGGTGCACATTGCCTTTAAAATCGTAAATGAACAAAAATCATAAACTAAAAGCTAATAAATTAGGGGAGATAATTTTTAAAAAGTGATCACTTTCCTTTAAATTTCTACTTTCAGGCTGAACAGAAGCTCCGTGTAGTAAGACAAGAATAAGTTTTGGTATCAAAACAATTTCAGTTTCAACCCTGGATATAACTGGACTCAATGAACAACTGTATTCTAATATATGAGCTTTACTTACCTACTATGTTACGTATGATAATAGTAAAAATGAAAGATTCCTTGAGGATAAGAAAGAACCATTTTTGTTTATTTTTGTATCTCTAGAGTCAAGCCCAATTAATAACAAAGATTAATAGTCACTTAATGTTTGAATTTTACTGAAGGGTTACTTGTAAGAATTAAATGATATTATATATATGAAAATATTTGGTCAACTACTGAACTCTATGTAACTATGAGTCACTACTGTTAATTTTTAAAGAGTCAGTATTAATACTGGATTAAAAAAATAAACCAAATTTTGATTTGCAGTCATCTTTACAGCAACATTTTTGTTATCCTTTTGTTGAATATATCATAAAAAAATTTTCTGGAAGTTTGAGGTTCCTAAAATGAATAATTAATAACACCGAACTTAACTGCTTGGAGTTAATGCTTAATCTTTTCTGATGAGCAATCTGAGAAAGAGAAATGAACTCAAGTGTGACTAAGGTGACCTCCCAGAGCCCATCAAAAGTCACCCTGGCAACAGGAGAGCAGATCTACTCTGAAAAATTTACATCTTTCCGGAGCTTCCATGACCTTATGTGCATTTCCCCGTGTGGGAGAGAAAATCAGTGATACCTTGACTGATAAAAGCACCCAAAGGTTTAGATAACATTGCTTTATTTATTAACAGCATGACTAAAAGGAGTCTTTTTAAGTACTTGACCTTCTTCCATGGGGAACATTGTCAAAGGGCCAGAGGAGTAATACAGGGAAAATTTTTATGTCAGAGACGTAAAAAGGAGTGTTTGTAAGTAATAGTTGATCTTTCCAAAGAGCACCCTTCCCTGGCTTTGTACTTGATTTACAAATATTTGACTCAAGGAACATGAGCTTTGAAATCAAAGTGATTCAAAGATCTTAGGTCTGCCATACAAGTAGATACTTGGGCAAGTCATTCAGCCCCTCTAACTTTAATTTTCTTTTCTGTAAAATGAAAAATATGTTACCCAGCTCCTAAGACTCCTGGCACTGTTGGCTTCTTACCTCCTCCACCTTCAGTAAGAATAGGCTAGTTAAAATGATTTACAAAACTAGTATGTCCAATGGACTTAATAGACCCTTACAAGAAGTGATTGAAACTCTTTGATAGAACATTTTGTTGAATTTCTTTCCAAGAGTGATATTGACCACTTGATAATGACACAAAACTGTAAAACTCTGAGAATGTGTTTCTCTTTGAGGAACTACATTAAAAAAAATTGTATCTTTAAAAGTGAAAACTGATGACAGCCTGCCAAGGCCAAATAGCATGGGGAAAAAATCTGGAACAAGAATCAGGAGTCCTAGGTTTGGAGCCAACTCTTTTACAAATTAGGTGACCTCAGGTAAGTTACCTTTCTTTTCTGGACCTTAATTGCTCCATCTTTAAAATGAGAGAATGATATCCAAAGCCTTCCTGCATCAACAAGTCTACAGCATTGAGATTCAGGCATTGTTACATTGTTACTCAAAGAGATACTGCCTAGAGTCTTAAAGAGTTGAGGCCCTGTTTTGTTTTGCCCTCAGAACTTCAGATGTGAAGGACTTCTGCATGGTGCTATGGACCTTAGGACAGCATATCTCTGAAGGGAGAATGTCCACTGCCCCATTATGAACACAAGAAGATTCTGGAGGCACTTTGCCCCCTCACATTCCTTTTTAATTTTTTTTTAAGTTTATTTATTTGTTTTTGAGAG
Source organism: Herpailurus yagouaroundi (assembly GCF_014898765.1). Lineage (NCBI taxonomy): Eukaryota > Metazoa > Chordata > Mammalia > Carnivora > Felidae > Herpailurus > Herpailurus yagouaroundi. Next base: position 55,080,015 of record NW_024412388.1, read on the forward strand.
AGTGAGAGAGAGCAGGAATGGCAGAGAGAGAGAGGGAGGGAGAGAATCCAAAGCAGGCTTTGTGCTGTCAGCGCAGAGCCCCACACGGGGCTTGAATTTATAAACTGTGAGATTATGACCTGAGCTGAAATCAAGAGTTGGACACTCAACCGACTGAGCCACCCAGGTGCCTTGACTCTGTAGAATATTTTAAAGAAATAATTAATTTTGTAACATATGACATGGACTAATTCTAAATAATACAGGCAATGGTTTTCTTTAAATGTTATTTATTTTGTATGTATGTGTGTGTGTGAGAGAGACAGAGAGAAAGAGAGAGACAGAGAGACAGAGAGAAAGAATCCCAAGCAGGCTCTGCACTGTCAGCACAGAGCCTGACTTTGGGCTCGAACTCACAAACCATGAGATCATGACCTGAGCCAAACCCAAGAGTTGGACGCTTAACCACCTGAGCCACCCAGGTGCTTAATTTTTAATTTTTTTCTTAAGTTTTTATCTATACATTTCTTTTTTATTTTGTAAAAGTTTATTTTTATTTATTTTGAGAGACAGGTAGAGAGCAAGCAGGGGAGGGGCAGAGGGAGAGGGAGACAGAATCCCAAGCAGGCTCCATGCTTCCAGCAAAGAGCCTGACACAGGGCTTGAACTCACAGACTGAGATCATGACCTGAGCCAAAATCAAGAGTTGGACGCTTAATCAACGGAGCCACCCAGGTGCCCCATCTACATTCCTTTTTTAGATGAAAATCATGTTGTCTTGATTGGTGACAAAGTTCATCACTAAATGGAAAAGTAGAAAGAACAACAACAAAAGAACACTAAGCAAGAGTTCAAGATAAAGAGAACAACAAAAAGCGAATACAAACCATAGAAATCTGAAATCATACGCATAATTTACTTTGCTAAGTCAGATTTCAGAGGGTGACATCTGGACCTCTTTGTGGCACTGCAGCATCTGTTGAATTTACCAAATAGGAATATCACTCTTAGTAATCTAATTATTATGGAGCTGGAAAAGCATAGATATTTGTGATTCTCCCACTTATGACCTAAATTAGATCTCTTTATTTGGAATAAATATATTAGAGAAGCTTGTATTTTTATTTTTTTCTGCATGCTCTGCACTTGGAAAGGGACTGTGTCTGATTGTGTGCCTGGCCTAGAGCTGTAATCTTGGCCATAACAGATGATAAATCAAGTAACTCTCCCAACCAAAAAAAAAAAACAAAATAACTTATAGATGTTAATATCTCATAGCTAGCGGCAGTCTTTTCTATTGTTAGAGAAAGTAAGAAAAAAATCATCCAGAGACACACATCATAGTTATTGCTTTATTAAGCAGAATATTCAGGAATGGTATTTCTCAGTTAAAACTGAAATGAGATAGTCTACAGATATGCCATTGAAACTACAACAAAGAACCACCTTTGATTTTTTCCTCTTCTGATGAGGGCAAATACAAAACCCAAAGAGCAGTGGTTTCTTCAAAATCCCCTATCTGGGACTCAGAATCTATATTTTGTATAAGTTCATTCTTTTCTCTCAAAAGATCAAAATAAAAACTAAATTAATTTTAAACTTAAGGGTCAGGTGAACAAGAAATACATTATAAAATGTAGAGTCCCTAACAACATGGGATTTATTCTGAGAGCATTTAAAGTGCATTTGTTATAATTTGAGAAAGAAAAGGAAGACCCTACTGCTATATATTTCTGTTCAAAATTTACAGCTGTTTCACTGCAATAGGAAGGAACAGATTTCTGTTGAGTTGGCAAGTTAGTATGCCTGAATGGAATAAAGAGATCAGGCCAAAGAAATCACACTGCTTTTAGTACTTTCTTTGCAAAGAGCTTTTTTGGACAGAGTTCATGACTGCTACAAGTAAGTACTCAGTTGCAAGAAGAATGCCAGTGGAGACCAAGTAGGCTGAGGCTTTGTATTAATACGCTATTAATGTTACTAATGTTAATTTGAATCTGGAGAGTTAAGAGCAAACCAAGTGACTAATACTCTCCAGTGAGTTCCACATCCCCTTCCTATTGAGTCCTGGATGTGGAGATCATTTATTAAGCCTGATTTAAAAATCCATTCTTCTGAGGCCCCTGGGTGGCCCAGTCAGTTGAGCGTCCGACTTTGGCTCAGGTCATGATCCCGCGGTCTGTGAGTTCAAGTCCCGCGTTGGGCTCTGTGCTAGAAGCTCGGAGCCTGGAGCCTACTTCTGATTCTGTTTCCCTCCCTCTCTGCCCCTCCCCTGCTCATGCTCTGTCTCTCTCTCTGTCTCTCTCTCTCTCTCTGTCAAAAATAAATATTTTTTTCAAATAAAAATCCATTCTTCTGAGTGATTGCAAAATACCTGGTGTTATAGTTCTACATCTCACCTTTATGTTTATTCATCATGTACACAGCTATTTATTTTATTTTATTTATTCTTTTTTTTTAATATATGAAATTTATTGTCAAATTGGTTTCCATACAACACCCAGTGCTCATCCCAAAAGGTGCCCTCCTCAATACCCATCACCCACCTTCCCCTCCCTCCCACCCCCCATCAACCCTCAGAATTTTATTTATTCTTGAGAGAGAGAGAGAGCATGAGTGAGGGAGGGGCAGAGAGAGACACACACACAGAATCCGAAGCAGACTTCAGGCTCTGAGCTGTCAACATAGAGCCCAACGTGGGGCTCGAACTCAGGAGCCATGAAATCATGACCTGAGCCTAAGTCAGACATTCAACTGACTGAGCCACCCAGGTGCCCCCTGTACACAGCTATTTTTTTAAATATTTATTTATTTATTTATTTATTTAGAGGCAAAGAGAGAAGGAGAGAGAGAATCCCAAGCAGGTCCTTCACCGTCAGCACAGAGCCTGACAGGGTCTCAAACCCACAAACGGTGAGATCCTGACCTGAGCCAAAATCAAGAGTCAGTTGCTTAACCAACTGAGCCACCTAGGCACACCCACAGCTATTTTTTAAATATGTTTTTTCTGGTAATAAAAGCATTTTAAAAATCTCTTTGTATTTGGTAAAACACTCAGAAACTATAGTCAAGCTAGGTAAAGCCAAAAGGGGCATGTATTGGAGAGATAATGAGGCAGGTATCTTAGAAAAACTGTGATAGGAATGTAGGTGTTTCCAAAATTCCAAAGATCATTGGGATTTACTGTGTCCCCTCTCTGCTCCTCTCTGAACTTCTGCTGTGTTCTTAACAGTCTTTGGTAATCCAGTCTTTTCCAGCCCATGTGACAGAAAACATGGGCACAAAGCTCCCAAGTTTTAGAATTTAATGCTTCAGTTCATAGAGAGCTTCCTCATCATACTCCCTCTCCCTTTCATACTCAGACTCTTTAGAAGGAGACTCATGGGCCCAACTTACATAGCCCATTCTTGGCCCAATCACATACAGCCCAGGTGAGGTTTAGGTAGTCTGATGACAGAACATAGTTGCTTTCACTACACTTAAATGGACTGGGCAGCAGGAGCGAACCCTCAAATAAAGGATACTGAGCAAACATTCCAATAAATCTCCCTTTTAAACCTATAATTCCTCCACTTAGAGGTAATTACTGATAACATCTTGATATACTTTCTTGTGGTTTCCCCCTTAAGCTTATATACTGTTTTAACATTAAGATCGTTCTGTTTATTAGATTTTTAATCTTGGTTTTTCCAATTAACATTTCATCATTAGCACTCACTCCTGGTTTGATTTTATCAATAACAACCACAAAATAACAAATACAATAGGTAGCGTGTATCAACTTCTATATTATTGTGGGCTTTTGTGTGTGTGTTTAATTTATTTACTTAGAGAGAGACAGAGAGAGCGCAAGAGGAAGAAGGGTAGAGAGAGGGAGAATCCCAAGCAGGCTCCACGCTATCAGCGCAGATCCCCATGCGGGGCTTGAACTTATAAACCATTGAGATCATGACTTGAGCCGAAATCAAGAGTCAGATGCTTAGCCGACAAGCCACCCAGGTGCCCCTGCTATGTTATTGTTAAGATCTTTATATAATCTTGTTCACTCTTGCTGTGGAATAATATTTAGTAATCTGTTTACAGAGTGCCACTGGTTACAATATACTTTGATAGAAATTCCATTTGATCATCACAGCTGCTTTGAAACATGGTATTATTATGAATTTCCCTATTTTACATATAAAAAAAAGAAACAGAAAAGTCATAAGACTAGTAAATGGTCCTTTCTCGTCAGATTGCTTACCATATTCCTTTGAGTCCATACCCCGCTGCCTTTGCTGGTATTTTTCTGCATTCAGATTCTGTTCAATTGTTCATCAAGGTAGTCCTTTACACAGCAATATCTGTCCTCCTGCTCCAGGCCCTTCTAGACACTTACAGTGATTATAGGGGTAAAGGGAGAAGGTGAGGAAGAGAGTGGAAGCAACATGGCAGGAATCAGGAGTTTGTAAACTCATCCAGGACACTAGTGGGGTCAGGGGTGGGGACAATAGTATGGCTTCCAAATGGTTAGGCACATTTTCCCCCTAGAACCTCTCCTGTTCCTCACCATGGCCTGTACTACCAGGCATCCTCACACATGGGTATGTTCTGTCAGTGTCCTCTTTTTCTTTCTCTTTCCAATCCAGTTTCCTTCAAGAAAACTTGTAATAGACTCTATAGGCGTGAAATCCAAGTATGGGGTAGGTTCCATTGATTTCTCAGAGGACTTCTATTTCCATGTCCCTGAGTGGTCAATGCCAGGAGGCAGTTTGGCCTGCAGCACAGGCAGAACCTCTGGAGACGATGCAGCCCAGATCCACCCTCCAGCATCCCATCCCAGATAGAATCCAGTAACGAAAGAATGGAGGTGATCTGGTAACCCTGAAAAGGAAGACGGAGGGAGCAGCAGGAAGGAGGAGATAGGCATTGGCATTGTAGGTGTACCAAGCATTCTATAATCCTTTCTATTAAAAAAAGTCCTTTAGGTGGGATAATAATGAATGATACTAGGAGATGTGGATCACTTATTATAATGGCCTTCATTCATTTTTCCAGGAGTTATCTTGATTCAGGAATATGCTTGTTAGGAGTCTGCTGCAGATAAAGACACTCGTAAAGGGACAGAAGTGAGATCTGACCCAGGTAGAACCAAGTATAGCTAGAGTCTACCCAGGTCACCATTTTCCCACATGGCAGAGTATGGACCTTATATAATCATGTGTGGAATTGCAGAGACAATGTGGTCCTCCAACCTAGGGTCTGGTTACATTTGTCTTTGAATGCCTAGCATATGAGTTTAGAACATGTAAATTAAGCTGAAGGTGGGTTGTAGGGTAAAAACACAAGCAAGATTATGCATCTTAAGATGGACTGGTTATATTGCCACTCACCCCTTTCCCACTGCCCTTCACTCTTTTCTTATTTCTTATTTGTCTTCCTCAGGCAAAACATTCAAGACTGAGCCTGTTCTTTGGTGAAAGGTTACCAAGGTTTGTACTGAAAGGAAATCCTACATTTTTCTTTTTCCAGCTACAAACCTGGGTGGAAAATGTAATGGAACTGAGTAAATAAACATAACTTATCAGGCAAAAATTTACAAATTCTCAATTCACATTGAGATAGATGGAGGGTTAAAAGATTAAGGATTTTTATTTTTGTTTTTAGAGTAACTTGTTTATAGTCGTGTTGCTTCCTTGTTATCTGTTAAATTTTTTGCCTTTGAGTGCCGTCACTTATTGCTAATAATATGCAGATGATGATGAGGTTGTTATAATATTCATTGGTTAAAACTCAGCAGGATTAGAGAAAGTGAAATGTTTCTTAATGCGATTTATAGTGTTAGTCTCAAGAATTTAGAAACTGAATCCCAATTATTTACACAGATGGCATTTTGATACTCTAAATATTTATGAAACTACAGGTCACTGAAGATATAAATTAATTTTCCACCAGTGAAGGTAAACAATCTAAGGCAAACAAAAAGCATTTCAAAACAGAAAATTCTTACATTTTTAATAATGGCTTAACTCTATTGCTGATCTTGTTAGCTGGCAAAAGTCTGCAAAACTAAATCAGATTTTGGGGTTTCTAAATTGTTTTTAAGTTACTGGGAAAGATAGTCTGCTTAATTTCTTATACGATACACAAAGGGACAAAAAACTATTCTAGGCTGCGGTCCCACTTGTAATGGTGAGTCACTGCCTACGGCAGTCATAATGGTAGAGGAATCTGTTTATCCCCCTTCTCTAGGCCTAGCACAATGAAGCCCTGCAGAAATTCTACAGTTATTCCTCCTGGATGGATTTTCTTATTGGTTTGTAATTACAAAATACTCTTTGAGTACTTTTGTATCCTGAAACTAAGTCTTCAGAGTTGCATAAAGAACGATAAAGTTTGATCTCAGTTTATTTATCCTCTTCATATTTGATTTTACCAATTAGTAGTGTAGCTTCTTGGGTGTTAAAATGTGACTTCTTTACCTTTTGTATGGTCCAATTACCTAGACTAACTTTGACTATATCCTAAGGGAAACCTCTTATTTTCACAATCACATGGTGTGTTTTTCCACTGTTTATAACTGCTTCCTCTATAAATGAAGTAGCCTATGTTGCTAAGGTTCCTTGCTCTCTAGGTGTGCCTTTTTCAATATTTCCTGTCATTTTTGGGCCATTGTTCATAAATGGTTACTAATCATTCCCATAATTTTCTCTGAAAGGAGCCTTGAGGACAAGCACACATTCTCTTATATAAGCTGTTGTTGATACTGCTTGCTTTTACTCTCCCCTCCCCATCCCACCCAACTAACAACTGTTGGGTGTATACATGTGCCAGGTGCTAGGGATAGAAAGATGAATTAATCCTGAAATAATTTATGGTTAGGTAGCACCTACTTCTAGCAAGCTATTCTAGCTAGCACCTGCCAGTTCCAGAGATACAGGTATCTATGCAAGTTGTTAATAAGTGCTTAACCTCTTAAAGATTCTTCTAGGATGATTCCTAAGATAATTGTAAGGAGGAGCTCTGATAGGGGCACCTGGGTGGCTCAGTCAGTAAGTGTCTGACTTTGGCTCAGGTCATGATCTCACAGTTCATGAGTTTGAGCCCCACATTGGACTCTGTGCTGACAGCTCAGAGCCTGGAGCCTGCTTTGGATTCTGTGTCTCCCTCTCTCTCTGCCCCTCCCCTGCTTATCCTCTGTGTGTGTGTTTGTGTGTGTGTGTGTGTGTGTGTGTGTGTGTGTGTGTCAAAAATAAATAAACATTAAAGGAGATTTTTAAAAAGAGAAACTCTGATAATCTTCCTCTTCACAGGATTCCCATTTCTTTGTGGTTGTAGGTATGGTGAACCCACAATATGCTTTAACATAGTAAGCTTATTGTTATAACTGGAGCCATACAATGAAACTATTAATTTCCTACAACATACTTTCTGGTGCCTCCAAAGTCATTAAAACATTACAAAGCAAGACTTACTCTATATTTTGTTTAGAGGAAAGCTATTACAAGTAAGTAATGTACCATAATGGATGAGTCAGTTAAATAAATGTAGGAAACATATTGATATAGTAATTAAGAAATAATACTGTGTAAATTCTTTGTATTGTTTCATTTAATTCTCATAGCAATGCTTTGAGGTATTTTTTAAAATTGTTTATGTTTATTTTGTTTTTGAAAGCGAGAGACAGAGCATGATTCGGGGAGGAACAGAGAGAGAGGGAGACACAGAATCTGAAGCAGGATCCAGACTCATCTGTGAGCACAGAGCCTGATGCAGGACTCAAACTCACAGATCGTGAGATCATGACCTGAGCCGAAGTTGGACGCTTAACAAACTGAGCTACCCAGGGACCCCTGGGGTATTTTATATACTCCCATTTACAGATGAAAATCTGAAGCTTTGGAAAGGAACTTGCATGCCCAAAGTCCTTAACTAGTAAATAACAGAAGACCAGGACTGTATTGATTCCAAACGAAATGCCCCAACCCTATATACCTTCAGAGTCTACTATTAGAATTATACTCAATAGGTATGTCAGATATGAATCCTTAGTCTTAGGTCAGACCACCTCATAAGCTTTAGACCTCTTTTCATGTATGTTTTATGGGCATGGAAATGCAATCTATGATGTCCCATAGTAATCTACATGAAAAGAGTTGCTAATATCTGTTCTGCTCAGAAATTTTTGTGTAAGATTACTCCAAGCACCATGAATCATTATCAGTTGCTTATTGAGGCCATTATTTCTTGAGTTTTGACTATACACTAGGCAGTTTCTCCTTTAGTCCTCACTATAAAATACATGAGGGTACAAATTTTCTAAAATCTGTAGTCATTTATTCAAGATGACATAGGTAATAAATGAATGGGATGTCTTAGATTCAGATTCAGCTGTTTGATTCCAAAGTGTTTGATTCCTAATTACACTGATTATTAAGTCAGAGCTCATGTTACCATACATTTGTATCTGGCCACATGTAACTTTAAAATCAACTTTATTGAGATATAATTTACATACAATGACATGCACATTCTTAAGTGTGACGTTTTGGATGGTATTTGAAATGACCACCACCAGTCTCAAGCTGTACAACATTTCCATCTAGTAAATTGCTTTGTGCCCTTTTGTAGTCTTCCCCACCACCTTTGCCTAGGCTACCATTGATGTGATTGCTGTCAGTACAGATTAGTTTTGCCAAGTCTAAAACCTCATGTATACCATGTGGCAACGAGAAAGAATGAAATATGGCCCTTTGTAGCAACGTGGATGGAACTGGAGAGTGTTATGCTAAGTGAAATAAGCCATACAGAGAAAGACAGATACCATATGGTTTCACTCTTATGTGGATCCTGAGAAACTTAACAGAAACCCATGGGGGAGGGGAAGAAAAAAAAAAGAGGTTAGAGTGGAAGAGAGCCAAAGCATAAGAGACTCTTAAAAACTGAGAACAAACTGAGGGTTGATGGGGGTGGGAGGGAGGGGAGGGTGGGTGATGGGTACTGAGGAGGGCACTTTTTGGGATGAGCACTGGATGTTGTATGGAAACCAATTGGACAATAAATTTCATATATTGAAAAAAATAAAAAAATAAAACCTCATGTAAAAGGAATTGTGTGGTATATATACTCTTTTGAATCTGCTTTTTTCACTTGGCATAATGATTTTTGAGATTCACCCGTGGTTGCTAATATCAGTAGTTCATTCTTTTGTATTACTGAATAGTACTCTATTATATTGTTATATGTGTTTGTTTTTCCATTTGTCTGCTGATGAATATGTGGTTGTTTCTAGTTTGAGGCTATTATGAATCAGGCTGCTAAGAACGTTCACATCCAGTTTTGTTTGTTTGTTTGTTTGTTTGGCTCAGGGGCAACATTATCCCCAAACGTTTCCTGAACTTTGCATTTGTCCTAAAGGATATTCTAATTGTACTTCATACAAACCTGATCTCATGAGCATAACATGGACTCCAGCCAATTTCTGAAACTCATGCTTAGTGTAAGCATTTTTCTCTGAGGTATTTGATGATGCATTTACACCAACTCCCATTTGTATTGCAGTACGTCTTTCTGATTGATTATGTTGCTTTTAGGGTCAGTGATCATTTCACTTCACACAATATTCATCACTGTATCTATTAATCAGTCTTAATTCCAAGCTTCTGAAACCCTTAAAAAGATCCCTTAAAAGGTAGATGAATTTATGGAAAGGATATAAGGCAATTCATGCAATCGCCAGGAACCTACAGAACAAAGTTTGGCAAATAGGCAGACCAGGGAAAGCTAGGCAGTTGCCAGGACCACAACCAAGGTCACATACAAAACCAGTCTATAGGTCACAGCTCCTGACCTATACCCTTTGTTTCCATTCCTGATATATGACTGCATTTAGTTATTCCATTTCCTGGTGGCTATCAGAAGGCTGCTCCTAAGAAATGTTCAGTGAGGCCCTTGATATGGGTTGCGGAGAAGTAGAAAGTAGGAGCAGGCATCCTACAAGTGTTGGGCCAAAAGCTCTTGCCTTCTAATTGAGACATCACGACTTGCTTGAGCACTTTCTTCTCGTGGCAGAGCACAACAGGACAGGGCATCCCTGATGTTAAGACTAGGAAGATGAGATACACCATTCATGATGGACATTCTGGGCCACATAGTCACCTGAATCCCATGTGGTGTAAACATGATATTACATGGTTAATAGATTTAGTTTCCTCTCATAGTCAGACACTAGCCAGGTGCAACTTCTTACTTGTATAAAAAGCATAACTTTTCTCCAGGCAACCATACTATACATTCCAAGTCCATTCACTCTCCAAAAATTGCAGGAGAGTATTTCACACCTTCACCTCTCCTCAAACCCTCATTACATTTTCAGCCATCCCCGCTCTCAGCTGATGATCCTTTCAATTCACTGAGTGAACTGAAGTAATAGGAAAAGGCTTCCAAAGACTCCCTGTTACTAGCATCTGTACTCAATTCCTGCTCCCATCCTGCCCATAGATGAATTATCCATGCTTCTGTCTGAGGCCAATGAAATAGTAATGCTGTACCTTGGAGTAAATGATTCTGGTTTATTAATAATAAAATAAGACTCCACTAAGTGCCATGCCATGCAGCATCTCAGTTAATACTTTCAGCAACCTTTTCAAGTAGGTACTTTAAGGAGCCCTGATTTATAAAGAAATAAACTACAGTTTAGGAGAGCTAAGTAACTTGTCCAGGGTTTCACAACTAGTACAAAGCAGCAGACCAGGTTTGTTTATCCTTAAAAGACAGCTTCAGGGGCACCTGGGTGGCTCAGTCGGTTGAGCGTCCAACTTTGGCTCAGGTGATGATCTCACAGCTAGTGAGTTCAAGCCCCACGTTAGGCTCTTTGCTAAAGGTCAGGGCCTGGAGCCTGCTTCGGATTCTGTGTCTCCCTCTCTCTCTGCCTGCCCGCCTGGCGGGCCCCCGGCCAACCCCCCCTCCGGTTCATGCTCTGTCTCTCTCTGTCTCAAAAATAAATAAACATTAAAAATTAAAAAAAAATAAAAGACAGCTTCAGAAGATGTCATCACAATTTTATGATGTTCCTTAGTGCATGGCAAAAGATAGTATTGTTCCACAGGTCATACAAAGTTACCTGATAAGCCTTCAGCCTTTACCTCAGATAGTTGGTATTTTTACCCAAAGTGGGGGACTCAAACCTTTACTCTTGATTGATCTAATCCTTGAAGTACTGAATGCATAGTGCTGACAGAAAGTTTCTTGCCTTCTACCACTAGACATGGGTATCAGAAAGTATTCCAGAAAATTCCTTGGATTCCCTCAATATTAATGTCATAGAATCTGCTTAAAGTTGGTCCCAAACCTTTGTACAGAGCCATCACTGAATCTTCTTTCTCTCATAACCCAAGTAAAAGCCCTATTTGATCTGGCCCTCTATTACTTCTCTGAATTCTTCTTCTCTAATTTCTACTTTCCTTCTCACTCTATTTGCTCAGCCAAATAGGTTTTCATGCTGTTCTCAAACATACCATCTATGCGCACTCCTGTCTCAAAACCTCTTCTGGCTGTTGCCTTTGTCTGAAATCTCCTCATCTCCATATCCACATGGCTAACTATCTTACCTCCCTCAAGCCTTTGCATTAATCTCAAATTCTCAGCAAACCCCACCCCACCTCCTAATCCTCATCATCTTGCTCTATTTTATTTACTCCTAGTACTAGTTCTTGATTTACTCCTAGTGCTAGTACTTTATTTAGCACTTACCGCTTTGTAACATACTATAAAATTTACTTATTTATTATTTTCTATTTTGATTATCTCCTCTCCCCATTGGAATGTAAACCCTTTGATGTCAATCCTTTTGTGTTCACTGATGTACTGCAAGCACCTAAAACAGTTCCTGGCCCATATTCGGCTCCCAGTGCTTGTTGAGTTGACCCAAATCCTGGAGACCTCCATCATGATATGCTTTCTGAGAGATGCTGTAGGTTCCATATAGCTTCCTAACCTACACCAACACTTAGAGCATGATTGGGTAAGCTCAATAAGGAGCAACTAGCAAAGCGGTATGCATGTGGCACAGCACAGCAGAAAGGCTTTCTCTTGTTCTGGACCCTACTTAATGCTATATGCTTTCAAGTTAACTAGTCAGTGAGTCTAGAGCAAACACAATAATATGGTGTATATTGCCTCCAAAGTCTATGGAGGGATCTGAAGCCTTGTTCTTCTTTCTCAATGATATATCAGTCAAGCTTTGGTTTCCAGACATGGATGTTTAGTTAAATCAGCAAGGTTCTTAATTGGCTCTTCCCCTTTATTTCAGCCCTAGAGACTCCGTAATTAATTAGCCTCTATTCAGTGGACACTCTTTCAGTGTACATCACTAACTTTCTAAAGGAAATCTTCTTTCTGAGGAAGCTGTAGAAAGCTCTTGGAGGCTGAACTAGATGATATTCAGTGGCACAATCTTAGCCACCAAACATAAGTAACCCAAGAGAAGATGAAGATACCCTGACTTTTTTTCTTATTCAGAGTGATTCAGAGAGTTCCCTTCCAGGGAACGTCTTCTAGGTATTTTCTTCCAGAGAAATCATTAGTCCTAAAATCTCTTTTGATATTTACCCTAAGATGCCTATTAAGTCTGCAAATAAGATTCTTGGTACCTGGGCCTGAAATCCAGGTGTTCCATGGGCTATCTTAATCCCTAGGTCCTTGCTACATACCTGTGGCATTTCTGTTTTAATAGGAATTTTAACTAAGTACTGTAAACATTATTATTGCAAGATCATATGGTTTACTGAGTGTCTCAGTCTGACTTAGCATAGATTATGCTTTTTTACTTTTAGAGTCTATTCTTTGAACTTGAGTTTGTAAGCAATAAATAACTTTACATAGCAAAACCAATTTTTTTCCTTCTTCCTGCTTGATGGGGCAAACATGTATGCGGGACTTCCCTGTGTTAATTTGCTTCTGCTGCATTTCTCCTCCACCATGTGACTTGGAAACCCAAGATCCTTTGTAGTTTTGGCTCCAGTGCAGATTTAGAGTACCTCTACTTTCATTCATTCATTCATTCATTCAGTTCTTCATCACATTGCCTTGAATGATTTCTTTGGAAATGCAAATAAGATTATCTCGTTCATATCTGCATAAAATTGTTCCATGCCCCCCCCCATCACTTTCAAGAGAAAAGTTTGAACTAATTATCATGACCAAAGGTTTCCCTGTCATCTAGTGCTTATTATTTTCACAGGCCTTTCTGCCAGTCATACAGATGCCTACTATTCAAAAACAGTATTTCTGTATTAAGAATCGAAATGTCACCCTAAAAATACCTGTGGCAAGAGACATACTATGATCTTGGGCATAATATGATGAAAGTTAAGCAACATCCCTTTTGCCTTAAGTGAAAAACTTTCTTTTATTCCTGGTCTATGAAATGTTCCCTAGCTCCAAAAGCAGAATAACCATTTTCTCCAGAAAACTGTACTTCTGGGATCACTACTATATTTAGACTTTAAGTGGAAAAAAAAAGCCTCTGTTTTGGCAAAAAGAAAAATCAAAATAATCCTGAGATCTTTTTATTCATTCCCTACTTTCCCTTCTGGTGTTGTTTTGTAACTCTGAGTGGTTTTCAAAGAGAAAAGGGACAGTAGAGTGAAGGGAGGTCACAGAGACAAGGGAGGGGAAATAAATACCTATCTACTGGGCACTTATTCTTGTGTAGGTATTGGGCTGATGCATTGAACATACGTTATTGGATCAATTCTAATTTGTTCATTTCTCTTAAATTTTAATATTTCGTAAATGTGTCTTAAAACCAACAGTGTTTTAGATCCAAAGAAATATGCCTTGCTTAATCTGAGCATCATGTTCATTAAGTTTTGCAGATCCAGAATCTATAATCAGAGAGGTTATTCACTCCAAGTCACAAGTAGAACCAAGATTCTAGCTCAGGTCTGGATAGTTCCAAAACCCATTAACAAATTAGAAGATATTATTTCAAATTTTGATAAATACCTATGATTCATTATGACAAATTCAGGATCCAAAATCATCTCAACTATGGGAAGGTCAGGAGGAGACAATAGGCACACCTACTAGAATAAAACCAGTACTGTCATGGGGTAGAGGTTAAAAAAGTGAACAGTAGTGGATAAGGATAAAAGCAGGAAGTCTAGACTCCAGTGGCAGGCAACAGAAACCTGCTATGGCAGGTGAAGGAAGTTTAGTAAGAGATGATGGGGTGTTTTGATAGGCAGACAGAGCCCAGGAGGTAGAAGGCTCAGCACAGTCAGTATATAAAGATGCAGACAAAAGGCCTCAGAGATCTCTCTCAACAGATTTCAGTCATAGAAACCTTGTCCATGGAAAGGTTATAGTTTGAGCAAGTAGCAGCAAATAGTTTCACCCTAGAGGCAACAGTTTTGACAGTCAGTGACGAACATGATTTTTCTAGGATGGTACATGGGACAAAATTCTGAGACTGGGAAATGCCAAGAAGGAGATGAGAATGCTAGCAATGACACACTGCAAAGAACCCTGGGCTGAGTGTTAGAATGCCTTGTTTCTATCCAGCTCTACTAAAAAGAGGAAAAAGAATGCCCCAGTAGCTCTGTGACAGCACATGAAGAAGGCTAACATGGGAGCTCCAAGAGTGGTAGGAGCAATAAGCTGGCCAGGTTACTGCTGGTGACAAAATGTTCTACCTAAAGCTGCACAACGGCATAGATTCCTTTGAGGCCTAAGAGCAACATAATGGCTTTTCTCTGCATTAGTCTTCAGAGACAGGGGATTGGATTGCAGCTGAACATATCCCAGGAAAACCAGGCAGTGCATCCAAATGGGGACCAGCTTATCAGCATGAGCCACAGGGAGACCAGGAAGAGCTCCTCTGACCCAATAAGTGACCAGTTACCTAAGAATCTCTCTGCTTCTCCTATTCTTTCTGGCATCTCCCTTAACCCCAGAGGAGCTAGGCCTTGAGAAGAGAGGTGAAGACACAGAACCAGGCTCTGCACCCCATCTCATAAGGTGTGGGCTGAGAGGAGGGGTGAAAGAGCAAATGGCAAATGTCTAAGCCAGTGACGAGCAAGTAGAAAACATGACATTTGATATGAGAGTAGAGTTTTAAAGTGGCATGGATTATACTTCTAAAACTGCAAAGCTATCGGGTTTACCTAGGATGTTATTAAAGTGTCACAACAAAGGTAAATTCAAAAAGTATATTTGAAGAAACTAATTAGAAAAAAAATTCTTAGTTTATCCCCAATAAAGTTGACATTTTGCAATAAATTCATTACACTAGTGCTATAAATGGTACCACAGTATTTGTCTGTGAATATTCAACGAAATGGCCGAAACTCCAGCATTATTTCATGGATTCGGTTCTCATACATCTCACAAATTAGTCTTTAAATACAATATGTTATTTTTAACAAGAGCATGTATTGGGTTATTAAGGAGAGCAATGCAATTTGGCTATGAACCTACTTTCTTAAGATATCTGTGAAATTGTCTCAAAGCATAGTCAACTACTAACTATGTAGTTGGGACATGCTCATTTCCCAACTAGTTAGTTCTTGGTGTTCAAGAGAAGAAAGGAAAAGGGATACTGAAACAATTCATTTCAGCCACAGGAAAGAGGAGGCTATGTGGAGGAGAAGTTAAGTCTTAGAGGTAGCAAAGTCATTAATTTGCCTGGTTCTTTCTGGATTTGAGTATAACTCTCTGGACAGCATGTTCTTAACCTCAGCCTCATTACCTCTGTACAGAAAGATGAAGTGAGGAAAAGTCATGGCCTTACATGCAGCCCCAGCTACAAATTCCTTTGCTTTTGAGACTGAATAAGGCCTTGAACTTAAATTGTTTTTTTTTCCATACCATCCCACCTGCTTCATTTGCTCCAAATTTATGCTTTCCACATGAAAAATAAGGTAGGTCATTACATAGAGCAGGAGGAATGCAACGGTTTGCAAATATCTCAGTTTACCCTCTCCAGGGGCTTGCCCATGAGTGTCATTGGTGCCCACATTTAATCCACTGTATCAGTTCAACCTTATTCATTTTTGACAGCCTTGTGAGGCTATTTAATTTCATCATTAAATGCTTGCCCCAACAGTGCAGCAGTCATGGTCTTGGTAGGGAATACAAGGCACATCCAGCTGGGACTGTGAATGAAATTTGATAAAAGTTTATTTACAGAAGTGTAGGCAGAGTTAACGGAACCAACATACAGGATGTTGAGATGCCCAAGGACAGGCAACAGGGGGAAGTGGTTGCTGGTGCTAGTAACCTAAGATCCCTGAAGGAGCAAGAGAAAGAAACAAGATTGGCCCAGTGTAATCTGCAGCCACCAGCAGAACTGCAGTACCACACAGGAAGGTGCAAAAGAAGAAATGCACTGACATCTTTCTCCTCCTGCCTACCTGTCTCCTTTTGGTGTCTCCTATTGGCTGAATTCAACCAAAGTCAGAAGAAAAAGGAAACTAGGGGTCAGCCTCAGAGATCACAGGCTAGCAAATGGACTAGAGGAAGGAAATGGAGAATAATCTATTTGCTATTTGGGGTGTTTATATGGTTTGATTTATTGTTTTTATTAGTTTTGCATTTCTTATTAAAATACTATTTAGTTAAAAAAATTGTTTCTCTGTCAAGGCCTGGGTTTTGTCATGCAATTATTACTTATTATCTACTAACATTTCTGGTACTGAAACTGCACCTGGATCTTCTGAACACTATATCATTGACTTCTTACTATAACCATAATGGAAATATATTATTAACTCCATTTTGCAGATTAAAAAACTACAGCTGAAAGAGGCTAAATTTTCCCACGTTCCCACGTTCTCAAAACCAATAAATGGCAGAGCTGAGATTTGCACCTAAGGCCTCTGATGACCAATCTATTTCCTTACCATGCACCGTAGATGCGCTTCAGCATGGATGCAACTGGACCAAATGGTCATAACATGCATGCATTTACACAGTTCACTCAGTCATTTATCCATCCATCCCTGTATCCATGCATCCAGCCACCTATCCATCCATTAATTGTTTCTGTAGACATCTTTGGAAAGTATTTTGAAATGAGGGAATGGACATTAAGTTGTTGAGTACATT
This sequence comes from Herpailurus yagouaroundi, assembly GCF_014898765.1. Taxonomy (NCBI): domain Eukaryota; kingdom Metazoa; phylum Chordata; class Mammalia; order Carnivora; family Felidae; genus Herpailurus; species Herpailurus yagouaroundi. The sequence goes on from NW_024412388.1 coordinate 55,097,082, forward strand.
TCTGACTCACTCTTTGCATGACCTTGAGCAAGACCCATTAAATACCTGAGCTTCAGTTTTTTTCATTGGACAATAAAAGAAATGGGTTAGTTTAGTCGTTTCAAACTTGTTGTTTTTAACCATAGCAGCCTTAGAAAAGTAAGATTCTGCTTAGAAACTTAAAGTTAGTAAAATTGCAATTCTCTGGATGAAGCCTCAAGAGAAGACCCCTGGAGTGCTGTTAAGTATATTTCTGGATCCCAACCCCACCTAGGTTCACCCTCAGAGATTCCAAGGAGTACAGGTGGACAACTACTGGGTCACTCCTGATTTCTAAGATCCAATCCAATTGGATCTCCTTGCACAATGTAAACACAAGAAAAGAATGAGGGGTTCTGGCCATGTTTTCAATAGCAATTAATGGAAACATACTAGGTATAATTTCTAGAAGATAACAAAAAAAAGGATGTTTATAATTACTCAAGTTACTGGGTTTTAGGTAATTTGTGAAATCACTGGATTTTTTATTAGAGTCTATTCTGTATGATTCTATTTTATTGGTCTTCTATTTCTAAATTATACTCTCATTCTCAAATTTTAGTGGAACATTTTTTCCCAAAATGCAACCAATGATGAGGCTATAAAATTGAAAGTGTGTTTCCAACTCTAGACAGAAAATGGATTGTATTGCTTCTAATGTGACCCAGATAAGAAAAAAAATTAAGAGAGAAATTGCATTTGAACTTCTAGAAAATACAGCTTTGTGTGTGCCTGAAATCAAATAAGAACAGCAATCATATTTGCTGAGTAAAATTAGATTGTTAACTCTTTATACTCCCTTCTCCAATTATACAGTGGATTTCTTAATGGTAACTATCTAAACCCTAAGTGTTATGAATAATACTGTATACATTAGTGGTTGTTTATTGAATGTGTCTTAAACTAATTCAGAGGGTATTATGCATAAAAATCACAGAATATATTTGAGTGTTATGAGAAAACTTTCTGGAGGCAGCACCTGAAAAAAACCTTGCATAATGACTGGGATTGAGGGATGGTAGAAAAAGTGCTTTCCAAGCAATGGAATAACTGGCAAAATGCAGAGGCAGGAAACTGAATTGTACACATGGGATTGGAGAAGTTCTGTGTAGTTGCTGGTTAAGGTTGAAAAAGAAAAAACACGCACAAAAAACCTACTGTTGGAAAAGTTGTTTGAGACTAGATCACTGAGAACTTTTATTGGATAATGAGGATTCCGATAGGCAATGGGAAGACATCAGCAATGAGAAGACATCGGCAATGGGAAGGATGTTGAGGAAGGGAGTGACTTAGAAATAGATTATAGAAAGATTACGCTGACAACATTATTATATCAGATGGATTGATAGGGGAGAAATTAATGGCAGGGAAAACACTAAGGGAAGTACCTTAGCTTGGTAACAACCTGCCAAACACTTTGTAAGGCTATTGGGTGCAAATAGATAGTGATATTCTATCTAGTGCGTGGGAAGTGTAGGTGTGCACCTAAACCAGTAGCTCCTAACTACCAGATGGAAGACAAGGAGGAGACTAGGGTACTCCCAGTCAGGGTCAGCTGAGATCTCAATTGCAATGAGAGAGAAAGTATCCTCACGAAGTCCAACCACATAGCCATTAGGGCAGGAATTTACTGGCTTCCATGGATGGAATTTGGGAGTTGTCCCAGGACTTCCATTGTGAAAGTCTCTCTCTATCTCTTTCTCAAGTGTCTGGAAAGCGCAAAGGAAGGAGGCAGAGTTAACTCACTAGCCACACTTCTCACTCAATGATTACTGCTGTTTCTTCTCCTTAATGGTCATATTTCCATTTGACTAAAAGGAAGAAAGTGGGTAGATCAGGAAATGTCTGGAAACTTGGAGGTGATCTCAGGCTAAGCAGCTAAAAATCTCACAAGATTGGATGTTTTAGTTACCATAGGAAGAAAAGAGCAGAGTAGCAGATAATAAGAATGTTCTTTGATCCCCTTCTACTTCAAAGCATTATAGCTCTAGATTAATATTCAGTACATCTTTGTTCAGGTACTTTTCTCTTAGCCTCGTCTCACTTCCATTAGAGAGAAAAAAACATTTAAAGTTTCCAAATTGTCTCTTCGTAAATTCCAAGGGATAAAGTGGGAGACATTCAGGAGCCTGACACATTAGCATCCCCTTAATGCAATATGAAGTTGAGGGGCTTTTAATGTGGATATTAGTTATCAAAACTGATTATTGAAATTGCAAAATAGCCTTGTACGCTGAGTGCAGGCTATGATGGATGATGACAGCAGAGCCTTTTACATTATAAATTAGAATGCATGCTCTTTTTTTTTGAGTCATTGCTCTTTCAGGTTGCTAATTTATCTTTTTATCTGTGATTTATTTTTCCCCACTCACATTCTTAAACTGCCTTTCCCTGTGCTACAGTTATTTAATGGCATAGTCTTGGATTTACTGTGACTGGTTTGGCAAATTTAGAGCTTTAGAAAGGTGTCTTAAAATTTCTGCCGTGAGCTTTCTGGAGATGGGTAATAACATCGATTGGAATTGATAGTCCCTTGAAGGAGCATAGGTTGAAAATGTTGCCAGGGCTCCAGGGAATGACATGAAGTCGGTACCTTCATTTATTTTTCCAGTTAAGCCTTGGCTATTTCTGTCTGAAGTGGAAAACAGATATATCGTTTTCACCACTATTAGTAGTAGCAGTAGCAATAACGACATTTATATAACCTGCATTTATGTATCAATTAAGAGTCTTTGGTTGCTTACCACAGATATTGATTTTGACCAATGTAAGCAAACGGGAATTTATTGAAAAGGATATAAGGAGCCCCTAAACTGTTGGAAGCCTCACCCCAGGAATAGACAAGAATCAAGGCAGCCTTGGAGAAGGAGCCGGATCCTCCAGAAAGGCCTCCCAACCAGAACCATCTGATTAAGACCACTCCACTAGGAAGGAAAGGAACTCTAGCCATTCTTAACTTCTTTGTCCCTGTAGGGGAAATTTAAATTCCAACCAAGGATGGGGCATGCTCAGCCAGGTTTGCATGAGGCTCCTCTTTGGGTTATGCAGGACCTCTTGTTGCTTGTTATGTGACCTGACTTTATCTAATGGAGAAGACAAAATCATGTTAGGGCATACTGACATATTTTTAAAAGTGGGAAATGCGTATTTGGCAAACAAACAAAAATAAATCCATTGTGTGGATTTATATATGTATAAATGTAGGGGCGCCTGGGTGGCTCAGTCAGTTAAGTGTCCGACTTCGGCCCAGGTCATAATCTCATGGTTCATGGATTTGAGCCCCACGTCAGGCCCTGTGCTGACAGCTCAGAGCCTGCAGCCTGCTTCAGATTCTGTCTCCTGCTCTCTCTGCCCCTCCCCAGCTTGTGCTGTATCTCTCCGTCTCTAAAATAAATAAACATTAAAAAAAAAAGATTTAAAAAATATAAAACATATTATCCAATTAGTCTTTGCCTCAACACTCTGAGATATGCAGTAATATAACTATTTTATAGATGAGATAATTTAGGATTAAATGTATTATATAAATTCTCTCAAGTCATGTGGCAATTAAGTGACAGAATCAAATGCAAGACCAAGTCTCCTTATTATATATATTATGTTCTTTCCTGCTTGTCTCTCCTATTCTGTGATTTGATATTCAAACAGATAAGATCCTTCAGGAACTTAAGGTCCAAAATATTTTCTCCTTTCCTCTCTTTGACCGTTCCACCCTCCATCCCCATTTCTGTCATCTTTCTTACATTCCTGTTTCCCTCAGTTACCCCTAGAAGTTCAAGCCTCCTATAATCACCCTGACATTTATATCCAAATGGCCCGATATATCCTTAATATAAACTAATCTCCCCTAACCTTTTCATGATGCTGCTGGAACTCCTGGCCTAGGTATCGTCAAGATTTCCTGCATTCCCAGTCTCTCAACTGATTGTTCCCTTTCATTGCTGTAGCTGGCCCCTGGCTCACTGAGCTACCCATTGGCCTCAAGAGAGAACAACCTTTTTTTCCCCTCTCATATTCTATGCACTGTAGGACCTCGAGATAGAGGAGATGTCATCCTTACTTTTCATTGCTGCTTAGGGACCATTTTGATTACCCTTCCTTGCAAAAACCTGGCTCCTTTGAAGTACGTGCAATCAAACTATACCACCCACTACCTCCCCTGGGTGTAGTCATCCACCCACTTCTGGGTCACTTTCTTTAATTCACTGAATACTGCAGCATCTGACTCACCCTTTCTCTCCACCACAAAACTGTGTCATCATTTGGGATCACTTCCACATCCATGTAGATGATCCATTCAGTACTCCATCTCATGGTTACTTGCTATCACTTTGAATGATCTTTTGTTCCATGCCAACTACTAAGCATCTTCTCTCCCATGTTTATCCTAGACCTTTCAGTTACCAATAATGGAATCATTTCTGAAATCTTGATGTTAAGTATCTACTGTCAGGCTCTTGCTACCCATCTTTTGAGCTCTTTTTTCTGTTTCTTGCTGCTTACATTTGTACCCCATATGTCTTCCAATTCACTGATTCTGCCACCTTTTTACTGTCCTTTCCCTACCTTGACCCCTTTCCCACATGTTCCCCATTTCTTTCCTTACCCAACTTAGATTTCAGGGTTTACACTCAAACCACTCCCTTATAAATACACTTAGGTGTCCGCCCTACTCAGTGGCAGTATTTTGGAACCAGTTAGACCAACTCTTCATCTGCTCAGCCTCAGCACAAGAGCAGCTGGACATGATCGGAGAAAAATACTCAACCATGCTCCTTGAGCTCATTCTAAGTTAATGACTGCAAATCTCATATGAGTTGTCAGTATTACTCCACAATTTTTACTGCATGTTTCAGGTCGGTTCACTCTCCTGTTCTCTTAAAACAACTATTTCATGCCAGGTCATCTCTCCTGAAACCTACAAACACGTGTTCACGTATCTCACTCTTACTGAGAAAATGGAAGAAATCACAGGAGAACTAATTCCTCTAACTTCTCAAACTCTGGCCTCTCCACTGTACCCTGAGCCCCATCCTGTTTTGCTTCCTCCAGGACTTTGTGCCTGTATCACTCCTTCTTCACCTTGGTCACCATTTTCTCCCTTTCTCAAGCACTCAAGAATGATAGTAAAGAAGCCAAATGGACTCCACATGCCCCCTCCAATTACTGTTTCATATCTGCTCTCCCCTTCACAGCAAAATTCTTTAGAATTTGCCTTTATTTTCTCACTTCTCATTCTTACCTCACCCCACTTCAATCAAGCTTTGTCAATTGCCCTCAGACAGAAACCACATCATTGGTATTCTCCCTTTTTCCAAACCTATGGTGCATCATCAATCCTCATCTTACTCTACTCAGTACATAGCATAAGAAGTACTGCATTCTTAACGTTAGTTTAAATATTTTCCCACTCTCACATTTAATAATGGCAGACCTTGGGGCACCTGGGTGGCCCACTCGGTTAAGCGTCCTACTTTGGCTCAGGTCATGATCTCGCGGTTTGTGGGTCCGAGCCCCGCATCGGGCTCTGTGCTGACACCTCGGAGCCTGGAGCCTGCTTCGGATTCTGTGTCTCCCTCTCTCTCTGCTCCTCCCCTGCTCCCACTCTGTCTCTCTCTCAAAAATAAATAAGGATTTAAAAAAAACAACAACAAAAATTTAAAGGGGCACCTGGGTGGCTCAGTCAGTTGGGTGTCTGACTTCAGCTCAGGTCATGATGTCACAGTCTGTGAGTTCGAGCCCCACGTGGGGCTCTGTGCTGACAGCTCAGAGCCTGGAGCCTGCTTAGGATTCTGTGTCTCCCTCTCTCTCTGACCCTCCCCTGCTCATGCTCTGTCTCTCTCTGTCTCTGAAAAATAAATAAGTGTAAAAACAATTTTTTTTTAATAATGGGAGACCTTGAGTGAAATGTACAGCTCCAGACAGGATTCACCTTGACACAGGTTTTAGAAACTATAAACCTGAATATTTGGGTCTGGCGACCAGAAAAGGTCTATTTGATGCTTAACCTAGCTAGGAAATCTCTTAAAAAATCACCCTCTGTTTAGCTTACATAAATTCATACTCAGAGTCTCCAGTTTTATTTCATTTTCCTGGTGATTAGAGGTTTCAGTCCCTTATTTTTGTTTGAAAACAATTTTTTTTTCATAGATTTGTAACATTTCCCATCAATAAATTCCCCACTAAGGGAAAGTAACTCATTCATTGTCGTATTTAAAGAAAAACTATGTGGCTGGATGATTTCTTCTGTTGGGGAAATCGCTACAGATCTAGGGAAAAAATATTTTCCTGGGAAGAAGTTGCTCATTTGCATACTGAAATTCAGTGTCATTCTCTTTGTGGGTTTTCAGATCTTCAACCTTATGGAATTAGTGGGGGTGGGTCAGCAGGTAAAGTGGTAGAGAGCAGGGATTGTAAGTTCTAACAGACCTTTTGGTTTGGCCATCAAGGTATTTTAAAGGATTTTAAATTTAAATTTCTTTAAATTGAGGATGCATCTAGTTCACCAAGACCTCACCAATTACTCCTCATTACCTTATATTCAACCAATTTTATTTAACAAATCTTTGCTGACATTTGTCTGCATGTCAGACACTGCCGTAGGCCGTGGAGATACAGCAGGGAACAAGATATGGCAAGAGCTCAGACCTCATGAAGCCTGCCTTCTAGTGGAGAGAGACTCGTAAAAATGAGCAAACAAGTAAATTAGTAAGGAAATTTCAAATGATGATAAGGAAATAATGAAGTAATAGAATAAAATGATGTGGTATGTGGTGTTTGAGGTAGGAGGTGATAATATAGGTTGAATAGACCAGGAAGACCAGGGACAGAGGATGGTAAGCAGAGTCAGCACCAAGTGCAAGACCCTGTGGCAGGAAGAGTTGCTTCGTTCAAGGAAAGAGAAGGTCAGTGCCACTAAAATATAAGGAGCAAGGGGCACCTGGGTGGCGCAGTCAGTTAAGCATCTGACTTTGGCTCAAGTCATGATCTCACAGTTTGTGAGTTCGAGCCTTGGATCCTCTGTTCCCCTCTCTCTCTGCCCTTCCCCAGCAGGCAGGCATGCACTGTCTCCCTCAAAATAAGTAAACATTAAAAAAATAAAATATAATGAGCAAGAGGGAGATTGGTTTAAAATGAGGTAGCAGAGAGCAGATTGGGGAGAATCTTATAGGCTGTAGGAAGGATGTTGGATTTTATCTAAATGTGATGAACAGCTATAGAAGATTTTAAAGCATGATCTGTTGGTTTTTGTTTTGTTTTGTTTTTTTAAGTTTATTCTGGTTACTGTGGGTAAAATATTGTAGGAGCCGAGATTGGAAACAAGAAGACCAGTGACTACTGAAAAAATACAGATAACAGATAACGGTAGTTTGAAATGATGGTGGGAACTGTAAATATAAACAGAATATACAAATATGGGACAAATTTTGGAAATAGAGCCATCAGGCTTTGCTGACATTGGATGCATCAGATGAGAAGAGAGAAATAAAGGACAGTTTCTGGGTTTTTGGCTTAAGCAACTAGGCAGATGAACAATGCCATTAATTGATATGGAAAACTGAAGGGCTAAAGGAGGAACATAGAAAAATAAAAATTCTGTTTTGGTCACATTGAGTCTAAGATGTTTATTAGACTCCATGTGTAAATTATGAGTAGGTATTGGATATAGGAGTCACTGCATAAATTTACATTACCCCTGAGGCCTTCTGAGTTTGCAACTCTGCTATAGTATGTAGATTAAGAATGTGGTTCACAAGCAAAAAGATCTTTGTATGAAGCTAGGTTTTTCTGCTTACCAGCTCTGTGACCTTGAGCAAGATTCCTAAAGTTGTCTAAACCATAGTATCATGGGTACAAAATGAGGTTACAATATTATATACTCTATCAATTGATTGTAAAAATTAAATAAGTTGATTTATGCATAGTGCTTAATGAAATCTCTAGAAAAATATAAGTACACAATATAGATTTGGCATTATTTATTGAGTATCTGTACTGAGATATGCCAATTGTATACATTATTTCACCTAACCTTCACCAAACGCCCCACATCAACCCTATCGGCTAAGTATCAATGTACAGGAAGAAGACGGAGAACAGATGGATGAAAACAAATTTATTTTTCACTTTTTTAAAAATGTGCACATCTGCACAGATCACCTCTGACTTATCAATCTAGGAAGCATTCATATGAAGTGAAATGTGTCTCTCTCTCCGGAAATCCAGATTCTTATATCCAGCCTGCCACATTACATCTCTTCTTTGATGTCTATCATCTCAAACTTAGCATGATTTAATCGTCACCCCCAGACCCAGAACCCGATCTTTCCACCGGCTTCCTCACCTCAGATGATTGCATCTTAGGCATCCTAACTGCACATGTAGAAAGCCTCACAGCCCTCATTGGTTCAGGTCTTTCTCACACATGCTTTACAGAAGCCTCCTACCAAATGGCCCCCTGCCTCATCTCTCCTCCTCTGTCCCTCACTCACTTTGGTCCAGTCATACTAGCCTATTGCTATAGAAACTTTTTGCTTCCTGTTTCCTTAGCGTGACACTCAAATGTCTCAGAAATTCCCTCAGAAAGTTACTGTGCTAACCTGACCACCTGTTTAAAATTGCAGCTTCCCTAGTACTATGTTCCTTTTCCCCTTTAACTTTCCCTTCCTTCCCTGTGCTCCCCTTCCTGTCTTTTACCTTCTTGTCTTTTCCTGGAAAGGCTTCCTACTATGTTGCCTCCAAGGCAGCATAAGGTTTGTTTCTACTCCAGATGTGCTGGTCATCCTCAAAGGAGCTATACAGCCTGAAGCCAATTTCTCTGGAGTTAGTTCTTTCACTCAGCAAAGGTCCACCCATCCTCTGCTTGCTAACTCAGCAACATGGCATCATTTAGCATTTTTCTAGCTGCAAATGAGATACCCTACCACAGTGGCTAAACCCTTAGGGCTGTGTTTATCTTGTACAACAAGAATTTCGAGGGCAGGTAGTCCAGGGCTTCATGTCACTCACTGGTGTCCTGACATTCAGGATCCTTTTATCTTCTTCTTCTGCCACTGTGGTCCTTATCTTCAAAGCCATAAGATTGCTACTCATTGTGCATTGAGTCCCCTGCCCCAGGTGGTAAAATAAAGAGGAAACAGTAAAGGAGCAAAGGATAAAGAGTTCTCTTAGAGAGTAAGGCTTGTCTTCTATGGGTTGAAATACCTGACTTTCAACTATTTTTAACCTACAAAAATGGAAATTTCATGTGTCTGACCTAAGATTTGGGAAGGAACACCTTCCCTACAGACTTCCATCTACATGTTATTGGCCCAAACTGTGTCAGTTGGACACTCTTATCTTCAAAACAGAGTAGGAGACAAAAGTTGTGTGAGCCTCTGGGGCAGCCAGTTCAGTGCCTGCCACACACAATTTGGCTCTTCCTGAGTTGCTTTTCTTCCAAGACTCCATTCAGCCTTCTGGCTTTGGGCCTAGGAGAGGGCCCAGAGCCTCTCTTACAGGTTGGCCACCACTCCTACACAGACCTAGGGGAATTCCTACTCCATACTTGAGCAGCTTCCCAGGCCACACAAGAACTTTTGGGTCAGCTATGAGATCTACAGATCTTGGAGAATTACATTTAAGGAATGAGGGCAGGTAAAATCTCTGGCCCTCTGTCTGGATAAACCATACTGCCATTTCTGTTCTATTGCCCTTGTCCTGTGCTGACATGACTAGTGAATTGTAGGGCTAAACTAAATCTTTACACATATTATTTAATTTCATCTTCATAGCAAGCTTTTACCTTTCTCCTCTATCACTATTTTACACACGAGGAAACTAAGGCTTCAGGAGGTTAAATCCAAGGCCCTTTAGTTGGCAAATGACAGAGTTTCTCTTCAGACCCAGGTCTGCCTCATTCCAAAGCCTCTGCCTGATCCATTACATTAAACTGCTTCTAACTAGATGTTTTCCAGGGCAATCTTTTCCCTCTCTCTATAGGAACCCTTGAGTCACTCTAAGTATTTCTTAATGGAGCTGACCACATAGGGCAGCTTAACAATGTCTGGACAGTCACTCTCCCAGTAGAGTTGCCAAGTTCTCCCTAATTCTGGTGCTTTCCACCCCCCACCTATCCCTTGCTCACACATGGATTTAGATTGGTGGAAATGTTAGAAAGGATACTCAAGATGGAAAGATAATATAGGAAATAGGACTAGCATAAACCAAAGTGAAGGAAGTATAGCTCTGGGATAGTGTATATTTTAGCTTGGTTAGAGCATAAATCAGAATCTTAGCACATATGCTTAGAAAGTCAAGCTCAAATCATACCATTAGGACCTTGACTATCAGACAGAGGAGAATGAACTTTTTTTCTGTCTGTAGTAGTGATGCATTAGAGGTTTTGCCACACGAGAGTAAAATTACACTTTGTGTTTTATGCTGCAAATTAAAAAGAGAGAGAGAGAGAGAAGTTTGAAAAGTGCTTGAGTTCCAAGAAGACATGATAATCCTACTGCAGGAGTTGTTCAGGGAGATTTGAGAGTTTTGTGTCCTTTTCTGTTATATATATTTTTTCAAAATAGCAATGAGATTTGTAGTTGGTACATCAGAACTTTTAGCTTATAAATAGACAAAACAAAATATCAACTATCCCCAAACTCAATTTTCCCAATAGAATAAGAGTTGCTCCCGTTTATATTCAATAAAAAATGACCTTAAGCATCTGTTATTTCCGTTAAAATAGTCAAAGTGGCATGGAAATTGTATATTTGTAAAATTGTAAAACCTGTATGAAAAATGGAATGAGTTTTGTGGCTTCCTCGTTTAGAGTAGAATGGTCACATTTCAGAATAAAATAAAATAAAGAAAAATATTTGAAGAATATTGAAGTTAAGTGACTCATTTATAAAATTGAGAGGAAAATATGTAAGAACAGGCTGCATAAGGTTGTGTTTTTTATTTGTCCAAGTAATGCCATATTATTGAGGTGGCACAGAACATAGTACATCCATCTGTGAGTCAGAAATATGTGAGTCAGAAACACCGTTTGAAGAGCCCTCTGTCCTTTTGATTACTGAATCTGATGTTTTGGTTAGACTGGGTAATTTACCAGTAAGTTAAAATAATTGGATTATTAAAGAGGAAATCCATGTTGAAAGAATTGGTTGTGAAAAGATAAAATGAGGAAATGGGATTATTGACAGAACTGAGATGAAATCTTCACGGAACACCTCTAGCAAATAAATCGGCCCTTCAAGTGACTTGTTTCACTGTGAGTGAGTCAGTCAAAAGACAGGGTTGTAGGAAAAGCAATTGAAAGGAAGACACTACTTTGCAATTGGGTTTCCTCGACTACTTATATTTGGAGGCAGTCATTGTTTCTGTTATTGAAAAGATGAATTTGTAAAGGAACAATGCTCTTTCCAAAATAACAAGATCATGAATAAGAATTGATATCTGAAGAAGATAAAGAATTCACATTGGTTAAAAAGGACTTCTCTGTTCACTTCA
>NW_024412388.1:55108992-55138832 GCF_014898765.1 Herpailurus yagouaroundi
TATATATACCTCTTCTGTAAAGATTGCTCTGGAAAGAAAAGCTAAAGCCTGTCATAGTGATTTAGGGTTTTCATCCTCCATGTGAAGGCCAAGTGTGAGGTAAAAGAACCTCATAGTTCCCTAAGGATTCTGTAATGGTGAGTCCATCCCCCAAGATTGACTGGCCCCACCTTTAGGGAATGCAAAGGAGGGCTGTCTACTCTGATGAAGAGCAAGCTGTGACCTGCTCAGAGACATTGGGCTTAGATTACAGGAAGATTTAATTTCTAAAAATAATGGCAAAGAATAGTAAAGCCTGGAGACTTTTCTTGAGCTCTAATAGAATCATGATACCATTTATTTTTGGAATGGTGACGTTTCTGAAACTCTTCAGATGCAAAATCAATGCTAAGTAGTTTTATAGAAATTGGATGCATTTTACATAAAATTACCACCAGAGCTGAGGGCAATGATGTACAAAAGCAGTGCAGACAGTGTTTTGAATGCACTGGAAAACACAGTCTGAGAGCCTCTCTGGCAGCACCTGGCATCTCTCCCACATTTTCAGGCCTTTGCCCTTTAAACTGCCTTTGCTGTTCTTGAGATTTCCAGTTTTGTCTAGATTATGAGCCTCTTAACCATTCATCATATTCTTCCTGTAGTTGTCATCATTTTAAACACATTAGGGAGTCAAGGGAGTCATTGGTGAAGAGATAGTATTTTATACCATGATAAATGCAATGATAAAATCACCTAGAATCACCTGAATAATATAAAGAAAACAAGGTTGAGAGCTGAGTCCCAGGATTCTCCAACATGTAGAATTTGGGGACAGATGAAGGACCTAGGCGGGCCAATGAAAAGGAAGAAAACCAGGAGAAGGTAATATCCTGAAAGTCAAAATAGTCAGCATGGAAGACATGATTTTGAAAGGAGTCTTTTCACATCCAGAGATCTAGTCAGCTTTTTTTAAAAAATATAATTTATTGTCCAATTGGTTTCCATACAACACCCAGTGCTCATCCCAACAAATGCCCTCCTCCCTGCCCGTCACCCACTTTCCCCTCTCCCCCAGCCCCCATCTATCCTTAGTTTGTTCTCAGTCCTCAAGAGTCTCTTATGGTTTGCCTCCCTCCCTCTCTGTAACTTTTTTTTTCCCCTTCCCCTCCCCCATGATCTTCTGTTGAGCTTCTCAAGATCCACATATGAGTGAAAACATATGGTATCTGTCTTTCTTTGCCTGGCTTATTTCACGTAGCATAATACCCTCCAGTTCTATCCACGTTGCTGCAAATGGACAGATTTCATCTTTCTCATTACCAAGTAGTATTCTGTTGTATATATAAACCACATCTTCTTTATCCATTCATCAGTTGATGGACATTTAGGCTCTTTCCATAATTTGGCTATTGTTGAAAGTGCCGCTGTAAACATTGGGGTACATGTGCCCCTATGCATCAGCACTCCTGTAAATCATGCTGTGATCTCAAGGAAACGTAAGGCAGATTTTGTTCACAGAATTCTCTTCAACCAACAGGAGCTCTTTGGAAGAAATGGGTTTGAATACAAGATGTTCCAGTTGTTTGAATCCTCAAACAAGGATCTGCTTTTCAGTGATGACACTGCATGTTTGGCTAACCTTCAGGATGAAACAACTTATAGAAAACACTTAGGACCAGAGTATCTTATGGCTACTGCTAACATGAAACCATGTTTACACTCTGAACTTCTGGATGCCTGTACATCCCACATATATTAAACACTGATCAAAGTGGACAACCGTGGCGATGCTCAGTGCCTGAAATATGGTGGGGCCACATTCTCACTTGTTCGCACATGGGCCTGTGTTAACCTCGGTTATTTTATAATTATGTGCTGGAACTGATACAAAAAATAAAATGAATGAAAATTTTTTTTAAAAGTCAAAATAAGAGAAGGATAAACATGTCAAATGCTCATGACATTTTGAGAAAGATGGTGAGTAAGAATTGATTGTTAGTTTGGGCAAGACGTAGGATCCTAATGATTTCAACAAAAGGGATTTCCTATGAAGTACTGTAAACCAAATCCTAATTATACTGTGTTGAGAAGAACATAGATGTTAAGGAAGTGGAGACAGCAAGTGAAGACAACTTCTTGAAGAATTTTGCTTTTAAAAGACTGCAAAAGAAAAAAAAGAAAAAGAAAAAGAAAAATTAAGCAATAAGTGGAGGACAGCATGGAGTAATCACAAGTCCATTAAAAAAAATCTTTATTTAGGTACAAATAGCATGCAAAAAGTTTACTTTTTAAAGTGTAAAATTGGACACATATACACCCATGAAATCATTGCTACCACTAAGATAATTCATATCCATCAAACCCAAAAGTTTCTTTTTGCAGTTCCTCCCAACCCTCCTGGTACCACCCTTCATCCCCGCAAAATCACTGATGAGCTGTCACTATAGTTTTATTTTCTAGTATTTTAGATAAATGGAGCCATACAATAAGTACTCTTTTGATCTACCTCCTTTTACCCAGAATCATTAGTTTGAGATTAATCCATATTGTTGCAGGTATTGATAGTTTGTTCTTTTTTATTGCTAAGTGGTATTCCATTGCATGAATGGGCTACAACTTGTGTTCCTATTCACCTGTTACATTTGGGTTGTTTCCATTTTTTAGGATAACAAAGCTGCAGTGAATCTACGTAGACAGGCATATCACCTATGAATAGAGATAATTTTACTTTTTCCTTTTTAGTGTAGATGTAGATATAGATAGATATAGATATAGATATAGATACAGATATAGATATATGTATTGCCTACTGCACTAAGAACTTCCAGTAAAATGTTCACTTGAAGTGGTGAGAACAGACATTCTTACTTTTTTCCTACTTTTAAGGGGAAATAACTCAGTGTTTCACTCTTAAGTGTGATGTTAGATGTTAGCTTTTTCATAGATGCCCTTTATCTGGTTGAGAGATGTCCCCACTATTGCTAGTTTTCTAGAACTTTATACCAGGAATGGATATTGGATTTTGTCAAATGTTTTTCTCTGCACCCACTGAGATGATCTTGGTTATTATTATTATTAATATGGGAAATTGCCTTGATTGTCTTTTGAGTGTTATAACAGCCTTATATTCCTCAAATAACCCCCACTTGATCATCATGTGTCAACCACTTTATATATTATTGGATTAGATTTACTATAATTCTGTTAAGAGCTTTTTCATGTGTATTTAGGGGGGAAGTGATCTGTATGTTTTCTTTTCTTGAGTTGTCTTTGATTTTGATATCAGAAATATGCTGACTTGAAACAATTAGTTGGGAAGTATTCCTTCCTTTTCAACTTTCTGAAGGGGTGTGTAGAATTAGTATTATTTCTTCTTTAAATTTTTGGCAGTATTCACCAGAAAAGCCATCTGGGCTTGCAGGGTGTGTGTGTGTGTGTGTGTGTGTGTGTGTGTGTGTGTGTGTGTGAAATGGTTTAAATTTTAAAAACATTCAACTTCTGTAATAGGTATAGGCCTCTTCATGTTATTTCTTTCTTCTTCAGTGAGTTTTAGTAGTTTTTGTTTTTCAAGGAATTTATCCATTTCATCTAAGTTGTAGAATTTATTGGCATAAAGTTGCTCATAATAGTTTCTTATTATTTTTATTATATCTTTAGAATCTGTACTGATGTCTCCTTTTTCATGCCTGATATTCTTAACTTGCATCTTCTCTTTTTTTTCCTGGTAAATTTGACTAGAAGTTTGTCATATTTACACAAAGAACCTGTTTTGTCTTCATTGATTCTCTCTCTCTTCCTCTATAATATTTCCATTCGTATCCTTTTTCCCCTTATGCTTACTTTGGGTTTTATTTGCTTTTATTTCTCTAATTGAATCTAGAAAGTGAGGTTATTTATTTTATTCTTTTCTAATAAAGGCATTTAGTGCTACAGATTTACCTCTAAGTACTGTGTTAGCTTATATCCCACAGATTCTGATATGTAATATTTTCAGTTAGTCAAAATTTGAATTTCTCCTTTGATTTTTTTCTTTGACCCATGATTTATTTAGAATGTTTAGTTTCAAATACTTAGAGCTTTACTAGAGATCTCTCTGTTATTGATGCCTAATTTAACTCCACTCTGATCAGAGAACATACTTTTTATGGCTTGGATTTTTTTTAAACTTACTGATACTTGTTTTATGGCCTAGAATATTGTCTGTTTTGGTAAGTGTTCTATGTACACTTGAAAACAATGTGTAGTCAGCTGTTGTTCTGTGTGGTGTTGTATCAATGTCAGTTATGTCAAATTGATAGTGTTGTTCAAGTTTTCTATATCCTTATTGGGTTTCTATTGTTTCAATCAGTTAACAAGACTATACTTCTTGATTATTCTATTTGTCCTCTTTTGCTTTTCTTTTTGTTTTTTTGTTCATGTATTTTGAAATTCTGCTTCATAAATTGTTAGAATTGTTATGTCTTCTTTATAATTGTCTCCTTTATCATTATGAAATTACCCTCTATTCCTAATAATAATCTTTGTTCTGAAATCTACTTGTTCTTATATTAACATAGCCATTCTAGATTTCTTTTGATTAGTGTTATATGGTATGCATATTTCACTTTAACTTGTGTTTTTATATTTACAGTGGTTTGTTACAGGTGGCATACCGTTGGGTCATCTGCCTTTTAATTACGATGTTTAGAAAATTTACATTTAAAGAGATTATTAACATAGTTAGGTTTATATTTACCATGTTGCTATTTGTTTTCTATTTATCCTATCTGTTCATTATATGCTTTTTTCTCTTTTTCTGCTGTTTTGGATAAGTAAGTGTTTTATGCTTCCTTTTGTATTTCCTTAGGTAAAGTTCTTCATGATTTTTTTTTTATTTTAATGGCTACGTTAGTGTTTCTAGTGTAAATCTTTAGTTTATCCCAGTCTACCTACAAGCAATATTATACCACTTCACATATAGTATAAGAACCTTCCCACAATATACTTTCATTCTTCCTTCTTTGCCTTTGTACTCTTGTCATTGTCATATGGTTTACTTCTATGTACATTATAAGCCTCACAATACATGGTTATTATTTCTTATTTCTTATCTTCAGTCAATTGTATTTGGAAAAGATTTTTAAAGGAAGCAAAAAAAACCACGCTTTATTCCTTTGTGAAATACTGATTTCTATCTGGTATCATTTTCCTTCTGCCCGAAGGATTTCCTTTAACATTTCTTATCCTTCAGGTATACTGGTGATGAATTCTTTCTGTTTTCATATGTCTGGTGGAAGTCTTTTTGGTTGTTATTTTTTGTTTGTGGATTGGTTTGTTTTATATGAAATTTTTTACATTTTCATTGTTTGCTGATGTGCAAAATGGAAAATGATGATGCAGTAGCACAGTCTGTGAATAAGGCTCACAACAGAAGGTTTGGCTTCAGATACAATCATGAAAATTTATCTATGTTAACAAGAGGAAAGACCGAGCATATGTTTACTGATGTGGGTGAGTCGATTGATCTGTTAATGGATACAATCAAACCGGGTTTCCAAGTTTAAATCCAAGATCCACTATTTAATAGCTCAGTGATCCTCAGCAAATTATTTAAATCCTTTGAACTTCAGTTGTCACATCCGTAGAATCAGAGGAACAACTTCCCCACAGAGTGACCCTAGCAATGAAATGAGTTAGTATATACCCAACACTGAATATGTGGCCTGGCACATTGTAAGTGCTCAATACCTATGAGGAAAGAACGTGTAACTTTTCTTAGCTTTACCGCCCGAGTCAAAAAGAAACCATTCTGGGATCACATTTTTCTGATTTTCCTTTCTCTTATCCCCCCTTCTCTCACCCCTCCTTCCTTCCTAAAAGAACATTTTTAAAATTCAAATGCCAGGCTGTCTGCAGATGCAGTGTTTAAGACTGATAACATTTAGAGGCCAGATGTTAACTGATGTAAATGTTATTAAGTGCTCAGTAGACTGGAGGCTGAGGCAGTGATTTCCAATTTTGTGATTACTATTTGAGTTTATAGCAAACCAATCTGCCATTCCTTCCACCCCCATACCTCCACCAGAAAGGAGATATATAGCCTACTTGTTCTCAAGAGAATATAAATTATTTTTAAAAATATGCAGTTCTTGAAGAATTAAGTAATGGCATTTCACATGCCTAGAACCAGGCATGCAGCCTCCATGCAGACCTCAACAACTCCTTGTAGTTCTTCCTGAAAGGTCAATGACTTGTGAAACTTGATCTGAAAACTAGTCTAATTTTCTGAAATAAGCCCAGAGTAATAATTGCAAGAAATGCCATAACAAGTTTTTACCTTTATTGAAATTTAAAATTTGAGCTTCCTTAGGAGTAGTATGGGAGCTGTCCCTATGATAGGAAGTCAACAAATGGGCTCTTCTTCTTATAAAGAAATATATATTTTTAAATAACAAAATGATGAGTCTGCTATGAATCACTGAGATGATTGTTAGTGTTTAATATACTATACACTCAGTTACTCATTCATTAATCTATCGAACAGACATTAGTTCTGAACTAGCAGTATGTCTCAGGCCAAGTGCCAGGTACTAGTTAATGCATTGGTAAATACAACAGACAACCCTCCTAGACCTTAAAGTTTTATGAGAGAGGAAGACAATTTAAAAATAATGAGCATACAAATAGGTAGAGCAAAAAGTTGTGATAGGTGCTATGAAGAAAAGGGGCCCTAACAAATAATGGGCTGGGGAAGGAAAACTTTTTAGTAGCTAACTTAATCCAAGGCTTAAAGAATGAGAAGACAACCATGCAAAGAAGAGAGGAGAGAACAAGCAGAGAGACCAGCATTTATTTATCAATTTAACAAATATTTATTCAGTACTTTCTGTGAGCCAGAGAGTGTTCAAAGCAAAGAAAATATGCCAGTGAACAAAACACACACACATGCATGGTGGCAGGGACTAGATTATATAGGGACTTGGAATCCATCGTAAGGAGGTTGGATTTTATTCTAAAGGCAATGACATGATTTGATTTTTATGTTAAGAGATTGCCGTTCCTGTTATATGGAGCAGAATTTGGAGGATTGGGCAAAAGTGGAAGCACGGAGATTCATAGGGTGGCTATTCTAGTTTAAGTGAGATGTTAATGCACTTAAACCATGGTAGCAGCAAAACTAAAGTGTATAGTTTTGATATAGGATGGGTAGACCTCCTTGGCCAACTGAAAAAGATGAAGGGATTTGAAGAAGGAGGTAAATTGTGGATGATTCATCTGAGTAGATGGCAGGTCCATTTAGCACAGTGAGGGAGATTGGTTGAGTAAGTGGATGGGGGTGGGGGAGGTTTGGGCTAAAGATTAAAGTTAATTCAAGTTTTCTGGCCTAAACCGTAAATGATTAAATCATCCCAAAACTGAAATTCACTATTTCATGGGATTAACATGTCCCCCATTACTGGAGTATATATCAATGAGCTAAGTGACCATTTATCTACACTATCTTAGCTATAGATATCAAGCAGAATTCTAGAACTGATTTCCAGATGGTATCTGAGAACTTATTAAAGAAAGCAACAATTTCTGGAAGCCATCACTGGTTGGGTAAGAACTGGTTTTTCCAGATCAGGATCATTTCTCTTGAAGGGAA
The DNA here is from genome assembly GCF_014898765.1 of Herpailurus yagouaroundi. Classification (NCBI taxonomy): domain Eukaryota; kingdom Metazoa; phylum Chordata; class Mammalia; order Carnivora; family Felidae; genus Herpailurus; species Herpailurus yagouaroundi. Next base: position 55,116,599 of record NW_024412388.1, read on the forward strand.
TTTTAGTTGCCTTCGAGCCACTGGAAGCTGACATAATATTTTTAAATAAATAATTTAATTAACAGATTTTATTTTGGGTAGGGCTACCAAATGTATAAATGGGAGTATTTATATCCAGTTAAGAGACTCTGTGAATATCTTTTATGATAATCTTTTAGAGAAGATGGAAAATGGAGGCTGGAAAATACTGAGCTATTAGAAAATTTGTATACCCCAAATGCAACTTAGAGCAGCAGCAATACAGAGTAGTAAGTTCTCAATCTTGGTACCCCTCAACCCCCTTTATATAGTCCACATACAAAATACATTCCCGCACAAAATTGTTCTCATTTGGGGGACCCCTACCTTTCCTGAGAATCACTGCCCTATAGAAAGTGACCATGACTGCTAAGAGTTGTCCTAACCCTTATGAGATTTAAGTGGATGAAAATCTGAGAGTAGGTTTGTGAAATTTCAGCCATGATTAGGACACAGAAAGAAACACATACTTACCTTATAACATTAACGTTTCTGAAAATCATTTTTTTACCTGGAAATATATTGACAGAACACTGCAAACTTGTTAGAAATCATGTTCTTATAATTATGAGATAGGATTGATCTTGTTTTCCTTGTGCATCGAATCATATAACACAGAAACAACCCAATGTGAAGTTATTAAAGGATCACATTACAATACTCTCCCTAGCTTTTGAAAAGAAAGGCTTTTTTTAAAAGTGACCCCATCTTATAATCTCATTAGAAAAATGAAGCATTGGTATTACTTTTTTTGTTTATGCATTTCTTTGGCGAAACATTTATGACCCAAGAAAGGATCTCAAACAAAAACTAAAAGAAAGAAGTTGCAACTTTCCTCAGCAATATTAAAGCTTTCTACAAAACAAACAAACAAACAAAAAAAAACATTAAGAGGAATATTCTTGGCACTTCTATCTCTGACACTGTCAACACCAAGTGATAGAGGTGACTGCTACCAAATAGGACCCTTTGCCTTCTTCTTGGGCTCAGTACCCTATGTAAGGTATTCCACACCTCTCTACAGGTGACATTTGGTAGCAAACCCGTTTCTTCTTTATGGAGCTAGCTTTTAGGGGTCACTTAGGCTGACTTTTTAGGGGTCAGCTAGCTTTAGGGGTCAGAAGAGAGCAGAAGACAGTTTGGTGTCCCCACACCACGCACATCACTTCTTGTTGGAGAAGTATATCTGTGCTATCTATGATGGGTATCAAGGAGAGCTGGTAAAATTTCCTTGGTCCCAAATCATTCATTCCTTCATTGGCATATCCATCAGAAATTTATTAAGTACCCCTACTCTGACAGACATGGCCATTAGCAATGAGGTGAAAAAGTAGGAAAAATATGTTCTGTGTTTTTGAGGAACACAGCAGTTTGGAGGCAGACTCTAACAATTAGGCCAGACAAGTGCTATGGTGAAGATACATAGATATTAAGACAAGTATAGCCATATGAGATAATGGCGCAACTAACTCAGCTCAGAAATGGCGCAGGGATGAAGAAAATTAATTCACTAGCTTAATAAATGGCACCAAATTCAAACACAAGTATCATCTGACTGAATTCTCTGGCTAAAAAGGGGACAGAAATGGAGATCAGAAAGAATCCAAGGATAGACTTTCCCAATACCTCCATAAGATCTCAACTCAAGTGACACCATGTGGGAAAGATGGGGTCGTGCCCTGGTGTAGAGCAGGAGACCACCTTTGTGGCTTGTAGAGTGGGTCTGCTGACCACCCAAACTAAAGAAACACTCTTCTCCATATCTGTGTCTCCCACACTGTTATGTTTTATTTTCATCATAGCAGTTATCACTATCTGATATTACCTTACTTGGGTTATTTATTGTCCCTACCTCCCCACAAGGACCTTGTCTGTCCTGTACATTGCAGCATTCTCAGGCCTAGAACAGTACCTTATTTTATAGTGGGCATTGGATGAATGAATGAATGGTCATTAACAATATAAAATCACATCAAGCCTCACTTGAGAACCAGTCTTTCTTGCATCTCCAAAATGTCTGTAAGATGTCTAATCTCAGACGTGCCTCAGAGATCTTCTACTCATTCTTGTCTTCGTTCACCTCGGGGGAGAAAGACTATGGTGTGGAGGTCAGGATATGGGGAGTCTCCATTTAATTCCAGTTGTTTCCTCACAGAGCCGGAACTGGAAGCCAGATCTCCAGAATCCCAGAGCTCTTCAGCATTACTCTGCTACCTCTGGTTAAACCTCTCTGTGGGGAAAGCAATTTTGGATTATTGCCATGAATGTAATTTTCAAAGCCCCTAGGAAGAAAAGAAGGCAGTGGGAAGCCGCTTCTAGAATTCAGATGAGCCGAATATCATAGTTCTCCTTCCTACTCTATGGGAGGGAAGTCACAGACTTTGGCACTGGCTTCTTGGGGAAGAGCTGCAATATTCTCCTGTAACTATGGCCAGAGGAGTTCTGCCTACCTGCAGCTAGGACATGGGCTCTGCATCACGCTGGCTGTGATTTTGCACAGTTAAGTCCTTCATTAAAAATTAGGACTGTATGGGGCACCTGGGTGGCTCTGTTGGTTAAGTGTCCAAATTCAGTTCAGGTCATGATCTGACAGTTCGTGCGTTTGAGTCCCACATCGGGCTCTGTGCTGACAGCTCGGAACCTAGAACCTGCTTCAGATTCTGTGTCTCCTCTCTCTGCCCCTCCCCGACTTGCGCACGCATTCTCTCTCTCTCTCTCTCTCTCTCTCTCTCTCTCTCTCTCTCTCTCTCCCCAAAAATGAATAACATTAAAAAAAAATTTTTTTTAATTAGGATGGCAGGGGCAACTGGGTAACTCAGTTGGTTATGCCTCTGACTCTTAATTTTGGCTCAGGTCATAATTTCACGGTTCGTGAGTTTGAGCCCCATATTGGGCTCTGCACTGACAGTGTGAAACCTGTTTGGGATTCTCTCTCTCTCTCCCTCTCTCTCTGTCTCTCCCCTACATGTGCCTCTCTCTCTCCAAATAAATAAATAAACTTTAAATTTTTTTTAAAAATCTAGGACTGGCATCCTGCCACCATTAATTGTATAAAGGTGGGTCACTGTCACTGTGGGTAAGAATGGATGCCCCCATGCACCTTGCCCATCTACAGGGACCAGATATCACACTGAGGCGATGGCTAACCTAAGTATGTTTATTTTTATTGAAACTATAAGCAAGCATTTGAAGATGCTAATTTCTGAGTACAATTGATGGAAATATTTTCCAACAGAACTTTGAAGAAACATGGCATTTTCTCAAAGATAAACTACCACCATCTATGCATACACAAAACTAGACACAAAAGTTTTCAAAAGGCAAAACTCCTGGGATGGAGTTCTAGGGATCATGTCGGGAGGTGGGGGCAGGGGGGTGCGAGTATGGGTAAAGAAGAACCAATTAGCTCCACTGAGGGATGTCTCAGAAGTCTTCACCTGCCAGAGGTTTTAATCCAGATAGAACAAGCTTTTTGTCAGAGGAGAAACATAAACAGTGAGATCCTCCCATTCATTCACTGGTTATATGCCTTCTGGTGTGAAACTCAGTTATAGGCAACAGGAATACAAAAGAAATGAGGCTTAGTCCCTGCTTCAAGGTCACAGTCTGGTGATGTGGAAGAAATAAGTAAACAGAGGAATACAATCCAGTGTGGTAGATTCTGGGATCAAGAAGGGTCATGGGGACATGGGAAGAGAGACCCCTGGGCACAAACTGTACAGTGTAATTAAAGGAGATCACATTTTAGAATTTTTCAAATGAAGTTTCACATTTTGGAGCCTCCATTTTCTCCTCTTTGAAATGAGAAGAAGAGAATTCGCCTTCTGGAGTTATAAAAATTCAGTGATGTATCAGATATTCAGTGAGTAAATTTTTAAGAAAGAAATGCAAAGGGTCGCCCGGGTGGCTCAGTCGGTTAAGTGTCTGGCTCTTGATTTCAGCTCAAGTCATGATCTCGTGTATTGGAAGTTCAAGCCCCACATTGGGCTCCTCACTTATAGCACAGAGCCTGCTTGGGATGCTCTCTCTCTCTCTCTCTCTCTCTCTCTCTCTCTCTCTCTCTCCCTCTCTCTCTCTCAAAATAAATAAACTTGAAAGGAAGGAAGGTGGGAGGGAAGGAAGGAAAGAAGGAAGGAAGGAACACAAAATTGAGACAGTGGGGCACTCTCCCCAAATGGTGGTGAGCTACTGTGCTGACCTGTAAATTTAAACCTTTTTTAGAGAGCTCACCATCTTTACAGAGGGGCTATTTATCACAATAAGCCAGAGACTCAACTCGAGAAGGACTGAGCGGAAAAAGAAAAGTCTCCTCTGATTCCGAAATGAATTATTTGTTGGATGTTGTTTTGTGAATTTCTGTAACAGAAATTGGGGTATGCGCAGTAATTGGGGGGGGGACAGGAAACAACCACCCTGGGAACAATTGCAGGCAATTCTGCAATCACCTGGCTTAGCTTGAATTCTTGGAAGTAGAGCTTCTCTTAGTTTAATAAAAGGTTTCATGTAGACCTTGCGGTTCTGTTCTTTATCCCTGATTTTTCCTCCCAGGCTTATGAATAAGGCCTCAGTCACATTCTCCCTCGGAGACTGGCAAGCAGCCCCACCTGCTGCTGTTGGAGGCTGGGAGGTGCAGCCTGAGGAGGCTGCAGCTGTCTTCTGCCATCTGCTGGCTCCCTTTCTGCACCAGCTCGGGCCTGGCTTTGCATGCATTCCCAGGGAATGAAACCGCCAGCAGAGAAAGTGCAGGGCAGAGAAAAGAGTCTTGCTTTTATTAAAAAGAAGGAGATGAGAAGATGGCAAACAGAAACTGGCATGGGAGAGCTTTTCCTATTATAGGGTTTGTGTGAAGATGTCACCATCTCAAATATCTAAGGCAGGTATTTTTCTACATAAGATTGTTTTGTTCCGGGAGAACATAGAAGTGTATTTTATTTTATTTTATTTCATTTTATTTTATTTCATTTTATTTTACTTTATTTTATTCCTTTTATTTAATTTTATTATTAGATCATTGCCTTACAAGACTTATCAATTAAGTCTATACACATCTGCATAGACTCTTTGGAAAGAAACATCAAAAACCCATGTTGGTGGGAATGGAGATGAGAGTGAGGAGGCAGGAAGCGGGAAGGGAAGGGAGAAACATTTTGCAGAAAATTGCAGTGTTCTTTAATTGGTTCAGCCGACATCTTTTGAGGATCTATTATTTACAAGGCTCTGATGCAGAGCCTGGGATACAAAAGTGAGTAATATTGGGTCCCTTCTTTCTGGGAAATAAGAATCTATTGGGAATCAGCTAAATAACGAAAGAATTAAGTAGAGATCTACAAGTGCTGTGATCAAGTACTGCAGTAAAGGAGTCTAGGAGAGCACAGAGGAGGAACAGGTGTTTACATCAAACTGGGGCCTCACTGTCAGAGAAAACTTGCCGGGGGAGGTGCCATGAGCTGAATTTGGGAGATAGCGACTTATCGGAGACAGTGGTGAGAAGGGCCCCCCAGTTTCAGGGAGCACCACTTTATACCCACAGTGTCATCTGCTACCATCAGTCCGGCTCAAGAAGCCGAGAAGTCTAACTACCAAGGAGGAGAAAGTTGTTAAAATATTCAGACTTAGACAACAAGCAATTGATTCAGTCCAGGGTGATCAGCCAAGTCAGGGAGAAACAAGCAGGTCAGGAGGGAGGAAACACAGAGAATCCTGGACATGAGAGAGCAGTTCTGGGACTGTCTCTGGTCCTAGTAAAAAGGCAATACTCTTTCAGTCCGTGTCATCGATATGGGCAGCCCCTTCAAGGGAGGTTCAGTGAAATATTCAGAAACTCACTTAATCTGTCTGAAACTTCTGAGTGACCTCATGTGAATACTAAAGTAGCTATAAGGTCAAAGATATCAACTACAATGTTATTTGAGATCTTAAGTACAATGGCCAACAGTAGGGAAAATGCATAGGAGAGTATGGCACAGCTTCTGGGTGAACCATCAGGTTCCAGGGCATGGAAAATGATAATTCCAGAAACTGTGCAGTACATGAAAAATACTTGTAAAAAAAATCATCCAAGCCTACAGGAATAATATTCAGAAGGAAACATACTAAACTACTAATAAAAGTCGTATTTTTCCCTCTAGTGTCTATGCTTTATATAATATGCTTACACTACTGTTATAATGATTTTTTAATATTAAGAAGCCTAAAGGTGAAATGTGTGTCCTGCTTAAGGCTTAAGAAAAAAAAAATTATCCTAAATAATTTATCCTAAATTAATTCTTCCATTTTTGTGTTTGTTTCTGATATTTTAGATTCCATTTTCTCCCTAATTGTGTTTCAGTTTGTGTGGTCTATTCATTTTGCTTGTTAAGTCTGTCCTCAGTCTTCTCCTTGCCCACACCCCTCCTCCCACCCTGGATCTGCGGGATGTATTGTGATGTCTGCCCGCTAATTTTGCTGTGACTGGGACTGGTGTCTGGTTGGTGATTCATGTTTGTTCCTAAGTTGTACATCTGTGTTGGTTGCTTTGAAACAGTGCCTCAGGGAATATGAAAGGCCGTTTGTCTCCCTGAGACTGCTTCTTTGCACCAGAGAATTCTTCCCTGGCTTCTTCTGAATTCCAGCAGGCTCTTCTATGAGTTTATAGAGTTTGGGCAGGGTAAAGAATAAAGACAGAAACAAAACAAAACCAAAAGAGAGCATCATGGAGAGAGTTTGGGTATCTGCGTCTAGTCCCTGCTTACCTAGTAAGACCAGTCTTCTTGGATACTAACTGGGGACAGAATGCCTTGTGACATACACTGTAAGGGTAATGCCTTGACTTAAACTTTCTGCCCACTAGGAATGCCTCCAGCAGAAAATAGGGCAGAGTGAGCCCTGGCAGAAACCCTCAATGGAAAAAGTTCTAAGAGTTTGGTAGTCACATGTACATGGTGCCTGTCTAATGTTTTAGCACAGGAACACACAGTCATAATGTTTAATGACTGGTACTGCATGGACACTGACCAATTAAATGGGTGCAGGCCATAGTGCTAAAAGCTAGAGACCTCTGCTGTTCCAGACACCAACCTTTTAGTTACTGGATCACCGGGGAGACCAACAAATTCTGGAGGGCCTGCGGCAATGGCTGGCTGCCAAGTGTTTCAAAAGCATTTTAATGTTTTCATGTGCATCAAGGCTGAACAGATACATCCCAAATGAATAATGTGAATATACATGAAACTTCAAAGCTCATGCCCACTCTTAAGCTTTAGGTAGTCCCATCTATAACTCCCCTCTTTGTCCTTAAGAACAGTTCAGAGGAATCATCAGGACCTGCCCATTCCACAGGATCTGGGTGGCACAAAGGAGCCCTTATCCACAAAGGAGTGGTTTTTTGTTTGTTTGTTTTGGTTTGGTTTTGGTTTTGGTTTTTTTGGGTTTGTTGTTGTTGTTGTTGTTGTTCTGCCCAACCACTAGTATAGATCTCACCCAAGGAAAGTTTGCAAGTCAGCTTTCATTAGATTTTCACTCGCTGCGATGTAATTGGCTTACAACATAGCTCTACTTATAGGCAGACAGAGAAACAAGCTGGCGTGTGTGAGTGATTGCCCACCTGCCTGCCTGCCTGCAGTCTTTGAAAGGCAGCCCCATCCCAGACCATCATCCTGCTGTGAAAATCCACACACAGGTGCCTTGCAAGTCCAAATACATATTGGGTTGTTATGGCCCTTTCTTGTCATTTTAACCAGAGATTCTCACCTGCTGCTTCTTATCAGACACCTGGAGTTTGTAGGTTGGCTAAAAGCAGCTTCTCAGAATGGTCTCCAGGGAAGCATCATAACCCTGCATTCTGTTGTTTCTTCTTTCCGGTTTCAAGGAAACCTATAGCTTCAGGGTAATTCGCTGCTCTCCTGTCTCCATTCAAGATAACAGCTAAGGTTGCTCATCATCTGACTGTCTACATACCAAACACAAATTTTGTTTGAATCCAGAAGAAAAATTGCACTCAGCCAGCCAGCAAGCCATTCTGATACTCTGTGATAAGAGAGGTCTGGGGTTGTAGAGAAAGAGTTGGAAGACTTGGTCTTCTGGTAACTTGCTCTACAAGGTACTAGCACGTGACTTTGAGCAAATATTTAAAATCTCTCTAAGCCTCATTTTCCTCAAATGTAGGATGGGGTCATACTATATCCTTCCCAGAGTTGTTATGAGAGGTAAGTGGGATGATAGATCAGAAAGCAATTTATAAACTAAAGAAATATAAACCTCACCCCAAGAGAGCAGATTGTAAGAACTAGTAAAAAAGAAAAAAAAAGGACCATGAGTATAGAAATAAATTATGGCAGCTGGATGAATATAAAGGAAGCCCACTATTGTAGTCTAACTCGGAAGAAAGAACATTCTCAGCCTCACACCTTCTTCAATACCTCTCTGCAGAGCTTTAACTGGAGACCAGTGAGTGGTCTAGAGAAATGGTAGGTGAGAGCGTTACTGTCACTTTGAGGCTAAAGGTAGTGCTTCCAGGGAAAATGAATAGGGGATGATGGAGAGCATGGGAAGGACACAGTACCTATGGTAATACCAAGAGAGGGGGAGAGAAAACAAGAGACGTAATCTCTACTGCTCCCGTCTTTATGTTCATTGATCAGCGCTTGTTCAACTAATTCTAGGCTTCAGGGTACCTTCCTACGGGGAGCAGACTGATCAGAAACCTTAAGGGCTCTCCTATACTGGAGCCACTGGCCATATCCTCCTCAAGACATAAAGCTCTGCAGCCCCAGAGGGTAATTGGCATTATCAGATTAATTAAATCATTTTCTGTGGTTAAACTTGCATGTGACTATTAAGTCTCAGACTGGGCCTCCCATCTAATCAGCCAGTGAATGTTTTCAGGATAGCACTTTGTTCCTGAAACATTGAGAATATGCATATTGTATCCTTAATAGACCATGATGTTTATTTATGGCACAAAGAAGTCTCCCAGCTACGAAGACTCATTTAAGTGATAGTTTCGTGTCTGACACCTAGAGCTGTGTTAGATGAGGTCTCTGGAGTTGCTTATTATCACCAAGTTATTTCATGGTTGGCTCCTATTCTGAATTTGTCAAAGTTGTTCTTGCCACTGAAAGGCCACGGGGCTTTGCATTAGGCTTCAAATCCCGCCTTTATTATTTACTGATGACTGGGCTTCTGTGGGACTGTTTCCCTCATACAAAATGAGAATAATAATGACTGCAACTCAGAGCTGTTTGGAAGATTAAAATTGTGCATAAAGTGTGGAATTTTATGTCAAGTGCCTGGCACACAACTAGTTCTTCATGTCTGTGTATGTCAGATGCCCTCCTCCATGGTTATGTGACCAGAGTTTTTTGTTTTCTCTTAAGCTTTGATGTGGAAAATGGCCCTTCCCCAGGTCGGAGCCCACTGGACCCCCAGGCCAGCTCTTCCTCTGGGTTGGTGCTCCATGCCACCTTTCCCGGGCACAGCCAGCGGAGAGAGTCCTTTCTCTACCGATCAGATAGTGACTATGATTTGTCACCGAAGGCGATGTCAAGAAACTCTTCACTTCCAAGCGAGCAGTAAGTACGAGCTCTATGTGGCTTCTACTCTCACACTTACCTCATCTCTAACCTGTCACAGCAGCAACAACAACTGTTCCCCTTTAACCCGTGGGAAGGAGGGAGGAGAAAAATGAATGTGAGCCGAGGTGACAGTAATGACCCTTAAAGACATTAGTGCTCTACAGCATGAGAAATATGTATCTGGGGTCTCCAAGGGTATTAAAAATCTCAGACACAGTGTGCAGATTTCATCTGTTATTGATACTTTTTTTAATTGTCATTCAGTGTTCATTTCCTGAACCGCTGAATCATTTATGAGTTGAGAACCTTAACACTTTTTTTGCAAATCATACTAGAACTTTCCGCAACATGTTTGCATGAGGCTACGGCAAAAAGAAAAACGGTAGTTGGTGACATGCCTCCTCTCTCAGTAGTCTCTGCTTGGTGACATTTAATGAGCTGTCATCCAGCCACATGTCTTTGTCCCTTCTCTGGAACCTTAACTCAATGCCCACTTGTTGCCTGGCTCCTCGGTGAGACATGACACACTCCACCACCCTATTAGACACAGCTGATGTTTTTGTTTTGCTGCTATTAATTGTAGATCTCTAATTTTTAAGGAACAATGACTGGGTTGTATTACTCGTTTATTAAATTCCTGAAACCAAATAAGGTTGGATGCTGGTATTCATGCTTTAAAAGGTTTCTGGGCACACGTACAATTGTTTTTAACATTGTATGTTATAAAAATATTGGTAGCTCCCTAAAGTCTCCAGCCTGGAAATTTCCACTGGGCTCTCTTCTGCTTTTGAAAAAGAAACTAAAAAGGGTCACTCTCTTATGAAAGGGGCAGGGGACATCTTAAAGCTACCAGTAAGAACGGATTCCCCAGGGCATTTCTGCTGGTAAATTCTAATATAAGCACCCCTTCCCTAAAATGTCTTAATCAGTGGGCGGGCCAAAATTCATTTCTTCATTCATTTGACAAATACTTCCTGAATTTTTTCCTATGTGCCATGCAGTGTGCCAGGCTCTGGGGATACAAGGTTAACAAAACAGTGGAATAATCACAGATGAATTAAAAACAGATATTCTCAGAAAGGTTGCATGCTCCCAGGGAGGTTACAGTTAATAAGAAAGATAAGAGGAACACCCACATAACTGTGCTATAGAGTGGAAGGAAACATTTAATGAGCACTTAGCGTGGGACCAGCTGCATTGGCATGTGTGACTCCTTTTAATCTTCACAACAATTCTGTCAGGTATGTACCACTATTATCTCCACTCTATAGATAATGAAACTGAGACTCAGAAAGACTGAGAAAAGTGTGCCCATCCCTTGACTAACCATATGCCATGCTCTATCCTGCAATGTAGCTAAGACTGACCATATTCAAACCTCTTAGACTTATTTGCCTATGTTCTTCAAACTGCAAAGCAGAATCTCAACTATCAGGTAGAAAACAGAAGAGTGCAGAGTCAAGGTGCCTGAGGCCAGAGGAGAGGTAACCACTTTGTTGCAGGTCATGTAGAACCGAGGGTGTTTCTGACCAAGATTTGCGTGGGAGCTTGACGGTGAATATACCTGGCATTGTCTCTTTTACCAAGAGAAACATCTATCTAGACTTCCTAGGGGGAGAACATAGGAAATGGGGGGAGCTGAAACTAAATAGAGCTTCATTCACATGATGTTTCACAGGTGAAAGACTAGCTTTGGAAGGCAGCTAACAGTTCCCCAAACTCTTGCCAAACAGCATGATGAGTCTCAGGGTCATTCAGAGGCTTTTCAGAAGGTTCCAACCAAATTTCAGATTAAACTCTGATGATGTTTTAAGAGTCACAGGTTATGAAAATTTTGAACTTGAAGAGACCTGAAAGATTACCGTCCAACTCAGTCTTCAGCTGTAAAAAGAGAAATATAATTTCGAATGATTCTGTATTCAGGGTCCCTAATATTCACGGTATACCTTCTTTTCAGTTTTACCAACCAGCAAAATTTTCCCCCTAACTCAAAACCTACACAATGTTGCCAACTTTAAATTCAGGAAAATAAGAATTATATGTGTAAGTTACCTAGTATCATTCTCATTTAAAAATTTTTTTTTTAATGTTTATTTATTTCTGAGACAGAAACAGAGCATGAGTGGGGAGGGGCAGAGAGAGAGGGAGACACAGAATCTGAAGCAGGCTCCAGGCTCTGAGCTGTCAGCACAGAGTCGGATGCTGGGCTCGAACTCACAAACCATGAGATCATGACCTGAGCTGAAGTCCGTCGCTCAACCGACTGAGCCACCCAGGCACCCCATCATTCTCATTTTTTTTAAAGAAAAGGACTTCTTAAAATTAAAAGAAAAAAATGGAGGAAGGACACACTTTCATAATAAAGAACAGCTCTTCCCAAGAAAACACTGTTGGCAACATAATATCACCCTATCGAAGATACTGATTATAGAATATAGGAAAGTCTTGAGTGAATAAAATGGCACAATTTTTTTTTTTTGGAGATATTTCAACATTACAGTAACACTTTTATATATTTGTCAGTTTAAGAATTTATATTTCTGATTATAAGAAGTGGAGCTTGAATAATGCCCAGGTTTTTCTGGGATTTCAGTTTACTGGGACCATGTTGGAAAATCCAGTTTCACACATGTAGCTTGAGATAAACTGAAGTGATGCCTTCAAAGGTATTTTACCTGATTATTACTCTTCAGAGTGAATTGAAACAAATAGAGAATAGCAACCCCCAAGCCTCTCGCTGCTTTTCCTGCCTTCTACCCGTAGAGCCGAGGAAAAGAAGGGCAAAGACAGGTCTAGAGTCTTAATGTGAAGGCCATTAGGTGGGGGCTCTGGAATGTCCCCTGCTCAGGAGCTCCTCATATTCAGCACACAGCAGTCACGGATTTATGTAAGAGTTGGAAAACTTGCATAATTCCTCTGTATTAAACCCTAATAGTAGAGGCAACACTGTTTTTGTTTTTGTTTTGTTTTTAATTTCTCTTCTGAATGCTTTCGGAAGAGTAAGAGGAAATATAGGCAGGGAGAGTGAGTGAGAAGATAAGGATTAAAAGTAAAAATGTAAGTGGAAAATTACAAGTGGCTTTAACTTTTAGCAACAAAAGAGAGATTGAAATAAGCCTTTCTAGTAAAGAAAACAAGACCATCATTGGGTCCCAAGAGGAAATTTCAGATGTTTCCCTAGATGTGGCAATAATCTACTGGCTTCTCTTTTGCTCCTGTGTTGTAGTCATCTCTAACGCAATGCCTTTGTGCACCAAGGTACTGATTTCCCAATGGGAACATAAAGTACTGGAAACTGGTGAGGCCAGTTATGTTATCCAGAACTATGGCAGGAACCACCCTGGACAGGCCGGAGTTTTGATAATCCACCTGCAAATTCACAGGGAAGGAAGATCCTTATTTCCTTCATTTGGTTACCCCATTTGCAAAGCCTTATATTGGCAAAGAGCTTTTTAAAGCCGCCATTTGTGCGAGAACTAAGTGTTCTCTAGAGAGAGCTCTCAAGGGAAATGAGACCTAAGACTGAAGAAGAAAAGCATTCATAACAGATCTCTTAAATTTAAGACCAATTTATTGATGAACTACCAAAAAAAGTTGCAATGTAAGTGGTCTTTGAGACTTGAGTTAGATATACCGCCATCACACCTACTAGTACCATGGCTTTGGCATTGAATCTCTTTTACAGGTCCAAATTATCTGTAAATAAAAGTGCACATGAAATTAAAGTGCATTTCCTATGTGCTATGCACTATTTACAGTACTTTACATACTTCAACTCATTGAATTCCCATAACCTTAACTTAGGGGAACTATAATTTTCTTGTCTTAAAGATGAAGACATTGATGCTTAGAGAGGTTAAGTAACCTACCTAATAAATGGGGAACCAAGGTTTAAATACAGGGAGTGTAGATGATTAAACCATATGGATATTTAGTACATAGACTCAAAATGAGGATGCAAAATTAAAATAATGATATTAAACTCTACTCTGCCTACCTTTCCCACTGTTACGAGGATCATATTCAATCTTTCTTTTAACAAAAACTTTTCAATTTAGGCACTTTGCTAACCAATAAGACACTTTCTATGTTTTCAAGGGAACTGAAAGATTTGTAAGTGTATAAGCAGTTTTAATATCTTTGAATAAAGCAATCATAGAAAGGTATGCACAGGACTTTGAAAGGTCTGGCTGGGCAGGTGAGTAGCCCGCTTTGGTTACAGAGAAGCTAGAAGAGTTAGCCAGGCAGAAGGGTATGCAGGAAGAAGGTCCACGCACTAACTACTGTCTAGTTGTCAGGAACATTGTGGAGAAGCACACCTCAGCACAGCTGAAGCAGAGAATGTGAGTAGATGAGGAAGTGATGAAAGGCAAGGCTAGAAAAGTAAGCAGGAACCTCATCATGAACGGCCTGTGTTAAGGAGTTGGTCTTTATAAAGCTGAAGACAATCAGTGGGGAGCTACTAATAAAGGCTTCTAAGCAAGAAAATACATAATCCAACGAATGTTTTTGAAAGATAGCTCTGATTACAGTGAAGAGTGATTTGGACAGTAGACAAACCTAAAGACTAGTGTCCAAGAGCAAAATGGAAGACTGCTTTGGTAATCCACATAATAGAGGGTGAGGATCTACATTACAGCGTATCCAGTGGGCAATAATAAATATTTGTAAGTTAGCATCAACAGGGGTTGGTGGTTGACTGTGGAGGGAGGTTTCAGGCTTGACCACCAAGATAGGTGGTTGCACCATTTTTTTTTACAGTCAAGAACATTCTCTTATCACATGAAATGATGTATGTGAAAATGCTTTGTAAACTGTAAAGCACGATATTAGTTCTCTTGACTGCAGTAGGGGTAGAGATGAGTCTTCCAGAAACGTTCTCACCAGCTGGGAGGATAGACATGCAATTCTTTACTTAAAATAATAATGATACCTACTACTAATAAGAATAACTATAAATGAGTAAATGCTTTTATGTGCCAAGCATTGTTGTAAGAGTTGTACATGAATAATAACTCACTTAATTCTTACAACACCCCACTTTACAGATAAAGAAACTGGGGCTTAGAGAGGTTGCCTAATGCCTCATAGTTAGTAATTGTGAAACTCAGAAACAAACCAATGTTGTCTCGCTTCCAAATCTGTGCTCTTGACTACAATAGTATAGGTCTGTCTATAAGACAGACTAAAATCAGTGTTACAAGAAAAGTATAAGTAAAATACTATATGTAGGTATGAAACTGTGAAAGACAAAATTAATAGAGTCCAGAGGGTATAGCAGAAGAAAGTAGCATTTTAGCTTTTTAGAAAACCATGTCATTGTTCAATGCAGACCTACCCTCATTCAAAGACCCACAGAGCTCTCATCACTGATTATTCTACAAAACTGTAATGTGCTGGGTTTGTCACTAGATGTTGCTCATGCCATGGTTCTGAATATCTGGCATTGCCCTCTCTAGCAGTTTGGAAAACTAAGTACATCAGTTTTCATAATTAATCAAGTGTTTTATTTTCTCCATGCCATCTTATTCTAATTATTAATATGTAAGATTATGATTTAAAATTTTGGAATCATTTCATAAATAATCTGGCTGTACTCAGATAGGAATTTTGTTTTGTTTCTTTCCTATACTGGCTATAAATGATCTGTAAATTGATCCTTTCCTCTAGCAGCTATTATCTGACGTATATCATTAGCTTTTACTGTTCAAATCCTTTCAGAGAACCAATGCTATGGATCTGGAAGTCCATCTCTTGCTTCCGAATTTTCTGCTTTCCTGAACTACAAAAGTTTCATAATGCTTACCTCCCTTTAATCATTACTTTGTACCATTGTAGTAACTTCCCACTCATGCAATAATTCATCAGCTTTAGGTGCTTCATATGTATGAGATTTGTTTATATATTTAGCTTGTATTGGGTATTTAGACTCCAGAAATCCAGGAGCTTTGGATGACCTACTTAACTCTTAACTCCATTACCTTATTCCCAACTCACCCCAATGCCTTATGAACAATGTGAACTTCACAGCAGAAATCTGAACAAATAGCAAGATATTTCACCCACGTAAAGTTCATCTCAGGAAAATGGCTTGGGAAGGGGCAGTTCTTGTTACAGTTCACCACCCTGCATTTATCACAACTGATCCTCTTTTAACTCTTTCTTCTGTTTCCTTTGGCTTCTCTCCAAGAACCCTGAAGTTCTTCCTTGGGCTCCCTCTTTCTATATTTCCCCACTCCAGAAGCCGCCCTGCCATTGTAACTTCCCCCACGGTTGTAGGTAACTCTGAAATGTATAGCTCTAATTCCCGTATTTTAATCCTCCTGCTTGATGTCTCCCTTGGGATATCAATGAGAATCTTACAATTCAGCATGTGAGAAAGTGACATATCTCTTCCCCCAGCTTCTCCTTACTTTCCCATTTCTGCTCATGACTTCACTATTTTCCCACGTACCCATTTTTTAAATGGAAAATAGTATTTCTTTATGACCCCTTATCCAATTAAACGCTGAGTCCTTGGCAAGACACTTAGGGTCTCTTCAGATTGTCTTTCCCTGTTTCTTCCTCTGCCTCACCCATTTCTTCTCATTTGAATGACTGCAATATCCCCCTGGATATTCTTCCTGACTTGTCCTCCCACCAATCCATCTCTTGGTGTCTACAGCATTTTTACTTTCTAAAGCACTTTTCTGTTTGCCTATCTCACTAAAAACCTTCACTAGCTCCTTTCTTCCTTCTGAGTCAAGCACCGCCTCCACAACTATGGTCCATACCATCCATAAGATGGGTGGGGACCTTCTAACCTTATCCTCCAAATATGTCTGTAGTAAATGTGCTCAACTCTGCTTAAACAGTCACCAAGAATCTCAGTAAATGTGTTCAGTACTTTCCCATTTTAATACCGTTGTTCCTGATATTTCCCTCCTTGGTGACATCTACCATCCATGCTTTTTGAAGCCTGCCCTTCAAAGTGTGTCTCAAAACCACTCATTTGATCAAGCCTGTCCTACCTCCTCTGAACTGTAATTATTACCTCTCCTTTGCACCCCATTAAGTTTCCCCATTAAATGTTTATAGTTCTCATTCTGTATTTATCTATTTCTGTCTCCCCTGCTATGTTTTAATTTGAAGAGGTCATGGATTCTGTTTAATTCAATCTGTCAACTATGTAGGATCATCATAAAATAGGTAACATAATAGTTAAAAGCACAGATCTTTTGGAATCAAACTTTCTTAGCTACTCCAATTACTATGTGTTAGTTAAGCAGTGGCTTAACCTCTCCAAGCCTTGATATCATCTTCAAAATGGGAACATTGAGAGTACCTGCCTCAGGGCACCTGGGTGGCATAGTTAGTTGAGCATCTGAACCTTGATTTAGGCTCATATCATGATCCCAGGGTCATGGGATTGAGTCCCACGACAGCTCTGCACTAATCATGGAGCCTGCTTAAGATTCTCAATCTCTTTGTCTGTCTCTCTTCCCCTACCCCACTCCCCTGCTCATGCACTAGCTCTCTCTCTCTAAAATAAAAAATTAAATTAAACAAAGAGTACCTGCCTCAAGCCTTGTTACAAGAATTAAATGAGATTATGTACATAAAGTGCTTAGCACAGGGTGTAACATATGGTAACCATGCAAAGAATGTTCTCTGTTGTCAGTATTCTTTTTGTAGTCACTGTACAAAGTAGATGCATAAGAACTTGACTAGAATGACTTGAAGGGGGACTTCTAGCTAAAGACAACAGTAGAAAGCAAAGTATTATGTTAAATAAGACCCCAAAGTAAAAGCCTGTGTTGGAGAAGAGGCCCACGTGGATGTATGTGTTGTTCAACTCTGCATCTTTAGGCCTCATAGAATTCCTGATATGTGGCTGGTGCTTAATAGTCATTGGTTGCATTCACGTTATTAACAAATAAGGTGCCATGTTTGTATGAGGATTATGAGGACAGAGATTAAACATTGAAGGAAGCTCATTGTCAACCAACTTCTGCGCAGCTGTTAGGATTCACACTGTGATAACAGATTGGCCTGATTTTGTGTCTACAACTAACGACAATGTGTCTTCTAATGATTTTATGGAGAACTTGCTGAATGTGGACTTAAGCAAATTAATCAAAGCTTGTGCTAAAGAGAGAGTGCATTTCTGAAAACATGCTTTAGACTCTTCCTAAGTACAGATTTACATAACTAGGTAGAGCTTAATCAGATCTTTGGGACAAAGTGAGCAACAATGATATGGTAATGGTAGGTTCATCCTGTACACTCCTATTAAAAGATTTTCCTTGGGTACTTTAAGAAAAAAAGTTATATTAGAAACAAAAAGTAATGGGATTCCCAGACAGAAATCTGTGTTTAAATGGCATTAAGGCTGTGGCTCAAATCAGCAAAAGCCAGGAAATCCAAAGTTAACCTTTATCCAGACTGTTGTGCCATTTTTTCCAACTCTGTGTGTGCTGGTGAGCAGCCTTCCCTTTGAATTTCCTACCTCTGGCAACCAAGTCGCTTTGAATTACAGTACTATGGGTCTGCTATTAAATGGGAATGTACCCTGAGGATATATACTTATTTGCAAGTGCTTTCATGTGTCCCTGTAAGCCCAGGAGCCATGAACCTAGGTATTTTTTTTTCTTTCAAGTCCCTAAGGTCCCCATTTATGCCTAGATAAGTCCTGCCTTATACCCAGGTAGATGGACTTACGTAACACTTGTGTTGCTAACACTGATCAAGTTTAATATTACAGCTTATGTGTTATAATTCAAATGCACTTTTAAATGTTTCTTTTCTCTCTTTTCACCAGACACGGCGATGACTTGATTGTAACACCTTTTGCCCAGGTATGTATCGTGCTGGCCCTGGCTTGCTCTCTGTGTCTCTCTGGGTAGTTTCTATGTGTGGCCTCTGAACCTGCCCATTCATCTCCTTTTGTTCCTAACCATCCTGATCATTGTCCTTATAGGTCCTTGCCAGCTTGCGAAGTGTGAGAAACAATTTTACTGTACTGACAAACCTTCATGGAGCATCCAACAAGTAAGCATGGACTTTTTGTGGAGTTATGCCTTCCATAAAGGCAAAAACATTGAACAGCACTAAAAAAAAAAAAAAAAGGAAAAAAAAACATTGCATGGAAATTAGCCCTCCAAACTAAGTTAGGATACATGATGAAATTTGAAAATAGGATGGAACATCATAGTATTTTAGAACTGGTAAGATGTGAGAATTAGTCTGGATCTTCTTAATCTTTGTGCCCTTCACACTTAGTAGACAGTAAGAGTTCAACAAATGAAAGGTGGAGATGAGGATTTTTTTGACATTTATACTTACTACTTTGGGAAGTATGAATACTTATTCATAACAGATGTAAATTCTATTAAATTTCTTTTGGAATATCTATTAATGAATTCAGAAATTCAGATTCAAGATTAAAGGTACCAAAATATTCAAGTCCAAGTTGCCTTTTGTTTTTGATAATATATAAATAGGTTCATGCAACTTGATGAATAAGAGTGGGATTGTCTTCTCCTCTGCCCCCAAATAGCTATATAACCTTGGTCAGTTTATTGCTGAACCTTGGTCTCCTCATCTTTATAATGAAGGGTTTGAACTTGATATTCCTGCATAACTTTCTCCTCCAAAACCATTTCAATCTATGAATCTAAGTATTATGCAGGTCACTATCCAGCGTTTTAAAAGATCATCACAGGGCTCAGAAGGTCCCAGAATCAACAATTGTGGAATGACACCCAAGGTACCTCATGATCCAACTCAAGTTAGTTTGATTGATAGTTGATTGGGTTTATATTTGATGCAGTAGACATGAAAGCTAGAGACTTGCCCAGCCTCTTTTGCAGGTGTATCCCTGTTTGTTCACTTATTAAATAACTCACCCAAGAAGTATTTATTGGCACGTGCTATGCCTCCATGCATACATGTATGTTTTTGACAAATATTTATTGAGCACTACCTTTTACCAGGAACTGGTGATATAATAGTGACCCAAACAGACAAGTTTTCTGCCCTTTCAGGGCTGCCATTTAAATAGGAAGTGCCAGAGCATCTGGTGGTGAACAATCAGACCAAGTCTCTGGCCACATGGAATCACATTCCAATGACTATGGTCTGGTTGCTCCCTGCATGTTCTATTTTCCATCCTAATTGTGGATTTACTGTTCTCTCTTCCTCAAAAGTCTCTCTCTACCAGCCAGTGATTGCCTAGCTAAATCCTACTTGTCTTTTATAGCTCATCTCTACTATCACTGTCACCAGTATGCTTCCCCTGACCCCACCAAGCCTGGCTGAGTGCCCCTCAGTGGTCCCAGAGCACTCTCCCAACCTTATCACACTGTTCATGGGTCTCTGCCCACCACTAGATTGTGTGTCCCTTGAGGTCCTTCCAGAATTACACTTACTTTTCCTTGAATTTCTAAGATTTAGCAAAATGCCTGACACATAGTATTTGCTCCATAAATATGCATCCCACGTATAAATTTCCAAATAAATAATTGTTGGAAAAAGACTATAGCTTATTTGGAAAATTATATTTTCAGAAGGGATCCCTCCCTTTTCCCCACATTTTTTTTTTCTTTGCAGAATATGACCTCTGGGGCCATACATATTGTCCTCATACCCAATCCTACCACTTCACAACTATGTGACTTGGGCACAATTCCTCTATATCTCAGTTTCCCAATCTATAAAATAAGGTTGCTCTGAGAATTAAATGAGGTGACATTTGTAGAACATTTATAATGGCACCTAGCACATCATAGGTGCTCCATAAATGTGAGCTATTATAATTGATAGCTACATTTCTCTTGCTGAATCCAGGCAGTGTAACACTTCGGAGTTTTCGCATCCATTATCTCAGTGATAATCACCATAAATGCTGTTTATGACAGGTATTGTTGCCTCTGACTCTGTAGACAAGGAGACAAAGCTTAGGGAGATTAAATGACTTGCACAAGAAGACACCAGTTCTGGTGAAGAACAGAGTCAGACTTGAAACCTGGCATCCTGACTCTCACTGCAGCATTCTTTATAAGGAAAAACAGTTGTTGTCTTTCCTGTGTAGGGAAAAACCCAGTTCTTCCTGTGTTTTTCTTCCCTGTGAGTCTTCTTTACTACTGAGAAATCACTTTATTTCTGATACTCTGGTCACCAAATATGTGGAGGTTCCACCCCCGCCCCACCCCAACAACAAGCAAGTCTCCAACACCAGCTGGGTGTCCTATAATTTAACTCCATTCTGACACTATCTACCTGGAGATCCCGTCAGATCCCAGATTAAAGGCTCAGTCCCACAAGGCTGCTTCCCACTTCAGATGTCAGTCACAGCTCAGGTGCTTCTGACTTACTTCCTACAGATCAGAGGTTCCAAGGAGTCCCTCCTCAGGTTCAAAGAATTTGCTAGAGTGGCTCACAGAACTCAGAGAAATACATACCTTTACCAGTTGATTAAGAGACATGATAAAGGACACAGATGAACAGCCAGATAAGAAAAACATAGCATGAGGTCTGAGAGGGTCCCAAACACAGGAGCTTCTGTCCCTGTGGAAATGGGGGGCATCACCCTCTCAGGGTAAATATGTTTGCCAGCCTGGAAGCTCTCTGAACCCTGTGCTACTGACATTTTATGCAGTCTTCATCACATACACATGGTCAATGATAACTCTGGTTTTAGCCCTTTTCCCCTCTCTGGAGGGTGAGAGGTAGGGCTGAAAATTTCAAGCCCCTAATCCCGGCTTGGTCTTTCTGGTGACCATCCCCTCCCAGGAGCTTACCTAGAGTCGCGTCATTGGAACACAAGATGTTCTTGTTGCTCTAATCACTTAGGAAATTATAAGAGTTTTAGCAGCTCTGTGCCAGGAATTAGAGGCAGAGACCAATATATTCTATTTCTGTTACCTCACATTTTTGCATTCACTACACTAAATACGTTTTCTTGGTTATGGGAAGAAATCGCTGAATATTTTTAACAGTCATTTAGGCAGAACTTAGGGAATAGATGAAGGTCAGAGAGCCCGAAGGCAGAGACATGAGCTAGGAGTGTTTTCAGGAATTAAGATATTAGGAGTGAAGCCCTGGACAGAGATGATGGAGGTGGGAACTAGAGAGGAAAGATTAATAAGGATACATTTCAAAGGCTTCTGTGGTTTAGCAGGACTCAAGGTCACTGCACTGCATAGCTCCAGGGCGAGAGTGGGGGTTGTTTTCAGTTACCATTTGTTAGCAAGAAACTTGGATATTCTTTTTCTGTAAGTATGGGAACATTCAGCCTAACTGTGCTGATTAATAGGCTATGTCAGCTGAAGCTACTTCCTTGGGAATCAGGTCTTTCCACAGCCTTGAGGGTTTTGAGCCACATAAACCTTCAAGAACTAAAGGACCCTAAGACCATAACTGCTATATACAGAGCTGACCCAGAGTCCATTCTCACACTGTGGCTGAGGACCACTCTCCAAATCATGGCCCTTTGCATCACCTTTGGTCCAAACCAAACCACACTCACCAAACAGAATAAATCTCCGTCAGTAGGATAGTTGTATCTGATGATCTTTCTCAGATCCATCCCCACCCACATTTGTAGAGTTGAGCCTCATTGATTCCAAGCATTTTCTTTTGTCTTCTCTTCTCTTCTCTTCTCTTCTCTTCTCTTCTCTTCTCTT
>NW_024412388.1:55139232-55148337 GCF_014898765.1 Herpailurus yagouaroundi
TCCTTTCCTTTCCTTTCCTTTCCTTTCCTTTCCTTTCCTTTCCTTTCCTTTCCTTTCCTTTCCTTTCCTTTCCTTTCCTTTCCTCTTTTAAGTAGGCTCCACACCCAGCACAGAGCCCAACACAGGGCTCCAGCTCACGACCCTGAGATCAAGACCTGAGCTGAGATCAAGAGTCAGATGTTCAACCGACTGAGCCACCCAGGCACCCCCACCCAAGCATTTTCTTGAAACCAACACCACGTAACAGAAGTTCAAGGCAGGACATATGTTCTATTAGAGCTTCCCTGGGAGGCTGAGAACTCAATGATGGGTTTTAGCTACAAATGAAGCCTCTTAGGGGCTTCACTTAATGAACCCAGTGTATTCCTAGATAGTCAGTACCCTCAAATAAAGAAAACTGAGGACAATAGTACCTACCAGGAATGGATCCACCATACTGACAGCATTTCCCCCACATAGTCACTTATCTTAACAACTGAAACTACAAGATCCATGGAACTCATAAGTGGCTTTCTGGGACATTTGCCTTGGGTTCCAGGGTGCCACTCCTTGGCTTAAATGTAACATTTAAGCAAGAATTCTGTCCTTGGAATGGTTTTCTTGAGACATCTGGATAGTGTGGTTTATTATATAAAAAGGAACTCCCACATAGAACTATACTTCTCTTAAGTCAAGATTTCCTTTATCTTTTGGCTCTTTGCTCTACTGAAAAATAGTTCATTGTCTGCCTGAGCTTTACCACCCAAAGGGTGAAAATCTCAGTTTCTGTTGAGGTGATTTCCTTGCACTTCCGTGAAATGTTCCATTGAGAGATGCTTGATTGGGCCTGTATTTCTTGGCTTCAAATTAAAAGCTATTATTTCTTTAGTCCCAGGAGTTAATTTTGCAAATATGGCTTTCATTTAGAGCTGTTAATTCAGATAAGCATCCCTAAAGCATTTACTGGCTTCAGCTGATGGAGAAATCACATGAATGAGAACGCCCACCATTCGTCAGTCTGATAACCAGGGAATATAGCAGCTAGAAGCAAAACGGTGTTCCCCATCATTCAACTGTGTCACTAACATCACAGAAATCACCAGTGGCTATCAGGAAATCATGTAACATCTCTGTATCAACATTCTTCCAAGGCATAATTCAATCAACATGTATGTAATCTTTGAGAAAGAATTAATAGCCATTTAATTTTGTTTTCATTGTATATCTTTCATTGCTTTATGTCCTTTGGCACAGGATTTAAATTAGCTGAGAATAATAAAATCTTGAGCATTCAGAGGGGAAAGAACCCAGCCAAATTTCCTCAGAGTAAGTGAGGAAATATACGTAAAACCCTCACACAGGAGCTGGCACACTGTAAATTAGCAGTAAATGTTATTTGCCTCCTGCCTTCCCCAAGTGAGGAAGAAACTGAGAGGTTCAGTGAGTTGCCGAGGGCTATATATTTAGAAGGTGCCAGAGCCAGGATTAGGATTCCTGTCTTCTGATTCATAGTCCAGTTCTTTCTCCACTGTACTATTCATGGCTGTAAAATATTATTAACTGCTGTGGCCAAATTATCCTCCCTATTAATATCACCATCTTTAATCCAAGCACATAACTTAGGATTCTTCTATAAGTTAGGAACCACTGGAAACTGGGCGACCAATGGCATTTTCTTCTGGCACTCATGACAGTTTTCTAATTGGCACTCTCATGCCCTGTAAGTAATAATGCAGCTTCCAGAAGTCATTCACTCGTTTAGTTTGTGTTGAGCCTCTTCATTATACCGGATCTTGGGAATAAGTGGTAAACCAAATAAACGTGGTTCTTGCCTTTGCAAAGGATGCACACACAGATGCTTATCTGGATTAACACCTCTAAATAAGAGCTTTATTTTCAAAATGAACTCCTGGGACAAGGGAATTTATATAATTTATGTCATTTTCAAGAAGACATTGGGAGAATTGGGTGCCGTGAGTAGCCTAACTGTTAAGAAAGCAAAGATTCCTGGGGTGACTGGGTGGCTCAGTTGGTTGAGCATCTGACTTCAGCTCAGGTCATGATCTCATGGTCTGTGGGTTTGAGCCCCGTGTCGGGCTCTGTGCTGACAGCTCAGAGCCTAGAGCCTGCTTCGGATTCTGTGTCTCCCCCTCTCTCTGCCTCTCCCCCACTCACACTCTATCTCTCTCTGTCTCTCAAAAATGAATAAGCATTAGAAAAACTAAAAAAGAAAGATATCCCCAAACATTTAGGGTCTCCTAGTTCAATGTCTCCTTTCACAAAAGCCACCCTTGGAACTCAGGAAGACAGGCAAAGTGAAATCATTAAAGACATGTTATTAATCCAATGAATACATATTGAATACCTATATCATAGCAAATATTTTGCCAATTCCAAGGTGACAAAGATGAATGAGATTCAGTCTTTGCTTAAATCTCTTGCAGGTGAGATAGACAAGAAAATAGGAAGTGAGATACAGTCTGAACAGCGTCATGATGGGGCAAATGTAGCAAACCGTAGGTAGCATAGACAGTGACTACTCCCACTGGGGAAGGCTTAGCTGAGGAAGTGATACCTGAGGGGATTCCTAGTACAGGGGAAGGAGTTTGCCACTGAAAAAGAAGGAAAAGCATATAAAGCTGAGCAAAACATATGCAGAGGCCCAGTGACAAAAGTGTATGCTGTGTTTCTGCAACTGTGGGTAGTATGTAGAACCAAAACTGTAGAGGAAAAGGAAACCAGATAAAACATTCTCATGGTATTTGGCTCCTCAGATGATTTTTACATCAACGGTTCGTTCAATTGACAGTTCACCAATATTTATGGAGTTCCCACTATTTGTGTGGCAGTTGGTGGGTCCTACAGAGGCTATATGGAAAGGAGTCGGCACTGAATCCTCCCCTCGATGGGTCACAGATTTGTGGTGGGGATAATATGTGCCCATATGAGTCATAACATGAGGAAATAACCTTAAAGGTACAAACAAGGCACCATGGGATATTAGAAGAGGGGTCAATTTTAGCTAACATGATGACATCCTTCACAGAAGATGGCATTTGACCTTTGAAGTTTTGATTCTGACATCGATTCCAATGTGTGGATTTTTTTCCCCACACATCCAAGCAATTTTTCCTTAACATCAGCTGAGTGCCTTACAGTTCAATTCAATTCTGACCTGTCTACTTGGAGATAGCATCAGATCCCACAGGTTGAGGGCTCAGTCCTGTAAGACGACTCACCACTTCAGACACGGGTTGCAAGTCCAGTTTGCTACCTGTACCTCTGACCCACCGACTACGGATCAGAGGTTCCCATGACCCCTCTAGCCAGTTTGCTAGACTGGCTCACAGAACTCAGAGAAATATTTTACTTACTAGAATACTGGTTTATTATAAAAGGGTATATAATTCAGTAAGAGCCAAATGGAAGAGAGGCATAGGGCAAGGTATGGGGGAAAGGGCAACAAGTCTTCCATTTCTTGGAAGGTGCCCCTTTCCCCAGTCTCCTTGCATTCACCAACCTGGAATGCAAGGAAACACTCCAAACCTAGTCCTTTTGGGTTTTTATGGAGGCTTCATTACATAGCCACAATTGGTTAAATCATTGGCCCCTGGTGACTGAACTCAGTCTCCAGCTCCTCTTGTCTCCCCAGAGGTCTGAGGAGGGCTGAAAGTGTCAACCCTCTAATCATGTGGGTGGTTCCCCTGGCAATTAGCCCCCATCCTTAGGTTACCTAGAGACTTTCCATAAGTCTCCTCATTAACATAACACGGGACGCTTTTTATATCTCTCTTCACTTACAAAATTCTTAGAGTTTTAGGATCTTGCAATAGGAATGAAGACAAAGATCAAATACAGATTTCTTGCAGCAGCGCCTAGGTAGCTCAGTTGGTTGAGTGTTCGACTCTTGATTTCAGCTCAGGGCATGATCTCACAGTTCTGGGATTGAGCCCTGAGGCACGCTCCATGCTGAGTGTGGAGCCTGCTTAAGATGCTTAAGATTCTCTCTCCTCAAAAAAAAAAAAAGATTCTCTTTCCTCAGTATGGAGCCTGATTAAGATTCTCATTCTCCCTCTGCTCCTCTCCCACTTGCACGCACACTCTCTCTCTAAAATACATACATACATACATACATACATACATACATACATAAATAAATAAATAAATAAATAAGCAAGCAAGCATAGATATGTATTTCTTATCACAAATTACAATATCATAGAAAGGTAGGTGATATTTACATGTGTGAATTTGTGTGGGAGAGTTTCCTTTTCAGAGGAATAGCCCGAGCAATATCAAGAAAGGAATAGGACCTGTTCAAGGAAAAATAAGCGATCAAGTCTGGCCTTGTCAAAGTACAAGTTCCTTCTTTCCTTCCTTCTTTCCTTCCTTCCTTCCTTCCTTCCTTCCTTCCTTCCTTCCTTCCTTCCTTCTTCCCTCCCTCCCTCTCCCCCTGCCTCCCTTCCTTCCTTCTTCCCTCCCTGCCTCCCTTCCTCCCTCCCTTCCTTTCTTCCTTCCTTCTTTTCTTCCTTCCTTCCTTCCTTCCTTCCTTCCTTCCTTCCTTCCTTCCTTTTTTCATTCTTTGTTTCAATAAGTATTTGCTGAGGGCTTAGCATATGAAGGGCCATCCTGGGTTCCAGGGATCCTGTAGTAAACAAGTTGTTCCCTGCCTGCATAAATTTTATATTTAAACTAAGGAGCTCTATACTGAACACTAATTACTGCCTGTTTTAATTACAATTTTAAAGTGCTGCTAAGGAGAAGTACAAGATACGTGAGATCCAACAGCCAGTCAATGGTTTGAGATGAAATGTCAGGGAGGAATTCTGACAGA
The DNA here is from genome assembly GCF_014898765.1 of Herpailurus yagouaroundi. Classification (NCBI taxonomy): domain Eukaryota; kingdom Metazoa; phylum Chordata; class Mammalia; order Carnivora; family Felidae; genus Herpailurus; species Herpailurus yagouaroundi. The sequence continues at coordinate 55,144,046 of NW_024412388.1, forward strand.
TAAGCTGGGGAAAGTATGTTGAGGCCAAAGAGCAGAGGACTTTGAATGCTCAGCTAAGGAGTTTGGAATTTTATCTCTTACTTTTCCTGAAAAACAGCCCTCAGTATTACTGCAGGTGTTATCAGCAGATGAAATAGTGGAAAGAGAATGCACTTTGGATTCAGAAAGACAGCATTGAATCTCAACCATGTCAATTACAAACCATGTATGGTCCAGCATGTTTCTTAACCTCTTAACTACTCTGCTTCAGTTTTCTTATCCTTAAAATGAGATGATTATATTCTCAGTGGAAGCTAAGAAGTACCTAGCATGATGTCTAGCAGAAAAAAAGTAATCATTGGATGGCAATGACACAGAGGGTTTAAAAGTACCTTGCCTAGGATGACCTAGCCAGTAAATGTTTGGTAAACATGAATCCTTCCCATCAGACTCTGCAGCTGTCACGTCACGTATACTACCTGGAAGCTAGATGACCCCTAATAGATCACGGATGGATCTGGTGCTCTTAAGAACCTAGAAAGAAAACTTGTGGCCATACCGGTGGGGAGACCCTTTCTTAACAACATCTTTGCAGGCTATTCTCTGTCATTTATAATTTGGCTTCCTCCCCAAACTTGGTTGTAGATCAGAATTCATAGATTTATGTAAAAAATACAGATTCTCAGGCCTCATCTCAGATATGCTGAAATAGATTCTCCAGGGATGGGAAAGGGAATCATATTTTTAATAGCTCCCCAAGTGAGAACATTGCTCATCTATGCTTGAGAACCACTGACTGGCCTAGAGTCCCACTCCCTTGCTTGTTGCTAATATGCTATTGCTCTTTAGTGGGCCAGACAGCCCTCTATTCTAACAGTTCTGAAAATGGGCCCCCTGGACTGGCAGCATCAGCGCCATGAGTGATCTTTTAGAAATGCACACTCTCCAGCTCATCCCAGGCCAGTTGCTCAAAGACCCTGGGGGTTGGGTTCAGTGGGGGTCTTGGTAAGCCCTCTAGGTGATTTCTGATGACCCTAAAGTGTGAGGGCTACTGCTCTATACTATTTGGGCAGGCTCTTCTGTAATGCACTGGGTAGAAGTTCTGCAAAGCATGAGAAGGTTGGTAAGACCAGCAAAATTGGGCGGTAGGGTCGAGAAATAAACAAGGAAGAAAAACAAAAAAGAAAAGGAGGAGCCCCAGTACTCCTGGAGCACAAGTTTGTTTGCTCCTTTCATTGGACTCTTAACATCAGCAGGCTTGTTACAATGTAGAATAATGCCTGGTTCCTCTGTGAAAGACCACACCTTATGTTAAGCAACCTGGATTCCTGTTGTGTGTCTTTTGGCGACTGACTTCACGTCTCTGGGTCTCAGTTTCCTGAAGTGCAAAAGGGAGGCCCAGACTGGTTGGTCTCTCAGGACCCCTTTGTCTGGCATAACTTTCTACCACACTACCAAAGGAATTGGGATCCACTCTGACATTTGGTGTTATTCCTGAGCAAGCCTATTGTCTGAGGGCCTTTTGGAACTGTGAAACCTAAAACAGAGGGGCAGGTTAGGGACCTGGAGTAAACGACTTCCTTCCAGAAGAGTTGGAGCATCCAGGAGGCTGTGCGTGGGGAAATTCCGGGCCATCTGGATGTCAGAGGATTGCAGTCATCCACCAGTGTTACAGGAGCCTGCCTTCCGGAGACAGCATGATGTCATTTGATAGCTCATTATGACCTGGGAAACTCTTCAGTGATCATGGGCTGGGGTGAGGTGTGGGGGTGTGGGGGGGAGGGGAACATGGGGGTGATAGTGATACAAAGACTCAGGCCTTCTTTTCTGTCTCCACAGGAGGTCCCCAGCTGCTGCTAGTCAGCCACCTGTCTCCAGAGTAAACCTGCAAGGTAAGCACCATCATGAGGCCTAAGTCCGCGTTTCAGAATCATAACACGTGTCATTTGTTCAGCAGCTGTTTTAGAATGATGGCACTTACTTGCATATCAGGGTCCTCCAAAGTCTCTTGGTGACTTTTTTCAAAGACATAGTAGAGTTTTACTTCTTTCCCTGTAAAACCAAATGAAAAGCAGTATTAAACAATTGTCCCATCATGTGCAGGCCTAGGCTTTCAGGGTGCGATGGATGTGTGGTATTGCTGCACCCCAGGAGAGAGACAGAAGGCAGAGCTGCATTGACACTGCAAAGCGACCTCAGCTTGCTGGCCCCGGTGTGCTCAGGAGAGCTAACTTCAAAGACCGTCAGGGGCCCCCTGGCTGGCCCCACAGAGCATATTAGTGGTTTTCCTCTTAGCGTCAACTATAGGTCCCACTTGAGTCTACATCCTTTCCAGGTGTGAAACCAAAGGCTGTTCCAGGTCACAAATCATTTCCCTTGGAGGTCATCCAACTTTGTTCCTCAGATGTGTGTGTGTGTGTATGTGTGTGTGTGCTTAAGAAACCTAACCTCTCATCTTTCAGTGCTGTGCATATGCTTTCCATGCAGAGTTGAAAGCTATGTAGGGGAGGGGCTACCCTGAAGGAACACCAGGGAGATGGATTGAACATAAACTGTATGTGACAAAAGATGCAACCAGTTATGTGGCATTGTTTCCAAGTCCAAAATGGAGTTTCCCCCTTGAATCTACCCCCACTCGAGTAGCGGTAGGCCTGAGTAAAGCCACAGGAGAAACGAGTAAGTTGAGCTCTATTGAGATTGCCTGACACCAAACAGCACTGCCTGGTACACTTCTCTGTTTCCAGCTTCGGTATTCCCTTTGCTTTATACTTAACCATCTTCCTTCCTTGCATGTAGTGTCTCTGGCTGGCATCACAGCCACGTGAATAACAGACATAATACAGAAGCCCACCTTCTAAAGAAAGGAACAAAAACATAGGTTCCATTGACTCCTTGGCTTCTGAAGTATTTATAGTACACACCTTTAAACCTATTTTTATTAGAAAAAGACTGAGAACAAGAATAAAAGTGAAAGGAAGATATTAAGTAAAGGTAAATTTGCCTCTAGAGCCCCATGGTATGAAATGGAGAGAAGAAAATAGTGCTCTGTCCAGGGGCTTCAAAAACCTGCTGTGCTGATGTACCATTTCCTTTAGAAGTTTGATAAAAGGAAACTCCATAGAGGGTTTTTACCATATAACTGGTGTTACGTAGTCAGCGATCAAAGGAGGTGGTTTTGAAACTCCTTTATCATTTCATCATATTAGCCTACCAGTGAGACACCTTTGCTCATATTTCTGTTCGCCAAATTCGCTCCAAAGCCTTTGACAGCAATTCGAATATTTAAACTGTTTTCTTTTTTTTTTTGTAATAAATACTGACACACATTCAGAGAATCCGTGATATTTATGGCTCTATAAATTAGCTCATTAGCTAGAGATGTTGCTGGAAAGATCATTTTGTGATTTTTGGCACAGTGACTACAGCTCGGCAGCTAGAGATTCTTTGGCTAAATTCTTTAAAACAATGGAGCAAAGAAATAACAATACCACTTAGGCAATTTGTTTTTGTCTGTCTTTGTGGCAAACTACAAAAATTCTGGCTTTTCATCGGGAAGAGAATGTAGCGATACCAATTATTACGTAATTATAGGTTTCAAAATCTCCTTAACGCTTAAGCCCAGTCAGAAGAGGAAGGAGGATACACACATCCTGTGTTTTGTTCTTATTATCAGCTTAAATAAGTCAGGCAGATTTTTCCTGGTATTTTAATATTTATCAGCGTGTGACAAAGAGGTGTGTTTAAATAGAAAGTTTAAAAGGGAATGAAAAGTAAGTGGCTCCGAGCAAACCGAATTGAAGGCTGAAGCAGTGCTTTCAAAGATGATTTTTCATGATAATAAGATCAGGTTTTCATTTATCATCAACTCAAGTTGGGCTCATGTATTTCAATTGAGATCTAAGATAAAAGATACAAGAAACCCACGATCATTTAAACAGATTTAGCAGCAATCTACTTTGTTAGGAAAGCCTGACTATTCTTGTACAAAGAGCAAGGTATAAGAGAGAGAGGGAGAGACAGAGAGAGAAAGAGAAAAAGCCAAATACTTTTAAGAGGTTTTTTTTTTTTTTCATGCATCTGAATGAAGGAACTGCAATTCATTTCAAAAAGATAATTGTCAGAACTTGTGGCTAAATTGGTGCATTGGGTCTTACAAATTGATCACTGACTGAAATTATTCATGGGGGACATAAAAGCAAATCACTTAGTCTTCTGTACCTTTATTTTCACTGTCGAAACAAGGTCATTCTTTTCAGTTCTCATGGTACAACACGAGTTTTCCTCCTCTGCAAAGACATCCCAATATTTTTTTT
>NW_024412388.1:55148437-55356787 GCF_014898765.1 Herpailurus yagouaroundi
TTCTTTTTTTTTTTCTTTTTTTTTTTTTTTTTTTTTTTTTTTTTGCACTATGGCAACAATTCCATTCTAGATTGTGTTCTAATTCATGGCTTATGGATCTCCTGCAGTGGAGCACTTTGAAGTCAGGCGCTGTGCCTTATTCATCCCCTGATTGTTCAAAACTCATTAACATAGCTATTTTCACCTACTAGGAAGACAGTAAATCTTGATGTGGTCAGTATTGCATAAGTATGTGAGGTTTACTTTAAGAAAAATGTTCATAAATTAAATTTTAGTTATGAATCAATATTTTTATCTCTATAAGTATGAAAAATATTTAACTGTGTTTTTTTTTACTATTAAAAAACATCAGTTATTCCACTGGAATTAAAAAGGTTTTGAAACACACTTTGTAACAGTATATATATGTACATATATATTTGTGGGGTCATACGGGTTTTGACAAAAAGAGTTAAATACAAAAAGTTGGCATTTCGTAAAGTATTGAGAATTTAAAATCCAGAAAGTATAGCAGCATAGAAATGATATACTCCCGATTTAAGGAGAAAGATGCACTAAATCCTGCTGGGGGTGTTGAAAATGCTAATGCTATAGGGGCGCCTGGGTGGCACAGTCGGTTAAGCGCCCGACTTCAGCCAGGTCACGATCTCGCGGTCTGTGAGTTCGAGCCCCGCGTCAGGCTCTGGGCTGATGGCTCAGAGCCTGGAGCCTGTTTCCGATTCTGTGTCTCCCTCTCTCTCTGCCCCTCCCCCATTCATGCTCTGTCTCTCTCTGTCCCAAAAATAAATAAAAGTTGAAAAAAAAATTAAAAAAAAGAAAAAGAAAATGCTAATGCTATAAAGTCAGGCAAACATCTTAATTTTTATCATGTTTTGCTTTTTCACAAGCAGGAATTCTAGGCTTTTTCTACATGATGCATGAGGATTGGAACAGAAAGGGAGACAAATTAGAAGAAAGAGCACTCCAAAACAAAGCAGGGTTCTATCATCTGTACACATTCAACATGGAAACTGGAAGTAATTTTCAGGATTTCAGGCCTCAAAACTATTTCAGCTGAAAAAATCAGATAATTGAGGAAAATCAATGTGTGTGCGTGTGTGTGTGTGTGTGTGTGTGTGCATGTGCATGAGTGGGTGGGTGACTGTGTGTGTGCATCTGTGTGTAGGATAATTGCCTCACTTTTTCCAACCATCCTATCCCTTGGCTTTGCATGCGTTTCAATAGTGAGTACAGATATGTCGTGGAAAGAATTCCCTGAAAGGATAAATCATCAAGTGTCCACTGCCTTTACCAAATGACTCTTTGCTTTATAAAAGGATTAGGCAAGTATTCCTTTTAATGGCCAGCACCTCCGATTCATATAAATGTGACTTGACCTTTAATATATATCATATATACAACATTTTAGCAGTCAAATTGATGTGTAAAGTGGGATATTCTATATTAATCTTCTAAAATTTAGCAATAAACATGTTGAGCAAGAGCATTGCCAATATAATAGATCGGATGATATGAAGAACAACTCCCCCCCCCCAGACCCATGGGTCTTTGGAAATGACAGCATGACTAGAAAATTGCCTGAGGACTTCAAGCCAGACTGCTGCAGACCCAGAGTCTTTCCCAGCCTGGGTCTCCATAGCCTTGGGTGATGGTGGTTTTCAACACCAGCCAATTAGATGTTTTTCAAGAAATGCCTGTATGTGGAGAAATAAGATGTGATATTACAGGACTTTCTGGTATGTCTGAAATAGGCTGGCCTAAGTGAAAAACAGACTTAATTAATTTTTTTCAGTGCTCATGGGAATCCCTTTCTTCTATTATGTGTCCAGGCCATTCTGGGGGAGGAAATGAGTCTTTACTAGTTGATAAAACAGAAGGAGGGTATTTCTGCTAAGAAGCCTATTTCTCAGTATGAGTTCCTCCCATATCTGTGCTTGACTGTAAATATCCCCCGGAAGGTTCATGGGGGTGTGCCAGATGCAGGGTCTGCTTGAGGAGTGGACAAGGGGCTCAGAGAGTTGTCTTGGATTCTAAGAATTTCAAAAAGTCATGACATTGATTGAGTTCTCATTCTTTGCCAGGGCTGCCAGGGCTGCCAGGGCTTGGGATGAGAGACCAACTGTGTGAGCTCGAGTAAAGGGCTCTCTCTCTGAGAACCACAGCAGTGGCCTGAGAGCCGGCCTGTGTCAGATGACTAGAAATGAAGCCTGGCATAAGCAGGACATTTGCTTGGTTTCTACATTAAGCAAGAACTCTGGAACAGGATTACAACACTTAGGGACAAATACGAATAAAATCAATTGTGTTACCAAAGGCTGTGGCCACACAAGATAAAGGAGAGATTGGGGGAGGAGGGTGGATAACAAAAAAAAAAAAAAGAGAGAGAGAGAGAGAGAGAGAGAGGGAGGGAGAGAGAAAGAGAGAAAAGAAGAAGAGGAGGAAAAAAGAAAGGAAAAGAAAAAGAGAAAAAATAGAAATGTCAGATAATTTTTTCATTAGTGTTCTGATTCTCCTGTGGCCTGAATTATTGGGATCATTGCCTTAATGACTCACCTGGAGTGTTTAAGCAGCCTGCATACAAAGTGATAGGGCAAATGCACTAGAAAAACCCCAGTAATTCTGGGAATAATTCCCCAGATGGTTGTTTTATAAGAACTGCTTTTGTCTAAAATAGTCCTCTTCTGAACATTTACCCCCAGAGCATCAACATTGAGCTATTTATATTGATCTGCAATTATTTCATATATGTCTAAAATTAAGTGTGGGTAGTTGCAAAAACATTGACAAGTCAACTAAAGTGTGAAGAGTTAAAATGTTACCCTTGAGCAAACACTGCCAAAAATAAAGCCCTGCCCATTAATGGCTATTTCACCAGTTCAAAATTAATTTCTAAATTTAGTGTGACCATTTCTTCGTATTAAATGGAACCAATGAAACCTGCAACATCTAATCTCTCACTTGCGGCCTAAAGACTTGAGTTCGTTCCGGGATGACTCCACTTCATGTTTTTGTACTGCTGAGAAACACCATCCACCCACCCACCCCTGAAAGTTGGAATCATGCATGTTAGTAAGTATTTCAGTTATGCTATTGACGTCAATGGAGTCATTAAATAGATTGCTGGCCCTCCCAGAGGCAAATCACTGCCAGGGACCTAGATACAGACACGTTTTTTACAAAGACAACCATCAGGTTTTGCTATAGCAGTAAGCCAGAGAAAGGGAGAAGTTTATACTGTAGCAGACCTATCTCCAAACACAGTTTATTTTTTTCTTTTCCATTTTAGTTCCGGCCTTTCTTTCTCTTTGGTTACAGTAGGCTCAGGCGATGCCCAGATATTGTGGCCTCCGTGTTTTATGTGCGAAAGCATCTCCTGTAATTGAGACCGTAAATAAAGGGTGGCACGCAACTTTTGCAAACATGTCTCACCTTTAGCTGTACACAGCCCATCTTGGTGTTTATTTGGTGGCATAAATTGTCCGGGCAAACCACTATTGTCCGCCAGTAAGGCTGGGTCTGATATATAGTTCCCTGAATAAACAGTTTCTTCTGAACACACACACATATACACGCACGCTCAGTTTTGTCCTCTCTGCCACTTCTTTGCGGCTTCTAGCTACAGCCGTCCATTTATGAATCAACCTTTATGCAGCGTGCACTGTGCTGCGGGCTGGGGCTCCTAAGCAAAGGGTGGAGGAGGAGGCTAGGAAGAAAGATTCACTTCTCTCAGCTGCCTCATCTGCAGAGCCGCCGCAGGAGACAGGAGGCTGCCCACGTGCCTGTGTCCTCCCAAACCCCAGCTGCTGCCTACCTCAAGCCTGGTCATGCAGCTCCCAGGCATGTGGGAGAGAGCCCTTCAGGAAACATCTGTCTCCTTCTGGGTATTTTTGACAGCTCTATTTACCTGGACAGTCCCGGTTGTCAGAGCCAAAGATTCACCTCACACCTGGACTCTTCTGCCTCATAGGCTCAGAGTCAGGGAGCCACGTAGAGCAGACAGCTTTCTTCGGGTCTGGTCCTCTGAATCCACCATGTTGGCTTTAGCACCTGTCTCCCTCACAACCCCACCCCCCCCCCCCCCATGCTTCCTTACTCCAGCACTGCCCTACTTGCTTATCAGTTAGTATGCATCTAAATGCCAGACATCTGACCACTCCTGGTAACTTGGGAGGTAAATCGGGAGGCCCAGCTCCATCCCCCCTCCACCATTGCTCCTTATTCTCTATTCCTGGCTTTGAATAGTGGCTTCACCATCTATCCTTTATCTCTGTCTTCACCTCGGACAGCCACTGCTTTCAGCCTTTTCTGTAATCATGCCCCCTCCTTTCTTCCCCACACCCCCTTCCTTAGTTCAGTGCTTCATCCTCCCATACCTAAACCGCGATGGCGGTCCTCCCACTGAGTTTATTGTCCTCAGTCCTTCCCCTCACTCTTTCCCCTCACTGCAACCCACCCTCCATTCTGGTACTAGAACTATTCTTCTAAAACCAGTCTTGGGGCGCCTGGGTGGCGCAGTCGGTGAAGCGTCCGACTTCAGCCAGGTCACGATCTCGCGGTCCGTGAGTTCGAGCCCCGCGTCGGGCTCTGGGCTGATGGCTCGGAGACTGGAGCCTGTTTCTGATCCCGTGTCTCCCTCTCTCTCTGCCCCTCCCCCGTTCATGCTCTGCCTCTCTCTGTCCCAAAAATAAATAAACGTTGAAGAAAAAAATTAAAAAAATAAATAAATAAATAAAACCAGTCTTAAATTATTTCCTTAGTTGGCTATGCTTTGCCTTCAAGTGGATCCCCACTTCTTACCAATTCCTCCATAATTTGCTCCTAATTCCTTCTCTGTCCTCATCTTTTACTTTAACCCCTGCCCTCATGCACAGCTGATGGCTGAGGTGCCCTAAACATACTATCCCTCAAATATGCCAGGCTTTTCTTGCCTTTCTACCTTTGTACATACACTCCTTCTGTCTGGGCTGCCTTTTCCCAAAAATATTACTCACATATTCAGCTCAGGGATACTCTTACATTGTCAGGTGAACAACTTCTTTCCACTCGCTGATTCTTGGATTCTGGAGTCAGGATTAAACTAAATACATAGTCTCAAACCAGACCCTGATGTATAGTACATGCTTAGTAAATACTAATTCTTTTACCCATTTCCATCTGGAAAGTACATCCTCTTTCCTTCAAGATTCAGCATATGTACCATCTTCTGTATGTGCTCCCTGCAACTCATCCAAAATTACTGTCAGTTATTATCTTAATTATTATCTCAAAATCTCATTTGCTGTTCATGTCATATTCTGCTGTATTTATTTATTTGATTTGATTCCCTTTTAAACTAAGACTATCCCAAGTTCAAGTACTAACCTTTTTTTTTATATATCCCCAACTTATAAAATGTGACCCAGAGCATGGTAAATGCTCAATAAATATTTATGGAATAAACAAATACGAATGAGTATATGCTCATGCCTGAATCAGAAAGGACTAGAAATCTCATATTTGGCTTGTCTAAATATCTTCTAGCTCTTGGGCATTTACACAATGCTGACATTCCTGACTAATCTTGACTACGTGTGACTTTTCTCCCCTTAAAGTAAGCTCTTTATTATCCATTACTTCAGGAAGAAGTGGCAGGGTTAAATACAATTTAAAAAAAAACAACTAAATGTGACTGGCCTGTGACTCTGTGTTGTATACACTTGGTGCCTAGCACAGTGCCTGGCACAAAGCAGGTATTCAATTAGTATATTGAATTGAATTGGGCTGGGAATCCCTGGGTCAATACTTTAGACAAGTTATTTCTCTAAGACTCAGCATTCTTGTCTGGAAAGTGGGTATATTAATATTCTATCTTGTAAGATTGCTATGAGGGCTAAATGACAAAAGCTATGTGTGTAGTGGTTAAAAGTGAAGACTCCAGAACCAAGCTGCCCCTTGAGAATCCCAGCTGCATTAGTGTGTGACCTTGGGACCAATTACTTAACCTCTCCATGTCCCAATCACCCCGTCTCCAAAATTGGGATGGAAATTTTACATACCTTGTATGTTGGTTGTAAGGATTAAACGTGTAAACATACAAAAAGCACTTAGAATAGCTCCTGACGAGTGTCAATAGTAGTATCATTTTATTAAACATGTTATGCAACATGTTTCCCATAGCACCGAGCACATAGCAGGCCGTCAGCATGTCACAGCTAAGAGGCCAGGCCTGCTGGCCTAAGTAGGGAACCAAAACAGAAAGCCTTGTTCAGATCTGTCTCAAAGGTTCCGATCTACTTCCTTCCTATAGGAATACAGTCTAGAAGCAAGCTTTCTTTGATGTTTAAGATTTGTTTCCCTTAAAACCATAAAAGCCTGCTAATCTGGAAATAGATTTGGAGCCGAAGGTAGCCGCTATACGAGAGTGGCTCTTTCTCTTAACAGATTGCAGAGAATGGTCAGCTGGGATTCTGATAAACTGGATCTTCGCTAACTGAGACTTTTCTCTTGCTAAAATGAAGCCGGAGAGGACTTTGCTTTGTAAGATCGATTAATTGCAGCTGTACACTCATTACAGTTGTATTTAAATACAATATTCAGGGCTTGGTGCACACCTGGACAGGCACAGGCTTTTCAGCCCAGGGCATTCAGCAGAGAACACCAACCGGAGCTTCCCTTTGGCGAGAAAACTAAACCTCCTGGCAGAGTCCAGCTAGGGGAGGGCTTTAACTATTTTTGGAAAGACTCTTCTGCCCTGTCTCAGTTACTTCTGAGAATGGGAAGACCCCCTCGTACCCCCTATACCCCTTTCTCTTCTCTTTACCGGGGGTGGGAGGAGGTAGGTAAGAAGGAGGTCAGGGTTGGCCTAGAGCAGAATGAACATGGATGTTGGGAAACAAAGGAGGCAGGAAGAGGATCTTCTAACTTCTCTGTTTTCTCCAGCCTGCATCCTCAAGACCACATGATCCTGGGGGCAGGGTGAATTCTGCTTGCTTGCTTCTGATCATCCGCTGGCCAGCACTTTATGGAGTTGCCTTTAGCGCTATTCTCGGAATCCAGGAGCATTTCAGGGAAGTCTTTCACCCAAGAGAAGAGAAAAAAAGCAGGGACTGTCCCCCTGAAACAGAGAACAGGCGAGAGAACTCACTGGATCTTTTTTCTTAGTTTATTGTCTTGACTTGCTCCCAACCGGAGCTGTTGACAAGTCCCAAAAGTCACCCCTCGGAGTTTTGTATACTTTTCCTACCTCCTCTTTGGCTGTGTCCATGGTGTGAGTTGGGGCCATCACGATTATCCATGGAGGCAGCCAGGTCAGATAATGCAGTGTTGCCCCTATGCCCTCAGCTATGCTTTGACTTCAAATTTCCAGAGTGTAGTCTGGTTAATACTACCTGCCTAGCAAACTGTATAATTTGCAAATCCCACCTGCCTGCCTCTGATGGCAGGAGAGGAAAGGAGCTAGCAGTTATTCAACTCCTCTTATGTGCCAGGCACTGGGCTAGGCCCTCTGCGTACATTATCTTACCTAATTCTCAGAAGTGAAGTGTTCTGCAGATTATTGTCTGATTTTACAGGTTTAGAAAAGGAGGCTCAGGGAATACATGGGGTCTACTCAAGACCACATAGTTAGTCAGTGACAAAATCGGAACTGAAACCTAGATCTGTATTTCTTGAAAACACATGCTCTTTCCTCTAGTCTAGACCACGCTGTCCCTGCCCCCACCCCATTGTCAACCTCGGAAGTTGTAACTGACGGAAAGGGGGATGGTGAGGATTTCACAACAAGAGAGCAAACAAATATACTGAACTATCTACAGCTTTAATAATTACTATGAAATAATCTCCTTTAATTTCTTTGCTATCTATCCATTTTATTGTAATAAAAAATGTGCAAGTCTTGAGAGAAATGTCTCATACATGTCCATTATTCATTTATTAATTTATTTTGTAAATGTTTATCAGATGCCTACCGTATAAGAAACATCGTGTTAGACCCTGGAGATATAGTAATGGGGAAGAGAATGAATTTAGAGCCTGACCTTGTGGACCTTACAGCCCAGGAAATATTAATTAAATAAACACATGATTACATGTTTGATCACTATAGTGAAGAAAAGTACAAAATACTATAATATTGTCTCACCTGTAAAAATGGGAATAATACTACTACCTACCATTAGGATTGTTGTAATATCTAAATAAGCTATTATGTGTAAAGCATTTAGAATACTGTCTGGCATCCAGTATTAGTTAATGTTTGCTCTAATTATTATTATCACTAGTTATTGGGATTAATGTAAATTAGGAAACAGAGAAGGCCTTTGTGAATAATCTTGAACTTGAGACCTACACATTGAGCAGGAGCTGGGTGGGCAGAGACAGTAACTAATACCTCAGAGGTGCTACAGACTGAGATCTGGATCGACAGGGTGGCAGTGAGGGTCAAGACCAAAGAAGCTGAGAGAGGCCAGTCAAGCAGAGCATTTGTAGGCCACGGTGAAACGTGTAGATCTTACACTAAATTACATGGGGTGCTGTTAAGGAATTTTGAAAAGATTGACATGATCTGATTCAAACACAGCACTTTTCCCTGAGCCGCAAATCTGGGTTGCTGGTACCCCCTGTGTGCCCCCGCGGTACGTGTGCTTTCTCTGGTGCCTTCCTCAGCACCTGCCCCTTCCATCTACCTTCATGGCTAGGCAGGCAAGCTCCGGATCCAGATTGGCTGAGTTTAATTGTGGTTCTGTTCCTTTCTTTCTGTACGAGTATAGACAAGTAATTCAACATCTCTGAGCCTTTATTTCCTCCTATGTACAATGAGGACAACAATAGGACCTTCAGCAAAAATTATTGTGGGAGCTAAATTAACATATGTAAAGGATTTAGCACAATGCGACACACAGAAAGTATTAAATAAATATTGATATTTTTAATGTATTGTAACTGCCTATTTTCTTGATTACTTATACCTTTAGATTGTGTACTCAGTGCCTGGCACAGGGTAGGTGCTGAAAAAATATTTATTGAAAAACATCATTGAAAAGAGTGAACAATGAAAGAGAGGTAGTACGATGAACTGTAAGTAAACGAAGAGATGGGAATGCAAGCTGGTGCAGCCACTCTGGAAAACAGTATGGAGGTTCCTCAAAAAACTAGAAATAGAACTACCCTACGACCTAGAAATTGCACTGCTAGGCATTTATCCAAGGGATACAGGTGTGCTGTTTTGAAGGGACACATGCACCCCCATGCTTATAGCAGCACTATCAACAATAGCAAAGTATGGAAAGATCCCAAATGTCCACCAATGGATGAATGGATAAAGAAGATATGATATATATATATATATATATATATATATATATATATATATATATATACACACACACACACACACACACACACACACACACAATGGAGTATTACTCGGCAATCCAAAAGAATGAAATCTTGCCATTTGCAACTATGTGGATGGAACTGGAGGGTATTATGCTAAGTGAAATTAGTCAGAGAAAGACACAAATCATATGACTTCACTTATATGAATAGTTTAAGAGACAAAACAGATGAACATAAGGGAAGGGAAACAAAAATAATATGGGGACAGGGAGGGGGACAAAACAGAAGAGACTCATAAATATGGAGAACAAACTGAGGGTTATGGGAGGGGTTGTGGGAGGGGGGATGGGCTAAATGGGTAAGGGGCATTAAGGAATCTACTCCTGAAATCATTGTTGCACTATATGCTAACTAATTTGGATGTAAATTAAAAAAATAATAAAAAATTAAATTAAATTAAACTTAAAAAAAGAAAAAAAATAATATTCAACCTCCAGTAATGTAGTAATCATACTACTATATCTATAGCAATTTCCCAAAGAAACACCTCTGTGGTATATGAAATGTACAGGTTGATGTTCATTTCAATAACTTTGTTAAACAAAATAAATACTGAATAAAAATATATATTAGCAATGTGTGGATAAAAAAAAAAAGAAGAAGAAGAGAAATATTGCTGACCTAATCATGGAAAAATGGACTTCCTTGAGTCAGGGGTAGATCTGATAAGGAGGAATTTGCTTATGGGGTTAGAGAAACTGAATGACTGCAGCTGCCCAGTTGTCCAGCTTTGGGGAACTTGAATCAACGTCCATGGGACAAAACTATGTTTCAAGATCTCTGCTGCCTATCTGGATTGCCATCTGCACACAAAGAAAATTGGGTTGCATTCTCTTAGGCTACATGACTATCTCTCTGGAAAGCAAAGGTGAAACCTCCAGAGTTCTCCATTTGTGGGCTTTGGAGGACAGTCCCTCCGACCAAGAGCACAACCCTGTGACTTCCTTTTCGTCCCTGCACTGTTAACAGAGGCTCAGTTCCTTGAAGCAAACCTACACCTTCAGTGTGATGCATAGCCTTGGGAGAGACTTCTTGTGGGTTTGTACAGTTGGGAAGCCTTGGACATTCAGTGGTGAAAACCGCTCTACATCTCCAAGGAGAGTACCTGTCCTGACAAACAGTGATCCTTCAGATCTGTAGTGTGCCATTATCCATTATGTGGTGTTTTCCATTATTTCTTCATCTGTTATTGCAAATTTAAGCAGTCTATCTCTCTTTACCTGCAGATCATTTCTAGGCTTCCCTCTGATTTGCTGTTTGCTCCATGCCCCTCACACTTCCAAACCACCTTCTCTGTAGGCCTCTTAATCTGACTCAAAAACTTACTTATGGAAAGCCTCCTACAATTAGTCTTGCCTTTTTGTAGTAATTGCCCACTCTCTATGTATTGTATTGGAATATGCATGTCCTGCGTTGATTTTTAAAGGCGTCACAGTTCTTTATGCCATCGGCATATGTTCATCCATTTGTTTAGGCTTTTTTGTATTCCTTAAGTGAAAACATTTGTGTTGTGGCCTGCTACCAAGTAGGAGGGGAAGGGAAGTACTAACTTGACTAAAACTCAGAATCTGATCCTGAGTTTGCACCATATGGAAATAAGATTATAGAGAAAAAGCTACCTGAGGATATTGACCATATCACTCACAATTCTCCAAAGAAACAGAACCAGTATGAGAATACACACACACACAAACACACACACACACACACACACACACACCCAAGGGTTTGGCTCTTGTGATTGTGGGGGCTGGCTAATTTGAATTCCATAGAGCAGAATGGAAACCCAAGCAGGAGTTAATTCTGCAGTCTTGAGGCAGAATCTGTTCTTTTCTGAGAAACCTGTTTGATCTTAGAACTTCAACTGATTGGGTGAGTCCCACCAACATTATCAAAGGTAACCACTTTTTTTTTCTCTTTTTTTTTTTTAATTTTTTTTAACGTTTATTTATTTTTGAGACAGAGAGAGACAGAGCATGAACAGGGGAGGGGGAGAGAGAGATGGAGACACAGAATCTGAAACAGGCTCCAGGCTATGAGCGGTCAGCACAGAGCCCAACGCGGGGCTCAAACTCACGGACCGTGAGATCATGACCTGAGCCAAAGTCGGACGCTTAACTGACCAAGCCACCCAGGCGCCCCAAAGGTAACCACTTTTACTTAAAATCCATTGATTGTATATCAGACCCACATCTACCAAATATCTTCACAACACCTAGATCAGTATTGTGTTAATGCCAGGTACTATTGGCTAGCCAAGTTGACACATAAATCCTCAAAAAGGAGCAACCAGCAAATAAAGAAGCCTATCCTGGGTATCAGACCAGAATCATGCCCAACTCTATGCAAATAAAAAAAAAAAATAAGATTCAGGAAACTAAAAATCTTTATATTCCTTCTGACTAGTTGATACTTCACTTCAAAACACAGTAAGGTAACCATTCCTCCCAGTTCACAGAATTGTTTCAAAAACCATGTGACCGTTTGAAAGACCACAAGTGCACAGTGTTTGTATTTTGAACACCCCGACAGCCCCCAGCAGTGACGACACACCTACTAAATGTTGGTGCCACCGCAGAGGCTCCACATAATGTCTCGCCATTCGCTCTACTGAGCAGCTGTGAGAGAAAAGAAAATCTTGGACTTCAGCTCCACAAGAATGCCAGTCATTCTGTGCCCCATGTCTGGAGACCACAACCTGTTATGGTAAACCCAATTGGGAGAAATATCTCAAAAAGAGGTTAATTTGGCCAGAAATATCTCAGAGTGAAGTGGGAGTCCTCTTTGTGTAGAGTACTTGTTTCCACAGAAGGGGGCCTGAAACATTCATAGCCTCTTCCACAATTAAGAAATTGGAATGTCAGCCCTAGTCTCCAGGTCACCCTTGAGACTCCTGCTCTCTCAAACATGAATTCCAAAACCTCCTTCTGCCCTTGCTGTCTCTGCATCTTGTGCCCTGTCACTGAGAAGGCACACCTTCAGGCACGAGGCTTCCAGCCCCTGTGCAGACCACATAGCCCTGTGTTTGCCACAGTTCCAAGCTTCTGCTCTCACCTCTGTATTTCTGCATCTTGGTGGGATCCCCGGGTACTTCAACCGTAAGCCACGTAGCTCCTGTAATCACCTCTGGTCTGGAACATCTCAGTCAGACCTGTGATCCTGCCTTCAGGGTGCAGTTTCCTCTTCACTCCCATTTACCTTTTGATAAAGAATTGCTCTCAGCAAATAACTAACCTGAACTGACTGTGGATACTTTCTGGCATTTAAGGAACTGGCACCTCAGCTGGTTCTTTTCCCGCAAATCTTGCCTTTCTCCTGGTCTTGAGTCACTGGTTTACTCAAGTTGTAGAAACACTTATCTCTCCCTCCTCTTTTCTCTGCAGCGATGGAATGTGCTCTCCTATTTCATTTTCTAATTTTGTTGGTGTGATTGCTTATTACCTCCTACTCCTCAAGTTTCTGTGGAGGGGAGTCACTCCAATTTTTAGAGGGAACACTGTTGGAGAAACATTCCCTTTTCACCATTCTGTGTTGCTAGGGCAAAGGGCAAAGGTAGGTTACAGTGGGTAGAATTTATAGCAGAGACAGTTTTTGCCTCAGCAAACCATTTAGCCCAATAGAAAATTGGCAGAAAATGGAATGTGTTTCCCTAGGAATTGGTTTATTCTGCATGCCCTTCTGGAAGAGCACATCTAGATAGGTGTAGAAAGTTTAACATGGGAGTCTCTTATTCAGAAGAAGGGCAGACTCAACCAATTCTGAGCTTTCCCCTGCTTTATGAGTGTATACAATAGAACAGTGCTTTGACAAATCAGTTGCAACACTATACTGTCCACAAAGTCTTTTCTTTGTTTCCAAAGAATTCACTCTAAAACACTTGTTTTATCTCCAAAGCATGGGGGAGAAGTGTTAATGTAATAGTAAACCCCTGCTAAGTATGAGATCTTTTCTTCATCAGCAACCCTTAATGAAGCCATTATTATCTCACTTTTTAAACCAATGAAACCATCTCCAATGAGGGTAGCTACTAATATAAAGACACCAGGTGGTAAGTGAAAGAGCTACAATTTGAACCCTGGCTTGTTTGGCTCCAAAGAGACTTGGCACTAGTCCTCTGTGGGATCAAGTGAGTCCTAGTGCTATAGGGGAGGCCCACACAGGTACCTGTCTTCAAGGTACATACCCCCTGGAGATGATGTTTACACCTGCTTCTCCAATCATACTCTGTGTTCTCTGGATGACGCCTTCCTTTTCCTGTGCTACATTTAATCTACTTTTTCTCCAGATCCTAGAACTATAGAGAATTTAGAAGAAAAGGGGCTTCAAGCCCTTATTTCCCTTCAGGGAAATAACTGAGCCAACAGGGAGGTGACATAGTGTATTTTTGTCTTCTGGGAATAAGCCCTCTTCACCGAAAGGTATTTCTTTTGGGTATTGAGTAGGACATCCGGTCAGCGAAAGAAGGCAAGGGAGAATTTTTAGGACATAGAGTAGTGGGAGACTTATCTCCAGAGCATTACTCACTGCTTAAAAGATACCCTAGTCTCTGACATCACAAGGAGAGAGAGTTAGATTTCAGATCTGTGGTGAAACTGGGGTGTGCCTCTCTTGAACACAAGGAGGCAGCTGTCCAATTCCAGACTGGCTCTGGAAAGTCCCGTTTTGAATAATTTGCTTCTGATGGTGTTTTGTTCAACTTCCTTACCTCAAATGAAACTCTGTGACTTAAACGAAAGAGCACTGGGCTGGAACTCAGGAAACTAAATTTTAGTACCAGTACCAACCAGATGTGTGACCTGGGGTAAATCTTTTAACCTCAGACTTAGTCATCTTTATTTTGAATTACTTTGAATCTTTGAGTCTAGAGTCCAATCTTACAGACCCTTCAAATTTCTAAAATGGCGCTTGGCCCAGAAATAGTAGTGTGTGGGTGTTGGGGTGGATAATTTTTTGTCAGAGAAGAAATAGCCCCTAAGCTAGTTACTGGGGAATCTGGAGTTCAAGTCCAGTTCTCTGGTCTGGCACCCAAACCTGTGCCTCTTCCACCTCTCCCTGCCCTGACATTAGGCCATATTATTCTTGCATAACACTGCGTACCTTTATGTTTGCCCTAATCCCTGTCAGCATTGTGGTTGGCACAGTGCAGTAGCACATAGTCATTGAGTGGTTATGAGTGCTGGGGAAACAGAAATAAAGGGGACATAGCTTTATGTCCCCTCATCTCAGCTTAGAAGCATTCCCATGGCGACTTTCTGGGGCCAGACTGCCTGGGTCCCAGTTCTACTACTTATTAGGCTAATTATTTTTTAACCCTTCTCTAAACCTCAGGTTCTTCATCCTCATTGTCTCATCTTGAATACCTTGCTCTTAGAGTTATTATGAAAATTAAATGAGTTGTTTCATATGGAACACTTGAAATAGTGCCAGTCATAGAGGAACGACTAAATACATAGTTGTTGTTATTGTTACAACTGTATAGGTTTATTAGCTCCTTTATGCCAGGAGTCTTAGAAGGTTCCAACAGGGTCTTGTTTACTGACATGTGATAAATGTTTATTGGATCCAATTATTCAACTAGTTACAGTACCTGTACTATGTGCAAAGCCCTCTTTTGGATCCTTGTTAGAGTCTGACAACTTACTTAGGAAAAGTCACCAGGTTTTAGAGCTTAGATAATTTGCAAAATATTTCTCTTCATTCCTCTTTTTTTGTGTGTGGCCTTTGCTTAGAAAGAGTTAAAGGAAGGAACTGGGAAGAAAATGTTCTACATATATACTTAATTGACTTATTCAGGTGAGCCATCTGGAGGAAGTGGAATTAATAGTAGGCCAATGGGACGATTAGAATCTTTTTTAAAGAAGAAGCCTCTTTTAGAACTCTGATGTCAGACAAAAGAGTATTACCTACTTTTAATGGGTTATTTGTGTCAGAGATGGCAGCTTATTCTCTCATTCACTAACCCTCTCATTCATTCATTCAGCACCGAGTGCGTACTCACCATTGCATGAATCAGGCACTGTGCTGGGCAATGGGTATACAGAAATGGATAAGACACAGTTTCCTCTCTGGAGGAGCTCACAGTCTTGGGGTAGACAGATATAAGTGAATAAACAATACAGTGTGATAAGAAGTTCGTGCTAAAGCACAGATAAAGTGCTCTAGATACACAGAGGAGGGCAGGTGGTGAGGAACAGGATTCCACCCTAGGTAACAAATAACACTGTGTTGCTATACATGGGAATTTTACAAATGAGCTTTTGTTGAATTCTTAAAAAATTAGTACTTCTCATAGCTAGGTCATTCATTACACAGCTGAGGTTTTGGGGGGGGGGGGTTTCCTCTCTTTTTCAGTCATTTCAGCTCAAGTCAGTGTGTTCGTTGAGTACCTATTATAACTAAGTGTACTAGGAACATACAGGTTAATTTTAACCAGAGTCAGTAGGATGAGGAAGTAGGAAGGTATAGGAGGGATGGCTTGAACTCTGTCATGAAGAGTTCATAAGGCAAAAGTGAGAAATACTATTCAGGAACTTGCATCATGCTCCAACAAAGGTAGAGGGGCCCAACACGTGTGGGCTGAGTTTTTGGATTGAATGTCATCCTGGGGGATTCATGAAGGGAGGATAGAGTGGGTGTTTAGTGGGAAATTAGGCAGGAAAGATCAGTAGGAAAATAATAGGAGGCTGTGTATACCTAATACACAAATCAAGATTTTATTTCATGTGCAGTGAGGACTCACCAGTATTTGTTCCGCAGGGGAGTGCATCAGTAGAGCTGTGCTCCTCAAGATACACTTGGTATAGTATCAGCTATGGTGGCAGGAGACAGTTCCAGGCTCGCAGTCAGAAAACATGAAAGAGAACTCCAGTTTGCCCATCAATTCGCTGTGTGGTCTTGAGTGAGTTGGTAACCCTTTCTGAGCTTTATTTTAGCCTCTTCATCCACACAGTAAGCACATAGAAGCTTCCCCAGGAGAGTAGCAGCAACAACCACAACAGCAATTTTCATTGATCATCCTTCCCAAGGGCATTGGGCAAGGCCATTTCTGTGTAACGTTTAAGCCTCAGACAATTCTGTGAGTTCTTAAGACATTAAACATAAGTTTACCATATGGCCTACCACCACCTCCACTCTTAGGTGTCAACACAAGAAAACTGAAGACGTATATTGGCACCAAGTCTTGAACTGAAGTCTTCTTGGCAACATATAATGGCCAAGAAGTGGAAACAACCTAGCTGTCCATCGCCTGGTGAATGGATAGACAAAAGATGCTACATCCATGCAATGCAATATTATTCAGCAGTGAAAAGGAACAAACTAAGAAGACATGCTACGTATGATACGGATGAATGTCAAACTATTCTTCTCAGTGAGAGGAGCCAGACATGAGATACCATGTAGAGTATGATACGATCAGTTGTATTTTATTTACATGAAATATCCAGGAAAAGCAGAGATATAAAGACAAAAAGTGGGGTAGAGGCTGGAGACAGGCTTAATAGTAAAGGTACATGAAGGATCATACTGGAGTGATGAAAATGTTTTTAAGCTGATTTATGGTGACGGTTGCCTGAGTTAGTAAATCTGCAAAAAATCATTGAATTTTACACTTGAAAAGGTGAAGTATATTTATGCAAAATAAGCCTCACTAAAGTTATTTGAAAAACAGAAAGAACACTATAAAGGAGGTTCTGTTCTTATTAGCACATTGCAGACAAAGATAAAACATTCCCAAAGCCTCCAGGGAAGAGTAGTAGAGCAATGGATGTATTAACTAACCTTACTGTGGTAAGCCTTTCACAATATACACGTGTATCACTCATCACATTGTATACCTTAAACTTGCATAATGTTATATGTCAATTATATCTCAATAAAGGTGGGTAGGGGGATGTAGTAGAGCTAGGATTGGAAACCCTTTCTGCCTGCTTTTGAGCCTATGCCATTGGCTACGGTCCATACCATCCCCTTCCTTATGTTACAAAGTGGTTGTGACAAATAAATTAAGCAAGGGATACATATTTGATCACATCATTAACAGAGCATGCATGTGATTGGCTCTCAGAAAATCTTAACTGATTCTGATTTTGGCAACTGTTGGTCTGATGGTCTGAGAGACAGAGTAAAGGCTATTCCAGTGGTCCAGGCAGGAGGCTCCAGCATCTTGTCCAGGCAGGGTACTCTCAGGAGGAAAGACCAGATGATGTAGAAAAGGAAGCCCAGCTAGGGATGTCCTCTTACTTTTCACATATCTTAGCTTTTCTAAACAACCAAGTGGGACGCTTGGCTCTATTATGAGAGAAGACAAAGAACAAAAGTCTTTCTTTCCTTCAGTAAACAGCTGACACACGTTCCCATCATAAATTTTGTAATTCAGGATGTAAAACCAAATCCAACAACCCAGCCCAGCCAGAAGGTTAAATAAATAAGTGTTAAATAAATAAGTGTAGGGTTTTATTTTTTCCCCCTCTGCCCATGAGTCTCCACAGAAGATGCCACGTGCTCCTGCGAATCAAAGTTGACTAGTCCATTTTCTTACTGTGTAAATTTGGGGCAATAGCCTACTCAGGTTTATGAATTGAAACTTTGAGGAGTTGAGATTTTTTTGTATGTTTTATTTTCCATTTTGCCATCATGAGCACCATTGTTAATGGGAATTCAGAATCACAGGTGAGACATCGCTCTTCACATCTCTCATCCTTTATTTTGAAAAGCTGGTAAGACTCAACAGACAGAAACATAGCCTACAGCCTTGGCAGAGGCAGGACTAGGTGACTTAATGGGGTTTTTCCTGAGTTACTTTCAATGACTGATACATTGTAACCCAGATGTGCCTGCTACATGGCGAAATTTTATTATTAATAAATCCACTTTCCTCCAAAACAAACAAGACAGTGTGGCAAACAGCAGTGTTTGCTCTGTATACATCTGGGTTGGTTTTTCATCATTTCCTAGGACTGGGGCCCTGGTACTTCCCATTGCAGTAGTGAAAGAAATGTGGGAATTCAGTTCGCCTATTTTGGCAACATAAACATGAGACAATTTGTGGTCACAAAGGCAGGACTCCCCGTTCCAGAGGGCCTGGTGGCAGCGGATGGGGCTGTGAGGTTCCCTGGGGAGGACAATATTGAATCTGGAAGCACATAGGACTTAGGGCATGTGGGAAGGAGGATATTCAGAAGACCTCCTGGTTTTATGGCATTCACTCTTTGAGTCACAGTCCCCAGAGAGCCAGGAAAAGCGAGTGTATGTCTGCCATGGTAATTAAGTGTTCAAGTTTGAATAAACTTGAAGAAATCTTACACATAGCAAAAGTAAGACTGCCAGCTTTGTTCATTGTTGTAAGAACTCAACCAGTCACAACTCATTCAAGATCCCTTGATTGAGTACTACGTGTGTAGCACTGTCCCAAACACTGTGAGCAATGTTAAGTCAGAGTCCCGATCATCAAGGAGATTGCAGTGAGTGAGGATGGGGATGATATTTAAACATGAAACATTTCACCATTTAAATAGCAGTAAGTGATGAGTGGTGGTTTCCTCCTCACGTAAGCCTTTCAGAGCTGCCCCAAGTCCAACACGTGTTCTTTGAGAGTTCCTCTCAGAACCCAAACAATTTGATCAAACACTAGGAGAATAGGATCATGGAAAGGTCACAGGTCTTGGAGGCAGAAACCCTTAAATCTAGATCCCGCATTGGCTGCGTATCAACTGAATTGTAAACTCCCTGAGGAACAAGTCTATTTAAACATGGTGTATTGCAGGACTTTGCATAGTGCCTAACGCTTAGTAGGATCTCTATAAGTATTCCATGTTGAATACATGAATTACCCATGTAACCCTAGCAAAGTTAACCTGAGAGTCCAGAGTTCTCCCTGGAAAAAGGAGTAATCATACCTACTGATAGGAGTTGAGACGTGGCCTCAAATGATGATGGAGAGTGCAGACCCTGGAGCTTCCTGCCAGGGCCCAAACTCTGGCCTGCCATTTATTTGTTCTGTGGTTTCAGGCAAATAACTTGTCGTCGCCTCAGTTTCCCAAAGTATCATATAAGGATAATAATACTACCTATCCTTTAGGTTTGGTTTGTTATGAGGATTAAATGAATTTTTATTTGTATAGTCCCTAAACTGAGGCCTGGTACACAGTGTGTGCTCTAAAAATATTTGTTAAAAAAAAATACATAGAGGATAAATAGAAAATGGGTTTGTAGTGAGAACTAGTGAGTGCCAAGAATAATTATATAATTATAATGAGTGCTAACTAATCTTATAAAATGCCTAACATAACCGTATAAAAGATGCTGAATCCGTGTCAGTTCAAAGAACTTCTGTTTGGGGCGCCTGGGTGGCGCAGTCGGTTAAGCGTCCGACTTCAGCCAGGCCACGATCTCGCGGTCCGTGAGTTCGAGCCCCGCGTCGGGCTCTGGGCTGATGGCTCAGAGCCTGGAGCCTGCTTCCCATTCTGTGTCTCCCTCTCTCTCTGCCCCTCGCCCGTTCATGCTCTGTCTCTCTCTGTCCCAAAAATAAATAAACGTTGAAAAAAAATTTTTAATAAAAAAAAAAAAAAAACACAAAGAACTTTATGTTTGATCCTCATTTCCTAAGCCAGTGCTTGGCTCATAAAAAGTGCACAACATGGAATATAAATATTAATGAGAACTATAGGTTCTTCTGAAGATCATGAAGACCTATGGGCTAGATATATAGGGAGAGGTTTCATCAAGGATAGAAAGTTAAAGTTGGGTCTTGGTTAGGGATTAAATAGGGGTAAGGAGTTCACAGAGGAAGCATATAATTTGCATAAGCTGGGGGAAGGAAAGATCCAGTTATAGTCACGAGATGCTCCATTATCAACAGGACTTGGCACCACTCTCTGAGGGAATAATTTGTCATGGTCCAGCTCTTTAACGGAGGTGGCCAAAGTTCTGTTTCAGTTCTATGGTTTCAACTGCTTCAATTAATACTTGAATGACCTCTTATTTATTCACCCATTTATTGAGAAGTTTTACATAGATTACACTATGTATCAGGCATTTTGTTAGGTAGTGGTGAATAAACTAAAAATGGACCTTTCTTCTCTTTTGGACCAGGAGGGAGAAAAAAAACCAAAAGCAAAATAATCAAATGTTGATAAGTGCTTCGAAGGATATTTAGAGGGCACAGAGGGAAAGGCATAATGGGAGAGAGAGGCAGTTGTTGACATGGGAAAATGAGAGAATGTCCCTCTAGGGAGGTGACATTTCACCTGAAGCCAGAAAGCTGAGAAGGAAAAGGGGGGCTATTCCAGACAGAGAAGCAGAATGTTTAAAGGGAGAATGTATTGAATTTGATGTAGTTGAGGAAGGCGGTGTGGCTATAGAGTGAAGTGAGCTAGGGGAGAACAGTACAAAATGGGGTTAGTAAGGGGCAGAGACCAGATCCTGCAGGGCCTTGTAGGCTCTAGTGAAGAGTTAGGACTATATTAAAGCAAATTAGGAAGCCTCTGAAAAATGGGAAAATGGAGGGGAAAATGTTATGAAACATTTTAAGGCTCACTT
The DNA here is from genome assembly GCF_014898765.1 of Herpailurus yagouaroundi. Classification (NCBI taxonomy): domain Eukaryota; kingdom Metazoa; phylum Chordata; class Mammalia; order Carnivora; family Felidae; genus Herpailurus; species Herpailurus yagouaroundi. The sequence continues at coordinate 55,169,351 of NW_024412388.1, forward strand.
AGACATCAATGTGGATGATAAATTGGATTGGAAAGTGGAATCAGGGAGAACATTGGAGCAGACCAAGTAAGAGGTGATGCTTGCTTTGTTTAGATGGTAGAGAAGCAGGGATGGAGAGAAGTGGGCATTGGATATATATTTCAGATATGGAATAGACAGGACTTGCTAATGGGTTAGATGGGGAGGGGTGAAGGTAGAAACATTCAGAGAAAGAAAAGAGTCAAGAATGAAACCCAGGCTTCTGACTTGAGCCACTGCATGCATCTTGGTGCCACTGATTAAAATGGATAAGATTAAAAGAGGAAATTTTGGAAGGTGGGGTGGGAAAGAAATCAAGCATTTGGTTTGAGCTATTAATGTTTAGCATTGTTTTAAGCACTGAATCCTAGAGAAGATACGATATAGAACATAAAACAGGTTAGGCTAGGGATCTAAACTTGGAGTTTGAGCATATGCTTTGTGAATAAATCTATGGGCATGAGTGAGCAAGTAGAGGGAGAATGAAAGTCCAGGACCATGTCCATGGAAAGAGACAGCATTTAAATACTGAGTAGAGAAGGATGGAATTGGGAAAAAGACTGAGATGGAATGATCAGAGAGGTAAGAGGAAACCCTGGAGTGTGGTCTTACAAAACCTTGGAGAGGGCACTGTTTTGAGAAGGATGGCCATCAGCTGTGTGGAAGTAAGTTGAGGGTAAAAAAAGTTGAGAGCAGAATTCACTCATGATCTTGAGAACAGATTTATAGGACTTTTAAGGATAACAGCCAGATTCAGAGTGGGATGAACACTGAAGGATAGTAAAGCATATTTTTATGTTGATGAAAAAAAATCCAATCCAGAGAGAAGGAGAAGTTACTGATGGAGGGAGAGGGGAAATAATCAAAGAAATAATCCGAGAGGAAGTAAAGGACAGTGGGATTCAGAAATCAGTTTGAGGACTTGGCCTCTGGCAGGAGCAGAGACACCTTTTCAGGTACAAGAGGATGACTTTAGGCACAGGTAATAATAATTATCAAGACAGCTAATATTTACTGAGAGCTTACTATGTTCGAGATAATGCTCTAAGTAATTTTCATTTATTCAACTCATTTCATCCTCATAATAATCTCATGAGATCAGTTTGTACACACAGTCAAAACTGAGAAAGTTCAGGGGCACCTGGGTGGCTCAGTGGGTTAAGCATCTGAGTTTTTAAAATTTTTTAATTAATTAATTTGTTTTGATAGAGAGAGGAAGAGCAGGGGAGGGGCACAGAGAGAGAGAGAGAGAGAGAGAGAGAAGAGAGAGAGAATCCACCAGCACAGAACCTGATGTGGGGCTCAAACTCATGAACTGTGAGATCATGACCTGAGCCAAAATCAAGAACCAGATGCTCAACCAACTAAGTCACCCAGATGCCCCATGAATCTGACTCTTGATTTTGGCTCAGGTCATGATCTCATGGTCATGAAATCGTCCCCTGCATTGGGCTCTGTGCTGAGCCTGTGGAGCCTGCTTGGGATTCTTTCTCTCCCTCTCTCTCTGCCCCTTCCTCACTTGTCCTCCCCACCCCCACCCCTGCTCTCTCTTTCTCTCTCTGTCTCTCTCTCTCTCAAAATAAACATTTAAAAGAACTGAGAGTTCTTTCTCATCTGATAGTTTAAATTGTGGAGGGGGAGGCAAATGGGATATTTGAAAAGAGAGAATATAGAGCATAGTGTCACAGAAAGTTCTCAGTGCAACTTCCAGGCAGTATTGAGAGTTTGAGATTTGAAACCATGAATGAAAAGTAAATCTAATGCAAAATCCAAATGGGTCTTCTACAGCATTCCATGATCATGCTTTAGTAGCCTGACTTGATACTTAGTTTGGAAGCAGGAGTAATTTCCAATGCCAGGAGTAATAAAGTATACTAGCATCCCCTACTAACATCCTAGCATTTTGTAAATGTTTTTGAAGCTTCTTTGGAGATGTGGCCACAAGGAGCCCTCCTCCTACCCTGCTACCCTTCATGCCCCAGCTCAGAAGGAGAAATCATGGCCTCCATGAAAGAAGGATGATGATAGAAATTGACTAGCCAAGTTTGAGCTTTATACCTAAAAGAGGTCTAAGCTCAATTCTCTTGTCTTGCTAATACCTGACAGCTTGCCAGGTTTCTGTCAAAGACAAGGGTATCTCCTCTGTCTGAGAGATCACCAATGCTCTCCCCATTGCCAAGATCTCATGAATAGAGAGGGGGTGCAAAATCTTTACTTGACACAGAAAGCTTTAGGTTGACAAGTAGCACTAGCTAACATTTATTTAGATTGACAAGTAGCAATAGCTAACATTTATTAAGTACTTATTCTTTGATCAGGCTCTGGGCTAAGTGCCTTTCTTATGCAAGATCTCCCTTAATCTTTAAAACAACACAGTGAGGTAGATAGCCTTATAAGGTACATATTACAGATAGGAAAACTGAACTTTAAGGAGATTCAATAATTTTTCTAAGATCAGGAAGCTAACAAGTAGAGAAACCAAAAGTTGATTCCAGATTTCTAACTCACGGAATCCAGGCTCTTTTTACAAGTACATTATAGTGACAAATCAGTGAGCATCCATGCCAGATCAAACTGTTGTGCATCTCAGTATGCTATCGTATGTTGCTACCATTCTATAAAGTTTTACTCAGAAAACACAAATTTTGAACTAGATTGAGACTGGTTTCTATTCCCCCACGTTCTCAAAATGAAGGACGAATCCACTGGGAGTAACCGCAGAATTTATGGATTTTATTCATATTTCCCTCTCTTCAGAGCAACCAGCCTGTTAAAGAGAAGAGTTTAGGGCTGTTAGTTTTTGGAAGCCCATTGACCTATGTTAAAGCAATTTACCCTGAAGTCAAACGTGGAACCACATGTGACACAGCATAAACTGAGCTTCTTGGACCTAAGCCCTGGCAATGACCTGGTCTTTTCCCACCATGTAATTATGAATTGAGATTTCTCAATTAAAAATTCACACAAATTCTCAGATCATTGAGGTCAGTAAGAAAAGTTTAGTCTCAGTATCTGGACATCTCAACTGTCCAGGTTATTTGTGGATCTACTGATAATAAGCTATCGGTACAATAATGACAAAAGCCAGAAGCAGGTTGAATGCTTAATCTGTGCCACCTAAGTGCTTTATGTGCCTATTTCACATATAATAAATTCTTAGGCAGAGACTATCATGAACCCTATTTTGAGTAAAGAAAATGAGATGGAAAGAGGTTAAGTAACTAGCCCAAGGTCACATAGCTACCAAAAGGCAAAATGGGGATTTAGAGTGACACTAGAGGCTTTGAAAGCCAAATCATCATCTGGAGACAGATAACAGTGGATATGAATCATAGCCTCCCTCTTTACCAGTTTGAAAGATGAAGTTAATAAACCTGACTTTGTATGGTTATTGCAAGAATGACAGAAAAATGCACATTAAGCACCAAGTGCATGCCTGCCAGGTATTGGATGCTCATTAAATGGTAGCTGTGGTTACTAAATGGAATGAGCTGGAAAGTTAACAAGTATCCCATCATTTTGATCACTGTAATCAGGGAACATTTATAATTCAAATATCTCCCCTATATAAAATACTCTTTTCTCTCCTTATTAAGTGTCTAAATTACTCAGCTAACCAACTCTACATCCCCCTTCATTCTGCTTTCTTAGAGCTGATCTGTGCCTGAGACTCTCACAGATACTTTAATTCTACATAATTTAAAAAGTGAAATAAATACTTCAGTTATCATTTTTTCCTTTCTAATGAATTGAAGATGTTTTTCCAATGGCTTTAGCTATAGATGTTTGCAATGGTCCAGAGCTCCCTGGGGGGTAAGATGAAAAACAAGCCCAGCCAGAGTATCCTGGTGACCCAGCATGCCTGCCATAATAACCTATTTGGGGATGACATGGTAAGCTGGTTCATGGCATTTCGCTTAGTGGTTCTGATTGTGACATATGATGATTCAAGTTTACTCATATACACACCAGAACTTCACAAAATGACCTTTTTTGAGGTCCTTGAGGTTAAGCAGGGAGGGAGGGAAGAGCATTGAGTTGCTCTAAACAAAGCAGCATTTGTTTTTACACCACTTGCTTAGACAAGTGTCCCCTCACGTGCAGCAGCTATTTGCTATGAGGCTGTTGGCAGAGTGACTAGAATGTGACAGAAATTAAGGACAAAATCTGAAGTCTCCTGGAAAATCACACTCCCCAGGAAATGTTAGCCATGAGATTATAACTCAGTGAATTATTTCTTGGCATTCACTTCCTTGCTCACTCTTTTCCTGCATGGTCATTTTAAAGATGGTTGAATTGGATATTTACCAGACCTTGCTTTGTGCTTTGTATGTACTGCACCAGGTCTATGGAAGACTGAGCCTGGAGTAAAATTATTTACCATCTTTGGGGTTCATTCTCCTGGTCTGTAAAATGGAGAGTTGGACTATATCAGTAAGTCCCAAATCTTATACACAGTTTAATAATGCATATTCAACATTATATTTTTCACTTAAAAATATAAGAAAAATATCTTCAGGAACCACAGAAAATAAAGCTTGAAAAATTCTTTTTAGCCAGTAGAGATATAAAAACCAAGGGGCCATTTGAATCTGCATGAGGACCAAGCATGTGATATTTTTATGTTCTCAAACTTACAAAATTGATTGAGAAACTCTGGACCAGATCATCTCTAAGCTTGTTTTCAAGTTCAAGAAGTCTATGATTCTACAACCACTCCTCCCAATAAAAATTAGTGTTTTTATAGCTGAGAGAAGAGAGATATATTTTTTAAAAAGGATAAACCATTAGGCTTGAGAGTTGATCAGTCATATCCAACATTGACTTCTGATTGTTGATTCATAGACAAATATGTATGCTGACACACAAAACACAATTTCTGGTTAAGTCTCCTGATATTGACCAATAATCTAATTAACTAGGCCCACGTGAATTTTTGACTTGTTTGTATCAACTCCACCATCTTAATAGCCTAAATTAACCAGATAATTTAGTTAAGAGGTATTTATTAAACTACTTCTGTTAACTCTTTGACTCTTGTGCTTTGCAATCAGATGAGTAATAAATTTAAAAGACACAGTAACTTAAGTTCTTTTATTTTAAAGTCATGTTTTATATGGATTTTCTTTGTATATAAACTTTTTTATGAATTTGGAATGATCAGACAAGAGAGAAGAGAACCAAGATTAAACACCATAAAGGAAAAAATCAAAGAGCAGAGAAATTGGCAAGAAATAGACTGACTTAGAAAACAAAATTCAAAAAGAATTTTTAGGGAAAATCCCTGTGTCAAGGAAAAGAAGGCAGAGATACGACACAGGGTGTGTTTTGTGACTCACATGCATTGGCTCTGTACCTGTATGATTCATTTGGTGGAAAACATAGCTGGGTCAGAGAACTTTTTACTGGTCCCAAACTTTCCTGGAGTCATTTGAAGCTTCATTTTGTGTGCATATTTTGTCTCACTTCTGCAAAATGGAAATCTTAATTGCTTTTCAGAAATAGCCCTGGTCATTGGAGTTTATCTGTATAGCCACTTGAGATTTAGAATTAGATCATGGACTTTGGAATATGGAAAAATCTTTAAGAAACTGGGACAGGTTTGTTCCAAGCGACCTCTCTTTGTCTCCTGACAGGAATAGATAGATAGTAGGTCCCCCAAGGGAGCCCTATTGAGAAAGTCCAAAGGGGACAGTCTGCCCGTTGGAAGGTACAGACTAGAGCAGTGCTTTTCAAGCTTTTTGGTTCATGACTCATAGTAAGACATACATTATACACCACAATATGTGTGTGTGTTTTATAAAACAACACCTTACTACATATGTTATACCTGATATTTTCTATTCTATTCTATTCTATTCTATTCTATTCTATTCTACTCTATTCTGTTGTTGTTTTAAGTAAATACTGGCCAAGATCCATAAAATAGATTTCATAACTCACTATTGGAAATCTAGGTATGTTCCTGTGTGCAACCATCTCTAAACACATACATTGCTAAAATACAGTACAGCCAATTTTCACTTCACCTTATGCTGAAATGCTTGCATTTTCTCGAAAACCATGCTGTTTTTCACATCCTTGCACGTCATTCTCCCTCTCTACTCCAAGCACTTTACCATTTTCTCACTCCACCTCCCCTTTCTTCATCAAGTTCACTCCTGCTGCCCAAGACTCAGCTGAAGAGGTCAACATTCCTTCCCCTCAGTCTACGTTGACCTGTTTTTCTGTACTCTCCTGAACATCCTGGGCTTATCTTTTTCTCTGCCTTTTCATGCTATGTTATGAGGATCCATTTATACATTCTTCTTCCCCTCTGGACTCTTTGAAAGCAAAGTTTTCTCTTATTTATATCCGTAGGAAGTGTTCTAAGGTTTGACACATATCTGATTAATACTTTTTGGATGAATGAGAGCCTGCCTATTGGTAGGCACTTGGTACCAAGTAGCTGCCTCCTTGGTAAGTTGTAGTGTGGTTACTGAAAATAAGAAAGTATATCTTTACTTGTACCCCAATGTTTATAGCAGCACTCTCAACAATAGCCAAATTATGTAAAGAGCCTAAATGTCCATCAACTGATGAATGGATAAAGAAATTGTGGTTTATATACACAATGGAGTACTACGTGGCAATGAGAAAGAATGAAATATGGCCCTTTGTAGCAACATGGATGGAACTGGAGAGTGTGATGCTAAGTGAAATAAGCCATACAGAGAAAGACAGATACCATATGGTTTCACTCTTATGTGGATCCTGAGAAACTTAACAGAAACCCATGGGGGAGGGGAAGGAAAAAAAAAAAGAGGTTTGAGTGGGAGAGAGCCAAAGCATAAGAGACTCTTAAAAACTGAGAACAAACTGAGGGTTGATGGGGGGTGGGAGGGAGGGGAGGGTGGGTGATGGGTACTGAGGAGGGCACTTTTTGGGATGAGCACTGGGTGTTGTATGGAAACCAATTTGACAATAAATTTCATATATTGAAAAAAAAAAGAAAGTATATCTTTACGGAGAATACACATCTGGGTTGCAGTAGATGTGTTGATCCTCATTAGAACCCATTTTCTGTTGCTTATAGAAGATAATATAGCAAAGTAGGTTAAAAAATTGGGCTTTGGAGCTTCACAGAGCTGGATTTGAATGCTGGCACATGAGTTACTAGCTCTGTGACTTTAGGTAAGTTCTTTGATTTTTTAAAATCTCAATTTCTTCAACTATAAAATAGGAGTACTGACATCTATGGCTGTTGTTAGGATTGTGTAGATATTAAATAATGGAATAAGCTCCAGGAGGGCAGGAATATTTGTCACTTTGATTCATTTTCATGGATTTAGAAGAGTGGCTGACACATACTTGTATCAATGACTATTTTGTCCTAATAGGCCCTCAATAATTTATAGCAGCTCTTCTTCATGTGAATTCTTATCAAGTTTAATATAAGATTTCTTAGAATATGCATGATCTGCATAATAATTTCTTATAACATCTTTAATCAGAAGTTAGGTGATACTGTGAGGTGATACTTCCAGACCCTGACATTCAAGGACTCAAAGTGCATGTTGAAACATTGTTCTTCCTAAAGAATGTTGTATTTCATGCTGTTAGGTTAGAATTAAGTTTAACCATTTCCAAGTTGATTTTGTGGAGGTTCCTCAGTTCTGTTTTTGAGTTGTCACATATGGGTATTTGACTCTTGCTTCTTCCCTTTTCTCGTTCTCTTGTTATACATCCGTGAGCCATATCATCACTCACTACACATTAGATAGACTCACACAGATTCTGATTCAAGGGCTTGGGGAAAATGACTGCATTTCTCAGTGTTCCTAGAGTTGTTTCTCTCCCTTCCTCTACAAAGATCTTGTGTAAGATCCATAAGGATGGAAAATTCATTATTACCTAATGTCCTTCGCTGCTTCCCATTTCATGAATGGATGTTTGTATTCCAAGGTTTCATCGTAGGCCTTTCCCATTTTCAGTACTTTTGTAAGCAACTTCTTGTGCCACATAATAAAGGTATTGTTTTAAGGTTTTCCGAATTTCATCAGCTTACAGACTTCTCTCGTTTCTACCAGGAAGCAGAACAAAGAAACAAATTTTAAAAAGCAATTCTCAAACTTTTCCACAAACCGGGACACATAAAACGATGACATTGCTTCCTTATTATAATTCGTCCAAATAAAGAGAATTCTTATTAAGAACGTACTCACCTAGCCTTCACTTCCTTATGCATTTATTCAAAATCCACTTTATTATAATATTTGCTGCAGAATCTTTTAGATAGTAGTATTAAGTGATCAAGATTATTAGCCATTATGGTTGCTTGCTTTATATTTCACATGGTAGGAACAGTGTTGTCCTATTATTACCTACTCTCTTATATGTAAAAGTCTGCCAGAAGCTCTTACTCATTTGTGAATGAATTATGGTATCATTTCAAAGTGTAGTCCTTATAAATTCCTCAGATATATACTAAGAGAGCATATATTAAAAAGAATGGTACATCCTATGATCCTATACTAATTTAATTTCTTATTAAATTCTTCAACAGAACAATATATTAAAAGACTATTGTTCTCAAACTGAGGATTACCCCTGAGTCACTATAGTCGTATCAGGCTGGTGAGGCTCTTCACTAACAGTTTGGAATAAGAGGAGGAATATACTTTGGGGGAAAGAGAAGATGTTTTGGTAAGTGGAATTAAAAGGAGAACCTTGCCTGACTGACTAATATGTCTCACTTAGTTGATTCAGCGATGAGGGACAGAGACCACAGAAGAGCAGAGCTTTCTGGAGAAACAAGGATGAATATTTATAGAACACCCACTATGTGCTAGGTCCTTCACAATCTTTTACATCCTCACACTGAAACCTTGGGGAAGATTATTAAATACATTTTAAACATAAGTAAACTCCTGCCCATAAAAAAATTTTTTTTTTTTAGTCACCTGTCCAAGTCACTCAACTCTAGGAGGCAGAGTTTAGATGTGAACCCATGCCTTTAAAACTCATGCTGTCTCCACTGACCATACAATCCAAGAATACTCCCAGTTAAACCTGTGTGTGGCTGTTCAGGTGAATGTTGCACTTGACATCATATAGATTTCCACCTTCCAAGCATCCCCTGACAAATTGAGGAGAGGTTCCACACAGTGGTATCTGAGACATCATCTTCTCCATCTTCTACCCTAAATGGTTCCTGTGGGGGCATCACTAAAGCCTGAAATGTCTTTTATATGGATCCGAAAACATTTAGTGAAGAAGAAAGTAATATGTTCATGGTAGCCATTCCTATAATAATTTTAATAATAATAAATTTGATTACAGAATGATAATATTACAAGAAAAATAACATGCTATGATATAAACTCATAAAGGCATGAATATTAAAACTAAATGCATATTGGAGACATTTGTTCTATTGCACAAACTCAGGCATCCAGAAAGATTGTTTCTCTCCAATGTTCTTGCTTCTATCTCCACGTGAGAAGACTTTCAAGGGTCCTGTTTCATTCTCAGAGTTGAAAAGTTTATCCTTCTATTGAAGGAAAAGTGGCTGATTAAAGCCAATATTTTTCTTAGGTAAATTTATGTTCTGGTAATTTTAGCCCTTCTCTTCATGAGACTTCCTGAAATACCGACCATACAAAGGAATATTATGAATTTAGTTCTGGGGTCCGGTCAGCACTCAGATTGCGTTCCTGGCTGCAGCCTGGAACATCACTTCCGGTTGGACTCACTTCTCCTTGCCCAGCAGGAGCCTATAGTATGTAGCACCATCTCTTAGTTAATAAATCAGCTAATTCACTGCTCTTTATTGATCATGAGCCGTATTTATCTCACCCTCTCATTTCACAGGTGAGGGGCAGATTTGGAATGACTTCCTTATGCTCACAGAGCTGATGATAGAGTGTGGGCTGGAATGGAATCCACATCCCCCAACTTGAGTCCAGAACCCCTTCCATTCCTCACTCACTTATTAATACATTCATCAAACATTTACTGGATGCCTACAGTGTGTGAGTAGCTGTGACTACAAAGGTGAATTAGGACACAGACCCTGCACTTTACCCTGCTTTGTGTTTTTGATTTCCCAGAAGGTCTGAATTCTGTCTGGAAGGTGACTTTATGCCAGGACAATCTCTCCACCCTGGATGGATTGGACAATCACAATTGGTCATGTACAGCTCCATTTCTAGTATCCAAATATATTCTTCATAAACAGCCTATTCTTTGGTCTTCTAGCTTTCTGACAGGGGTGCCTCAACCAAATATGGTGTTATTGATAAATAGTATTTAATGGGTGAGCTCTGAAGATCAATCTAGTAATACTGCTAATAGGCGCCATTTTCTCCTCAGTGAAAGGAAGTCCATATGGACACATATGCTTGTGTGTCTATGTGTGCATAGGTGTGCTTGGGGTGTGATTCTCTGAAACACAGAAAAGTGTGTGTTTGCTCACGAATGGACCACAGTAGAAGGTACAAATATATTCTAGGCCTCACATGACTGCCACACTCCAGAATACCAGTAGTGAATAAGCAGAGTTTTGTCAATTGGTAATTTTTAATGATTTAAGAACGCTCTTTTGCCATTGTTTTGAGGACCCATCCTACAGCTTCTGCTATTGACTGGCAAGTATTTCCTGAGGGCCTGCTGCATTTCCAGCCCCATAAGACCTTTGGCCTGTGGGGGCCTGAGTCAGTCACTTTCACATTCTTCTTGGGGCTGTCATTCCTTGCCTCAGTTGATCCTGAGGCAAAAGAATTCATAATATTATCTCTGTGTCACAGAGGAGGAAGCTGAGCCTCAGTCCCAGAGAGGTTTAGTGACGTGCCGAGACCCTCAACACTAGTGACTAATAAAACAAGGACTGCATCCCATTCTTCTTGCTATTAAGACAATGCTCTTTTGGTTTTTGTTTTGTTTTGTTTCATTTTTATCTAGAACAGATTGCCTGCCCATAGTTTATAAAAACAAAGCAGAGATTAGAGAAAGAAATTTGTGCAAACTCATTAAGTGTGACCTCTTGATAGAATAAAACCATGAAATAAAAACATTAAAGTTCGTTTTAAATACTACCTGAAACTAGGTCACAAATCTATTCTCTACCCCTTTCTTCCCCCTGGTGTAAGTTCCTTTCCCAAATGACAGGTTTGGTTTTTCTATCCATGTAAGTTCCTAGGACCTTTTTCTTGCAGGGATTACTGCTGAACTTCTCCTAAGGAACGACTTTGTGATGGTAGAAATACAAGTAACATGTTCACTGGGCTTTTACAACTGTAGAGAAAGCTCTTTCTGAAGCTTGCTCATCCAGCTGATTAACTTTGCTGGAAAGTGGCCATTAGCTTCCTAAACTGCAGAGGATTGTACTAGTCACTTACAGTCAGCCCAGAAGCAGAGAGGGATTAGAACACAGCCTCACTGAATGAAAATGGGGAAAGCTAAACCGTTTGCAGATTGTACTGCGTTGTTTCTGCACTGGTTTCTGGAGGATTTGAGAAAGGCCTGACCCAGGTGGAAAAAAGGGACCCAATGGCTTTGCAGAAGGGAGGTGAAACAAACAAACCAGACCTTCTCAGTACCACTCCCTAGTCAGGTGGCATGCATGAGACATTTCCCTGCACCAGTTTCCACATTTATCAAATGAGCAAGGAAAACAAAAAGCATTACAGGTTGCTCAGTTTGGAAAGTTTCCCTAATGGTCATCCTACTGTGATCTGTGACCACGACATGGGCTATCATATTGTGTAGTGTAGGAGAATCGAAAAACTAGTTTCTGGCTCTTGATCATCTTATTTGATTTATTGTCAGGAAGATGGCATTAAAATGAGCTTCCACTTGCTGAGCAAATCTGGATGGGCAGTGGAAGGTGGAAACAGGGAGTGGCCTGGGTGGTGGCAGGAATTAGAATAATAATCCCTTGCATTTTAGAGATTGCAGAGCACTTTCCCACATATTGTGTCATTGGATCCCTGCAAAGCCCTAGAAGGGCAGGTGGTATTTTTAGCCCCATTTGACAAATCAGAAAATTGATATGGATATGCTTAAAGGTGAAGTGATGGCCAGAATTCACAAAAAAAATGTTAATGGTAATATAAAAAGTAGAATAAAATCCAAGCCCTTGCTTCCTTTTGCAACACACCAGAGAGCGACTAGAATCTACCTTAAAGCGTTTTAGCTGTACTCAGATAATCAGCAACGGGTTATAACATACTGGTAACACAGGACTCCAATATTATTCTCCTTCAGGGCCTTTAAAACTTCTCTGCCTCTGCCTCCCCTCCCCCATTTTTATCACTGCTTTACTACATGCTTCAAGAAGTCCCCAAGACTTTGTTAGGTGACCATCCAATAGGTTTTCTTGGCTCCCAGTAATTATGACCCCTCAGTCCTTACCACCGTAATTAATTGCCTATATTGAAATATGATTCTGCCTGGACACTGAGACTAGTTATTTACAAGTCATTCAGTGGCTGTTTCGGCTATTTCTTCCCCAACTCTTAGTGTGATAAACTGTCTGGATAAATATTTCTTGAATAAATGTTGCATGATCTACTGTAGCCAAAAGGGAATTTTGCTTCCACATTACCCTGAACACTATTTGGAGAAGATTGGAAGCTCTTTTAAAACCATCTAGGATATAGTGCTGTTCCCAGAAGGAGGCTCTTAGGAAATGAAACTCTAGCCATTTGCCTAAAATGTTAGGTCATTCCCAGAAGACTTAGAGTTGAAAGAGGACAAGCGGTGTGATAAGGTTGGAGATTAGTGTTTGTGTAGCTATATGGGCAAAGAGGTAAGAGCTGATATTTTTGGAGTTACTGGAAGATTTACTCATGACACCCAGCCTGCGTATGTGTCCCGTACTATTGCTGGGAACCAAGCTTCGTGCCAGACCTCTAACTGTCAGATAGCAGTTTCTGGAAAGAGACTTGAGCTTGCTATGTGGTCACTTATAACAATCTTCCTATTTTGTGCCAGCTTACAAGTCCCTACAATACCACTGATATATGTTATCAGAACAGCATATAGGTAGAATATGATAAATATGATAGATGAGGAGCAAGGCTTAGGACTCACATGTCATCTAAATATGAAACCCAGTGCTCAACCTAGTGCCTATATATACAAAACCCTCTGAAGTATTTAGGAATTAATGAATGTAATGAATGCCATCAGCATAAAAAATGAATTAGTCGAATCTTGGCAGTGAGACCATTTCTGCAATGGCAAAATCTTAAAGGGCATGCAGAACTTGACAAGGGGTGAGGATTACAGGTACTGTACTGAACTTTTAGCAAAAGTGGTCATTGGCAATAGTAAACAGATGGGCATGGCTGTGTCCCAATAAAACATTATTTACAAAAATAGGCAGTGAGTTGTGTTTGGCACACCATAGTTTCCTGACCCAGGTGTACATTATAGCTACAAATTCTCATTTTTATGATTTCGTTTCCTTCTGAAAAATCCCTTCTTTGTTCTCTATTGCCTGCAGTCTGGAGCACAGACTCCTCAATTCTGTTCTAATCTGGGCAGTGCTTTCCTACCCCCTGATCCTTTTTCTTCTCTGTGCTCAACTCACATTTTCTGTACCAATAATGCCATTCTTAATGCTTTCTGCTTAACCATATCCTACCCATTCGTTATGGCAGATATTCTGAAATGTGGATACAGGGGTCATGTCAGAATCATCTGGGAAGAATTTGATATTAACGGTATTCATCTCCCACCCTAAATTCCGATGGTGGGGTTGGGAGGTGGAAGTAGGGACATGTATAACCTGAAAATGGTCCTAAGCTTATTCAGACAATTCCCATCCTCCTCCCAAACTACTGCTTTATGACACTACTAACATATCATTTCCTCCAAGAAGCTTCCCATACCCAGCTCTGTTTCTTTGGATTCCCTTAGCCCTTATTGGTCAAAAATTCATTTTTAACACTTGCGGTATTTTTGGTTATTTAAGTGTTTCATGTGCCAGGCATTGCTGTAGGTGCTGGGGATACAGCAATGAACAAGACAGTAAAGGTCCTTCCCTCTGAAGATTTTGTTCTAGTGACAAGAGAGACCGACAATGAACACATGCCCACAAGAGTGAAGAAGATGTTTTCAAATAATGAAAATGAAACAAACTAATGGGAAAAGGAGTGACTGGAGAAGGCAGATGGAAGGATTAAAAGGTGCTACTTTATTTAAGAGAGTCAGGAAGGGTTTAGGGAACCTATAGGTGATCTAAAATCTGTAGAAATCTAGGGGAAAATAATTATGAGCCAAGGGAACAGCACATTCATCTTTCTTTTCTCTGACAATGCCACTGAACATAGAAAGTTGTAGTAGAAAACCTAGGGCATGATTAAGAGCAGTTCCCTCATTCAGGATTGCCAGATAAAATATAAGATACTCAATTAAATTTGAATTTCAGGTAAATAACTTTTTTAATATAAGGACTAATTATAGTATAAGACTATACAATAAGAATATAGTATAAGAACTAAATATAGCATAAGAACCAAATAGTATAAGGACTAATCATAGTATAAGAACTAACTATATATATATATAATTTATCTGAAATTTAAATTTAACTGGATTCTTTATTTTTTGCTAAATCTGACAACTCTATATTTTACTCATAGGAAAAAGTGACCCAGAGTGATTTGTGTCTAATGTCATCCAGTTACTTGGAGCTGAACTAGAATAAAATCTGAATCTAAAGCAGAAGCAATTTAATTTGGTGTTGATATTTTAGAAAATCTTATATTTATTGCTTTTTAATTGTCTTGGTGGGTAGCACTTTGTTTCCTCAACAACTCATTAAAGGTATGTTCTATGTGAATTTCGTTTATTAATTTATTTATCTATTTATTTATGTAATTATACACTAAGTCCATTAATACTTAAGTCATTCTTATTCCGTTACTATTGCAAGCCTGTAATAGAAGTAGTATTCTGGGTACAAAGAGGACATGGCCTCTGCCATCCAGATAGTAGGGAAAATGAGCATATTTAAGTCATTTTAAATCAGCTTAGAATACAAAGGGTGACTGCAGAGGAATGCAGTGGCACTGGTATTTGGAGTAGGGAGAGATGGCCTACAGTGGGAGAATCAAGGAAGACTTCAAGTGGAAGTTAACATCTGACTTGGGTTTTGATGGATAGTAAAGACTTCAATAAAGGGGATAAGGATCATCGTCCAGGCAGAGAAAACAGACACACGAGGAGAAGGTGGTGATAATAACAAGACTTGTTTGGGGAGCAAATCCATCTCTGTGTTTGCAGCAAAGAATAAGTAAAGGAGAAGAGTACGTGATGTTAGACCTGAGCTATGTAGAACCCTGGACGTTAAATCCAAGTATTCAGATGTATTTGATAAGTCATGGGGCTCATTAAAGATTTTTTAGTTGGCACTCAATGTAATAAGAGGCACATGTGAAGAAAATCAGTCTTTTGGTGGTACAACACATGGAGATCCATAAGAAAGTGACTGCAAATGTCCTGGTCGGTTAAATGAGGGCTGGACTATAATGTATAGTGACAGAAAGATGGACTGAATGCTAGAGGTATTTCTGAGAAAGAACCCACCAGGCCTGCTAACTGGTGGGTTGTAGAAATGGAGAAAAGATAGAGGCATAAAGATAAAGCTGAGATTTGAAGTTTAGATGACTGGGGGAATGGTGGTACCACCAATAAAAATATGGAGGTCAGGGAAAAAGGTGGATTGTAGGTGAAAAGACGAAGACAGTGGTTTTATCTTTTTAAATACAGCATTATGGAATTTCATAGCTATAAAAGTCGTGACTATGCCCAATCCCTTTACTTCACATAGAATAAAATGTACTGACAGTAAATAAATGACTTGCCCATGATCACTCAGCAAGTTAGTAGAAGAGCTAGTTTCGGAAATCAGATGCCTTATTTTCCCTGAACAGTGTTTCTTCCATTAGATGATCTATCTTATGATGCGTCTGGGTTTATAGAAGCAGAACAATCATGTGATAAGACACAGTGGTCAGTTGGAAATATAGATGGGGCACTTCAGTAAGAGATGAGGGCCAACAATATGGGAGCCATCAAAATGAAAATTAATATTGAAAGATTTTAAGGATGTGAAAACAAACAAGATTGCCAAATTAGAGTTGCTAAGTCAAATGTGGTAGATGGCAATGGATACTGTGAAGTGTCCACTAAATTTTACGTTTAGGAGGCCCTTGGAATTTGAGAGAAAGAGAGAGAAAAAGCAGTTGCCATGGAGGGAGCAGAATCAAGATCCCTGAAGGAGTGCAGGAGTGGTGAAAGTGAAAACAATTTAAAACTGTTTCTCTGGATGGTGATAGTATGAGAAAAATGGGATATTGCTGAAATAGGGCCCACAGAATATCTTTTACATTGTTGGCTGGGTGAAACATGAATGCATGTAGGTAGAAGCGGTAAAGGTCCTGGAGAACAAGAAGTTAAATGTATAAATGAGTGCGGGTATAACGGAGGTTAGCATGGTCCTGAAAAGTACTAGAGGAATGGGGGGAGTATAAAACAAGGAGAGGCAGACAGGTAGACCGAAAGATAGACAGAAAGGCCTTCAGAGGCATGAGGGGTGATGGAGTTCAAATTGGCCTTTATCGTCTCGGTCAGGCAGGGTAAAAGTGAGAGGACAGAAGTGGGAACGTTTTCAGTGTAACAACTGTGGGGTATCAGTATTGTGATGATAAAACTGCACGTAGGGCCTTGCTGGGGTTAGAGTCCTGTGTACAGGGTGGATGTAATTAACTTAACCTGATGCTTTCATCTATGGCAGCAGAAGAGGAAATATGGACAATGGGGATTTCCCAGGTAGTGGTGAGAGTCCCTGTTTTATATATCGCTGTTGATGGAATTCATGTTAGATAAAGAGCCAAGCAGACTGGGCAATGTGGGGAGGAATTAAGGGCAAAAGTCATGTTTCCTAGAGTACCTTTATGCCAGGCTTTCCGCTGGCATTTGCACACATTATTTCATTAAAGTCTCATGGCGGTAATCATAACCTTATGAAGTACCCATTATTACCACAGTCTTACAGGAAGAGATTCTCAAAGTCACACTGGACAAGCAACTTGCTCAAAGACACACAATTGTAAATGGCAGAACATTTTCTTCTTCAAACCATGCTGGCCATTGCCTCCAGGAGCCATGAAGAAAATAGGACAGTTGAAGTTAGTCGAGGAATTTCAGAATTAGAGGTGGAACACTTCCCAATGATACGCAACAAAGTGAAACAGAAGGGACAGGAGAATCATGATGCTAGTTATACATATCGAGGCCTGAAAAGTTAGAGCTCATTGATATTTTTCCAGAAAGTTTTATTGAAGGACAACATGCAGAGATGAAAGTGCACAAATCCTAAGTGTAGCAGTCAGTGAGTTTTCATAAAATGAACACACCCATATAACCAGTACCGAGACCAAGAAATAGATCGCTGACAACCCGGTAGAGGGTCCCCTCAAGTCCTTTTCCAGCCACACCCCCCAAGGTAACCACTATCTTGATTGCTCATGTTGATTTCGTTTTGCCTCTTTTGAATTTTACATAAATTGGATCCTATTGTATATTTTTTAATACCTGGTATCTTTTGCTCAATATTTACATTTATGAGATACATTCCTGTTGTTGTCTATGGCAATTGTTTTGATTGATTTAACCAGCACGCAACCTTGCAAATACATAGCTACCCCCTTCTCTAGTGGGAAGAGAGTCTCTAGTGGGAAGCTGTTTATGGGAAGCGCATAAACAAGAGATTATTTACATTTCTTTTCAATATGCTTTCCTTGGGTAGGAAGTGGGGGAGACTTGATCGATATGGTTCTGATATATACAAAACGGTGTTAAAATTGCATTTAGATCTAGTTTATAGAAGATTTGTTAAGGACGTTCCCCATGAGCTACTCTATACCACTATATACATTCTTATAATCAGAAAAGAGACTTCAAGATGTTCTATGTAATTTACGTATACATTGTCAACTCAGTGAAGAGGATGAGATTTAATGAATGTGCTGGTATTTTGAAAGAATGAAATTATATCATTATGAGGGTTTGAAACTTTAGGATTCCCTGAACTATTCTTAGTTATTTGGAAATTATGTACACCTAGTTCTGGAAGAAGATTTAAGGAAATACTAACTGCCATTTAATAATATCTCTCTGGGAAGGCCCTATGTTAACCACTCAGCGAGGCAAATATAAATAACTAGATACACTTGAAAACACAAGACATAATGTTCTGAAAAATAACATACCAGAGTCATCAGAAATTTCGACAAGTATGTGATTGGTATGGCAAGTGGGTTTAAGAAAGCTCCAAATTACTCAGTCTCCCTTGAGACTCAGTTTCTTCTGTAAAATAGAGATAATGCTCTAACTCTCCACCTGCTATGAGAATCAGATGAGGTGACATATGAGAAAGTACTTTGCAGATTGTAAGGTAAGTATGATATGATGCTTAGTGGGTGTATATCCTTTTCAGTTGCTCGTTGCTGGTGAAAGTGAAGTAGAGTGCCCAGATTTGAGGCATCACAGGTTGTAAAAATTTAGCAGGAGGAAGAAGAACTGTGCCTTTGAAGTTAGACAGTCCTGGATGAGAGTACAGGCAAATTATTTAACCTTCTTGAGCCACAGATTCATTCGTAGAGTAGCAATAAGAACA
Source organism: Herpailurus yagouaroundi (assembly GCF_014898765.1). NCBI lineage: Eukaryota > Metazoa > Chordata > Mammalia > Carnivora > Felidae > Herpailurus > Herpailurus yagouaroundi. The sequence continues at coordinate 55,188,039 of NW_024412388.1, forward strand.
CACCTTACATTTGCCAAGAGGAATAGATCATTGTAAGAAAGCACTCCTCTTGGCCCCTTCTGTATGGAATGCTGCCAGTAAAGCGTGTTTGTTACTATAATTCTGTAACAACAACAATAACAATAGTATCCCAAAAATTCAAGCAGCCACTTAGTGCTGTTGGCATGCGAGAGATCTGACAAACATTGACCTCTTGGGTACCTATTTCATGGTTTCTTTGTTTAGGAGAACCCTTGCCAGGCTGAGAGCAGAGAGCAGGCCTGGGATCCTGGCAGCTCGAATCATGTGACTGCTGAGCACCCGTGGGATTCAGGTGTCAAAGGCACCTTGGGCAGGAGGGCTTCCAATGTGGTGAACTATTCTTTCCCTTCCCAGTCCACTCTCCCAGATAAGCCTTTCCCTGTACTTCCTTGATGAGTCTTTAAAGAATAGTACATCAGAGCTAAAAGAGACCCCTAGACATCACCTCTTCCAACACTTGCATTTCACAGTTGAAGAAATGGAGCTCAGAGAGGCTGAGGGGCTTGTCTTGGGTGGGGGTGTAATGGGTGATAAACCTGGAGCAAGAACTCAGATCTCCCACTCTTGGTTCAGAATACTTGCTTCTGTCCCACACTGCCCTTGGGAGGTGGCTTCACCTCACCCTTTCAGTGCAAATGCAGCATTATCTCTTTAAGAGTTGAGCTTGAATCTGATTCCATATGGAATCCCCTGGACAATGCTTTGCAGCTAAGAGTCACCCTGAAAAATATTTTAATTTTTTTTTCTAATTTTTTTTTAACGTTTATTTATTTTTGAGACAGAGAGAGACAGAGCATGAATGGGGGAGGGTCAGAGAGAGGGAGACACAGAATCCGAAACAGGCTCCAGGCTCTGAGCTGTCAGCACAGAGCCTGACGCAGGGCTCGAACTCACGGACCGCAAGATCATGACCTGAGCCGAAGACGGCCACTTAACCAACTGAGCCACCCAGGTGCCCCTGAAAAATATTTTTAAATACAACCACATTTCTGGGGGACTTATTTCTCATATTCAGTTTTTGGAACTGGGGATCAGCTTAGAGATCATCTTTAAATGACCTGGTTCATTTCTGTATGCTACAGTATATGTGAATGCCCACTTCCTGTGGAAAGCCTCCTTCTCTAATTCTGCCAGGCAGCCAATCCATCTTTCCTAGGCTCTCTCACTACCCCAGTGCAGAGCTCTGTGCCAGTGCTTCTGTTGGCATAGCACAGAATAATGGCTAAGAGTGAGATCTGGAATCAACAGAGTGTGAAGATCCTGGCTGCAACTTGACAAGATACTCAGTGACTCTCCGTCTGTATAAAATGGGGAAGGTGATACCTGCCTCATAGGATGTTAAACATTAGCTGTGTGAGGTCCTTTGGATAGTGTCTAGCACATAGAGCCCTCAATAAATGTCTTAGATTGTATCTCAATTTGCACATTGATGTGTCTGTCCCCCCCCCCCCCACCCCTCTAAACTACAATCCTCTTCAGGTACAGAACCTTGTCTTGGTTAGTTTTGTTTCTGTGAGACCTTGGACGGTGTTGTCTGCTACATGATAGATACTCAGTGTTTCCAGAAGGGAGGGAGAAAGAGAAGGGAAGGAAGGAGGGAGGAACCCTTGTGGGATGTGGCTGAGCTCCAACCGAAGAAACCAAAGACCTGGGTTCAGGCCCAGCTTTCCCGGTTGCTAGCTGTGGACTGTTAAACGAGTCACTTAATGAGTGTAAAACACATTCTCTTTATCAGCAAAATGGGTTGCCTAATACTCACTTCATAGCATCCTTAGGAGGATAATTGGAGACAATGTCTGTCAGAATATTTTGTAAATTAAAACGGACTTTCTGAATTTGTTGTAAGAATCCCATCCTTGTTATGACAGATCTGCCTTCTCTGTCTTCTTGGTGTCACTTAATAATTAGTTAGCCACCGTGCAGGGGTGCCTGTCTGTGGTGTAGAAGGCACTGTGTCAGCGGCTGTGAGGAGGTCTCTGCCTTCAAGATGTTTACAGCATGGAAGGGAGGTTAGACCCGCGGCTTCCGCCCCCAACCATGGCAGGCATTTGGAGAGAGCTTTTGGGCAGGGGCCCTTGACCTCAATCCACCTAGCTCAGTGAGTGCCCAGCGGCTGTGGTCTCTGAAGTGACCCCTGGCAGCACATGCATGCCAGGCTTGCCCAAGCTCGCCTGTGGAATGCTGCCCCCTTTGTGAAATGTCACCAGCGTCATGTTCTCATTTCCCTCATAACACACATTTTAAAGCAGCGAGCTGTATTCCCCATGACGTAAATGGTACAGTGGCACAGCAGCAGGGCAGAGGGTGGCTCGATGCCAGCGGAATAGAAAGTCAGGGGCTGATGTCTGGCAGGCCACTTCCCCACTCTGAGCACCTCACATGGGGACCCGCTCCGGGACTTTCATCTTCACCCTCACGCACAGAGTTTTCTTTCCTTTGGTATAAATCCCCGAGTGTGAAGGTCTGGGAGCCCCTAGAGACACACAAATAAGGAGAAATGTTGTTTCAATGCCTCTTATACTCCATCGGGGAACCAGTATAAAAGCAGCTTCTTATGATAGACACTCCCTGAAAGCATTGCCTCATTTCCCCGCATCCAAACCCAGATTTCCTTAACCTACCCTTTTCATCTAAATGAGGTGTTTAAATGGATATTAAACCTACATTCTCAACTCTGGGGGCTCGACTGTCTCCACAGCGTTTAGAAGGTTTAGCTCATGTGGGTATTGTATTAGTTTTCTATTGCTGTTGTAACAAATGACACAAACTTTGTAGCTTAAAACGACACAAATCAAGGTTTTGGCAAGGCCAGTTCCTTTCTGGAGTCTCGAGAGGAAAATCCATTTTCTTGCCTTTTCCAGCTTCTAGAGGCTGCCTGGATTCCTTGGCCCTTGGCCCTATTTCATACTCAAAGCCAGCAATGGCTGGTTGAATCTTTTTTACATTCCATCAATCTGACATGGACACATGTCTTCCACAAAGGCCTTTATACACTGGGTCTATGGAAATAATCCAAAACACTGTTTATTTTAAGGTTAGCTCATAAGCAACCTTATTCTCATCTGCTACATTAATTCTCCTTTGTCATGTGACATAATATATTCATAGGTTGCAAGGATTAGCATGGACACATCGTTGAGAGGCCATCGCTCTGTTTACCACAAGTATTGAGGGTGACTTAAGATGTCAGGACATCTCTATAGCAATGTTTGACAAATATGGCCCACGGCCAGCCACTTGTTTTGGCAAATAAAGTTTTATTGGAACCCAGCCACGTGCATTTGTTTATGTGTTGACTGTGGCTGCTTTCATGCTTAAATGGCAGAGTTGACTATTTGTCACAGACACCATATGGCCGAAAAACCTAAAAGCGTTACTGTCTGGCCTTTTTAGAAAGTTTATTGAGGGACACCTTGGGGGCTCAATCGGCTAAGAATCTGACTCCTGATTTTGGCTCAGGTCACGTTCTTGCATTTCGTGGGATCAAGCACCACACCCCCCCGCCCCCAACCTCACATGCTGCCAGCTCGGAGCCTGTTGGTATTCTCTCTCTCTCTCTCTCTCTCTCTCTCTCTCTCTCTCTCTCCTCCCACCCCCCCCCCACTCATGCTCTCTTTCTCTCTCCCTCTCAGAATAAGTAAACATTAGAAAAAAAAGTTTACCGACCTTTCTCTGTAGCACTCCATCTATCTCTGATTGTGCCTATACCTCTACAGAACATCACTCGGAGAACTTCTGGATATTTTCTTCATGTTTTCTACTTCCCTACCCTCCATACACATGCTTTTTAAATTCCCTACCCTCCATACACATGCTTTTTAAATTCCTAGCAGTTCTCTGCCCGCTTCTCCTCTGCCTTCAATGCCATAAAACTACTGAACCCTGAGTAACTCCAAGCACTATGGTGTGTTATCTTCTTACTTTGATACATGCTGGTCCTTTTGCTTAGAATACATTTACCTTCTTTTTATGTCTCCTGTCAGGCAAGCTCCTATTCATCCTTTAAAACCCTCCCAAGGCATAACTTTCTCCAGGAAGCCTTCCCCAACACCCCTACCCAAGGAGAAGTAATTACTCCTATTCTCAAAACAGTCTTTCTGGATTATAAGTGCCTTGGTGGCAATAACTGCAATATCTACCTTTCTTAGTATCCCCTGCGCCTAGCACAGGGACTGGCATGTATTATGTATCCAATAAATATTACTCTGATTCAATAGTACTTTTAATTATGCCAGCCAGAAATGAGGTACAGTGGCAATAACAACAGGTTCTATAAAACTTCAGAATTGGCCTCTACTGTTATATATGGAGGCTGTATTATCTTGGAGATGTCACTTCTCTTCTTCTGGTCTCAGTCTCATTGCTTAGGAACCAAGCAGTTGGTTCTCTAAGACCCCTCCAGCCCTAATGGTTCTCTCCACCGTAGAGAATTTGGCCTAGTTCCTTGGCTATGCTGCAGATAGAGATATCTCCTGCATTAGGTTTGTGCCCTGCAGAGCTGGAAATCATCCAAGACATATATCACTCATAGCTTTGCTTTGACTGTATGGCAACTGAGGACTAAGGAATTGGGGGTGGAGGGAGTGGAAGATAATAAGGAGTTGGTGAGATAATCTGGGGGGATTATGAATTTGTCATTGACCTTCCTCCAGGAACCAATTAGAAGGCAGACATGCCCTCAAGAGTCATGTCCAAGTAGTATGTGCTCACAATCCCTAGCCTATAATCCATGCAACAATCCATGCCTAGAGCTCTGACCATTTACTGGAGGTTTACCCCAAATCCTTGTAACCGTATGGGAATCACACCAAACTCAATGTGGCCCAAATTAACATGTTTCTCCCTCTCCCTCCTCCAAATCCCTCACATCTGTCGGTGGTTGAATGTTATGTATCCCTGTAGGGCTAGAAACCTTGGTGACGATTTTGGACACCTTCCTCTCCCTAGTCCTCTATAAACCATCTCTTATGAAGATACATCTTTTTTTCTTCCAGGAATTACTTAGAATTTAACTCTTTTCTTCCATTCTGTTGTCATCATCTATTCTAGCCTGCTTTGTTCTCAACTTAAATCACTACCCTAGGGTCTTCCTGGGGTCCCTAACTCTAGCTACTTTCCATCGAGAACCATCTGACATACTCCTGCTTGCCTAATTGTCTTAAATCCCATCTTTTCTCATGCCACTCCCCTGTTCAAGCATCTCCAGCAGTTCAGACTTCTCCGCTTCGCTTCATCATTGGTCTCACTCTGACGAACCGTTTTTCTTCAACACCGTCTGCTCAGTAAAACTTACTTCCCCCTGCTTTGTACTTCGTTATGGATTCCATGTCTTTCCTTCTATGATTACCTTTACCTGGCTCTTAATTCAGTTAAGTTCAGTGCACTTCCACAAACATTTATTAAAGCACCTGTTTTGTTCATAGCATAGCACATCTTTACGGCTCCTAGTTCTTTTCCAATGATCCGAAGCACAGCCCACAGTGTCCCCTTGCTGTTTTCATTCTTCATCCGTGCCTCCCTGCTCCCCTCCCAGACTACACATTCCTTGAGGATGGCAATGACTGTGTCTTTTACTTCTTTGTACTCCCCACTCAGGCCCACCACTAAGTCCAGATGTCCAGGCCACCTTTCTAGCCTCATTTCCCACTTCCTTTCCTACCTGTTCTGTCTTCTATACATTAATGATAATGCAATCTACCTCATAAGGTTGTTTTGAAGATTAGAGACAGTTTATTCATGTAATTCTCAATTCCTTGTTGCCGTAATTAACATTATCCTTCTTGTCTGTCCCTCCCATGGTCCTTCAGTTTTTGGTGCACAGGCTCTTGAGCATTTGGAGTTAGAGAAAGTAGCAAAAGAGATTTTGTCACTATTAGACATAGAATTGCTCTTGCTTCCAACTCCTAATTGGAACATTCCACACTCAACCCCACATATTATGTAGGCTATTGTATTTATTTTGCCTGTATATAAGGCAAGTATTTATTAAGACCCCACTGTTTGCCAGGCAGTGTTCAGGACTTGCATTAGCAAATTTCAGTGGCCTTTTTTGTAAATGAGTCATTCCGCCTTCCTCATCTCAGACCCAGCCCTCCCTTCGTAAGAGGAAATGCGGTATGGGAACTGCAATTCAAAGTTTTCACTGAGGGCTTGGTCCTGAGCCTGGGCCATGTAAAACTCACTCACTCTCCACCCTCTCCAGTTCTCCTGAGGCTGCCAGGTGCCAGCTGGGGCCTTCTGTCTGCTGGCTGCCTGGGTGATTCAGTTTCAGAAAAATAATTTCTAATCCAAACTACAACTATTTGAAATTCATTCAAAGTGTAGCAGTAATTCATTCATTCAATAAATTCAGTCAGTGAATAAATTCAATTCAGTAAATATTTGCTAAATTAAAGCCATCACTCAACAAGACTGACTTAATGTCAAAGCACCTACTGTATGATGCCACAATAAGCTTTGTTGTGTAATCTACTTTTTAAAAGATCATTATTCTCTGCTCTACTACTATTTCAAATAATACAAATTCTCATAATTCAAGGAAATTTTTTAAGCTAGATGTCATGGCATTGTGTGATAAGTGCAGAAGAACTACCATACAAACACAAAAAAAGAAATAAATCAAACAACAAACCTTGGCTAGTAAGAAACAACTTAAAAAAAATCACAATTGGAATCTGTCATCCAGATTATTCTAGTGTTAAGATCGCTCTGAACCAGTGTTAGGTTGATATACGTGTGAAGCTAGAGAAAAGGCCAGAATGTCAGAAGCAACACACAAAACGTTTCTAGTCCTTGTCTGTATGTGTGTGTTCAGGGGGATATTGGTTCAAGCCAATATTTTCTACCTCGCCTGCACATTTATGTTGGCGGGATTTCACTAGTAAATATTGGTTTAAACCAAACACTGACATCTTTAATCACAGTTAAACAGACACTGCATTATACTGCATTCGAAAAGGAGAAGCAGAGAAAGAGTAAGCAGAGCATTTAGCTACCATCTTTCAAAGGTAGAAAGGAAAAGTTAGAATTAAGTGAAATTCTTCGGAGGTAGAAATGCCAAGACAACCATTGCTGAAGTACAAAATTTTGTTTTTCTAAAGTCTGGAGTTGAGTTCAGTGAAGTGACGTAGTTCACAAACCAGAGGAAATTAGGGGAGGAACGGAAATACTGCTAAATCAGGAGAAGTTGGCCAAAGGAAGCCAAGCTATCTGTGACATACAGTGTTGACTTCTTTCTTCTATATTCTCATCCAACTCTGGTTCACTACTGTGTCAGTTTGTGTACATACAGTGTTGACTTCTTTCTTCTATATTCTCATCCAACTCTGGTTCACTACTGTGTCAGTTTGTGTTGCCATAAGACCTGGGACCTAATTTTATATTTTGATGCATGCTAGTTAGAAGTTCTGAATCTGTCACATAAAACAACAGCTTATCTACCTGCAAAAAGCATACTGTTAACCTTTCCTACCACACACACACACACACACACACACACACACAATCCACCCCAAAAAGAGCTGCTTGACTTTATTCGTTGTGTGCCTTCATTCACATCCAGAACTCCATAAATCACCTGGAGAGCTCCTCTCTGGCTGTGGTCCTTCCTCCCACCGCCCCTCCCCCCACCCTTGCACTCCTCACATTCCTGTTCATCTCATTTCAGACATAGCCCTGGGCTGCTTAGATATTTCTAAGAATGTCTTCAGGAGGACCAGCTGTTTTATCTCTGAAATCTATGATTATCTCCGCTTAATTAAATCATTGCAGCCCGCATTTGGGGGTAGATGATAATCAGATTTGAAAGAAGCAGGGACCTTCTGAAATGAATGGTCAGCCCTACTGAAGGTTGCCTTAGGGAAATACTGTTTTCACTTGTCTCCTCCCCTCTCCTCTCCTCCCCTCCCCTCTCCCCTTTCTTTCTCCTCTTTCCTTTCCTCTCCTTTTCTTTTCTTTTTTTTCTTTTCTTTTCTTTCTTTTCTTTTCTTTTCTTTTCTTTTCTTTTCTTTTCTTTTCTTTTTCTTTTCTTTTCTTTTCTTTTCTTTTCTTTTTTCTTTTCCCTTCCCTTCCCTTCCCTTTTCTTTTTTTTTTTTCTCTTTCTTTCTCTCTAAAACTTTTTAAGCGTCCAACTTCAGCTCAGGTCATGACCTCACTGTGAGTTTGAGCCCCACCTTAGCCTCTGTGCTGACAGCTCAGAGCCTGGAGCCTGCCTCAGATTCTGTGTCCCCCTCTCTCTCTGCCCCTCCCCCACTTGTGCTCTCTCTCTCTCTCTCTCTCTCTTGCATGCTCTCTCTCTCAAAAATAAATATTTAAAAACATTTTTAAAAATACAATAAAAAATTTAAAAAAAGTTTTCCCATCAGATCCCAGGAGAGTCTGAGCTGGAATGACTTATAGGAAAAAAAAAAATATTGAAAATGGAAGGCTCAGATAGAGTGGTTAGCACCAAACCTGGCTGAGGATGCCAGTCATCTGGACCAATTCTAAAAAGAACACAATTTCCCAAAGCCCGCTCTGGAGACAGACTATGTCAGTATTTCAAGGTTTAGCCTGGGAATCACCTTCAGCAAACTGGCATAGTGATCAAGTATCAGCTTTAAATTCAGGCTGGATTAGAAACTGATTTCTAGTATATATCTAGTGTGACTTTGGGCAAACTGTGTAACCTCTTGAGCCTCAGTTTACCCACCTGTAAAATAGAAATAATAACTACTGAATGGGACTGTTACAAAAATTAAGTGAGATAATATACAAAGTCTCTCATACACTGCCTGATTTACGGTAGATTAAAATAAAATGAAGACCATCCAAATGTCTCCTTGAGACTTAGCAAACAAAGACAGCCACTGAGGCATTCCTAATGGCACCAGAGGTAAACTGCCTAAGTCTGAATTCTGGCTCTACTAAATCTGTGACCCTGGAAAAGTTACTGAATTTCTGTGTTTCTCATCTGTAAAATAAAATGATCTATTATATATAAAATAATTCTCAGGTCATGAAATTTTGATGAAGATAAAATTAGTTCATGAATGTAAAGTGCTTAGAAAATGTGACTGGTACTCAATGAATATTAACTACAATCATTATCATTATTACTATCTCTTTTAAGACAAGCATCTGTGGAATTATGAATGTTGGGGTGTTCAAGCCCTGTCTATAGGTTATGATCTATAACAGAGCTGTCCAATAGAAATAGAATGCAAGCCCCATAGGTAGTTTTAAATTTTCTACCAAACACATAAAAAGAAAGATGCAATTAGTTTTAATAATGTACCTTACATAATATCTAAAATATTATAATTTCAACATGTAACCAAATATGAAAATTTATTTACATCATTTTTTTCCAGACAAGTCTGTAAAATCCAGTTTGTATGTTACACATACACACTAACTAGCCACAATGTATCACATCAGACTAGCCACAATCTTAATGCTCAGTAACTTAATGGCTAGTAACTACCATATTAGACAATGCAGAAATTCCAGATCCTAAAGCAAGGCCCCTTACCTTGATGAGCCTCAATTTTTTCATTTGAAAGTACTTTGTCAGCTGGAAAAGGCTATATGGAGTAAGCTTTCTGCTCTCTGTAAAACTTGACTGTCAAATGCAGTGGCATTCTCCCATGGTGAAGTTCCCAAGGTCCTGTGTGATCTGAAACATCACCCAAGAGAACACCAGGTGAACGGGGCTTTCCAACAGTTAGTTGAAAGAGATTTGGGCTAATAATGTTTTGAGAGGCAGGGAAATTTCTAATCCACCTACCATGTTTACTCCTAATGGCAAGACCCTTTGCTTCTACTCTCCATTGACTCTTGAAATTCCTTTGACAATTTCCATTCTACAAGTAAAGGTAAAGTTTAGGTATAAATAACCCTTCCTACTCCCTCCAATAACACCCGAATTTGGGGCCCCATTTCTTCTTAACTCCTAACTTTTCCTGCAAATAATAATCCCAATACTAATAATTTATCAAGAACTTATTCTTTACCTCATCTTATAATTCTTATGATTTACTGCTATCAGATCAATAATCAATTTTCTTATAAGCATCATTTTCATGGCAAGAACACTGAACTTGGAGTCAGAAAGCCTAGATTCAAGTCTATAGGTTCTGCATTTACCACTTATGGGATCTGGAGTGAGACACTAAAACTTCCTGGACATCAGTCTCTTCCTCTATAAGACAGAGACAATAATACCTCTCTCATAACTTATTATATATATGAAAGAAATTTATAACTGCAAAAGCATTGCAAAACTGTAAAACAGTGTTAAGATATTTAAAAACCACTTCATGTATGCCATTCTTCTGTTGAACAATTTTCAATAACTCTTCATTGCCTATCGAGTAAAATCAGATACCTTAGTCTAGCATAAAAACTTCTTCAAGATTGCCCTGACCACCCTACTTTTGCAAATTTATTCCACTCTACTCCCTTACTAAAACCCAGCATTCTAACCAAATAGGACTGGTAGGTTGGATATCCTCAAATAGAACTAAATGGTGTGGCATGCATCTAATTTTATACCTTTGTTCATGCTGTTTATTGCCTTACCTTGTTTGTTTTCTTCATCTCCCAAAATTCCATCCATTCTTCTTTACCTGGCCTCCAAATCTCTCTTGATCTCCCTTTCCCCCATGTCTTTAAGATCTATCTGTACTGTCTCTGAACTTTACTTGTATCTTTCTTATGACAGTTGTCAAAATATTTGGGATTCTAGTATTGCTTGGTGCACAGAGGCCTGCAGTAAGGTGCCTGAATACAGTTCTTGAATGAGAGTCGAATAACAAATTCTACATGTGATTTTTTTGCAGAAGTCCCCTTGACAGACTGAATGTCCCCAATATTAAAACTAGCCATCTAGGGGCACCTGGTTGGTTCAGCCCATACAGCATGTGACTCTTGATCTCAGGGTCATGAGTTCAAGCACCATTTTGGGCTTGGGGCCTACTTAAAACAAACAAACAAACAAACAAACAACAAAAACAAACAAAAACCTAGCCAGCCTAGAAATCTAATCAAGATATGAATGCAAAAGAAATGGAGAGCCCATTAATTGTGGCAACATTGAATAAATCAGCAAAAATAAGGTGGTTTGTTTGATGACTAGTAAAAAAAGAACCAAGAACAAGAATTCCTGACATAGTTTCTCCAATACTGTCTAGTAGCAAAGGCCCCATTCGTTTTGGTTAATTGATATCCCATCTACTGATATATTGGGCAAGTCAGCAGTGCAAATAATATTTCTTGGGCTTCTACTAGATAATAGATGCTGTGCTGCATAAGAGACCAGGCAAGAAGATAGGCTCCCTTCTCTCAAGAAGGTTATCCGATGGGTGAGATAAACCAAGAGAAATAATTTAAATGAAATATGGTCAGTTGGAAATAATGGGAAGGGAACTTAATCCAATGTTAAAATATTTAGAAAGCTTTGTAGGGGAGATGACTCTAGGCTGAATCCTAAAAGATAAGTAAAAATTAGCCAGGTGAACAAAGTTGAGAAGGGCACTTCCGACCAATGGAAATACTTGAGAAACAACTACAGTCTCCCATAGTAGTGGAGCTGAGTATATCAGGCTTGAGGAAGCAGCCTAATCATCCAGCTAACTCCCCTGCTCTGATTTCATGCTTACCAAGCAATCTTATGATTATGATTCCTATGATTATGAATCTTATGATTATGAAATTGGTCTCCCATGTAGAGGAATGTGGAATGACCATAAGACATGAGAAACTTCCCATAAGTTATTACTCTCTATAAATTGATTGGTCCCTGACTTCTCAACGTGTTCTTGGGCATTGGACTAGTATAAGTAGAATGAAGTCAAATCACACTGACAAAAAATCACATTCTGGACCTGAAAAGCCAAAGTGACCGGGAGTTTTGGTCACCAACCAAATACCACCCTCCTAAAGGCTATCTGATTTCAACTCATGAGCATCTCAAACCCATTTACCTGGCCCCATCTCCACTGCCGTGTCATTCTAACCACCACCACCTCCTGCATAGGTTACTGCAAGAAAATCAATAAAAGTGCTGCTGGCAACTGGCATGAATACTTTACTAGGTGCTGGGTACTGCAGTAAGTGCTTTGATATGGATATTTTGTTTAATCCCCATACAATCTGGTGGGAAAAAAATATACATCCCTGTGGGAAAGATGAGGAAATTAAGTCTTACAGAGAAGTGAAGTAGCTTGTCCAGGTTCACATTGCTAATGAAATAAATGGCAGAGCCAGAAGTCAAACTTGTATTTGTCTTCCTCCAGATCCTGGGCTTTTAAATACAATTTAACTGGCCTCCTTCCTGCCTTTAGGTTTATTCTTCAAATTGTAGGTACAGTGATCTTTTTAAAATGCAGATTTGGCAAAGCCACTCCTTTGATAAGGCTCCAGAAAGATTTCCCACTGCTTCCAGAACAAAGTCCAAAGTCCCCTCCTCCGTGGCCTTCCTTGGTTCTGTTTGACCTAATCTAAACTACATACTAGTCTTTTTCTCTCTGTGCCTGCCACATGTACTGCTCTCAGTTCTTTGAGCACAACCTGATGTTCCTCCTGCCTAGAATGTTCTCTTTCCTTTGTACCTAATTCTTATTCCTTTGAATATCATAACTTTTTGAGGTACACCTTCCCTGAACTCTCTCTGTCACATCTCTGCTTCTCAGACTTTCTGGTCTCCTGTTATCCCTGCACTAAATTCTTAGGACACTCTACACTTCTTACTAGCTTCTCTCCCAATTGTAATTAAATAAGTTCTTGCATAATTGTCTATTTCTGCCAGAATATAGTCTTCAAATAAGCGAAAGCAGTGTCTATAAAATTTACCACTATGTCCTTAGAGTTTCAAGCTGAGTCTATGAAAGAATAGGCATGCAGAAAATCTATTCATTAATATGGTGTGTGTATAGGTATGTGTGTATATGTATGTATGTATATATATATATTTGTATGTATATAGGTATACATATATGATAATGTATGCATATAGTATATGTGTACGTGTACATATTAATATGGTGTGTGTATATATATATATATATATATATATATATATATATCAGTGTGTGTGTATGTATGTGTGTGTATATATTTAAAATGTAGCCATAAAAATGGATGCAGTCATGCATTTGCAACAACATAAATGGATCTAGAAGGTATTGTGCTAAATGAAATAAGTCAGACTGAGAAAGATAAATACCGTATGATGTCACTCCTATGTGGGATCTAAAAGACCAAATGAATACACAAATGAACAAAAAGCAGAATCAGACCTGTAAATACAGAGAACAAACTGATGGTTGTAGGAGGTGGGGGGTGGGGTGGGGCAGGAGAATGGCCACAATGGGTGAAGGGGAGTGAGAGATACAGGCTTCCAGTTATACAATGAATAAGTCACAAGAATAAAAGGCACAGCATAGGGAATGTTGTCAATGGTACTATAAAAGCATGGTATGGTGATAGCCAGTAGCTATCCTTGGATGAATGTAACATAGCCTATAGAGAAGTAGAATCACTATGTTGTACACCTGAAACTAATGTAACCCTGTTTGTCAACTATACTCAAATAAGACATTTTTTAAAAACTTACTAATTAAATATTCATCTGTACTTATAATACACCACATACTATCCTAAGCATTTGACATTTATTTTACTAATTAAAGACTATAATCCATTATACAGATGCATATTATTCTCATTACATGGTGAGGAAACTAAGGCATGGAGAAGCTAAGAGACTTTAACTTTACTGTATGAACCCAGGTGGTCTGGTTCCAGATACCAAGCTTTTAACCACTACTGTATATCCTTCACAAATATCTCTTGCATATATTTAGTGTAACAACTAAATAGCAACTAAATAGTGTTGCTATTAGGATAGCAACTTACCTCCGTCTCTAATCACTGCCTTGTGTCACTGTTCTTTAACACTAACACAGATGGGTAATGGAGTTCCTTGAGCACTCTCACATTGATGGTAGGTGTTATTGTCTACACGAGTACAGATTCTCATTAGTAAGTAAACGCCAAACTCAGAGTTCTTCTGAAGAACAGGTTTCTGTGAGGGGAAGGACATTGGAAGAGTGAGAGGTAGGGCAGAAGGGAATGGAGCTTGAGGCTGGCATCTCAGAAACATAGTTTTATCTAAGCCCACCTGGGTGAAAGCAAAAGTTGGATCATTTGTTTATAACAGGCCCCATAGCTTAGCAAAAGAATACCATGGAATTTAGAATCAGAGAACTTAGGTTTTCTCCTTCCCTGCTGGCTGCCCCCCTTCCCTCTCCCTCCTTCCTTCCTCTCGATCTCTCATCTCTCTCTCTCTGTCATAGGATGGCTTTAAGCAAATCATTGGACACCTCCAAGCCTCTATATCCTCACATGCATAATGGAAAAAGTTTAATAATTATAATACAGAATAATAATTTCTATCTCATGGGATTTACTTTTCAAGGAAAACTATGATTTGCAAGGGATGAAAGCACTTGGTAAACTATCAAGGTATATGTATAAAATCTAGTTGTGATTGGAGGTTTTTTTTTTAACTTGCAGTCTTAGAGGAGTTTGCTAAAGAAAACAGCATCAAAATGACCTACTTTTCACTGTTATTTCTCTTGAGGGCAGTGAACCTCTTCTTCCATGAATCCACCCACAGTGAAATCCCTGTCATGTGCAATTTCAAAGTTCCATATTTATAAAGACACATTAACAAAATCCTGCCTAGAGAAAGGCCACATAGGGCTTACAAACTGCCTTTGGAAGCACTCTGTTACAGAATGTAGAAATGTCCTCCAGTTTTGGTGATTTGTTCTAAGAATGCTTTACTCCAGGTTAAAGCAACATGCCTTCTTGAAATCTTGCACTCTAACAGGTACATTTCATTTACAAGTATTCATCAAAAGAAAATAAATACCTTCGGACATAAAAACATACAATGAAAAGTATTGCTAATGTAAGGAGGAAAAAAATCATAACCAAGGCCACTAAATAAACAGGCCAATAGCCCCAGCCTGCTACCTTGAAATAAAGAGAGGCTGATTTCCATATGTATGAAACTATTTTGCATTTTAACAAACACTTATTACACTGTGAGGAGCAACAGAGGAATGAAATAAGCCTGCTAACATCAAGGCACAAAGAACCTAGAGAGGACATCTACAGGGCTAGAAGCTTGTGGATAAAGCTAGAGTCATAAGCTGAATACAGAGAATCCAATTAATACACACTTCTCACTTCCAAGGATCAGAAGAGTGGTCTCTTAGTTTTCCTGATGAACGACTTCTTTCATATTTTTTTCCCTGTGGAGCCCTTGCTTTAGAAGTTTTGTCTACAAAAACAAAAACTGTATTTAAAGGTAATAATTAGTCTATCAAGTTAAAATTTTAAGTTATTTTGTAGAGGCCTATTTAATGCTATTTAAGTTATTATGGTATTCACAAATTAAGAGCTAGGGAAGGTCTGAGGATACTTTCCTTTCAATGTCAAGGGTTTGCTTTGTTTTGAGGTTAAGAGTGTGGATTTTTGCTGTGACTCAGTTCTGTGCTCTGCTTTTACAGAGCACGCCCAGTAATATGGGGGAAAGCTTCATGCTAGCTTGCCCCCACATCCATGTGCCACCCGGCCATTGCATAAGGTCATTGTGTAGTTTGGGTACTGATCAAAGGTACTCAGCCAGGTGATGAGGAGAGCTCATCAATTCATCCCATGCGTCACTTCCCAAGCTTTCTGTCCTAGGGCTACATCTGCCAAGAGAGGGCACATTTTTCTAATTTTCACCAAGGCACTGTATAAATTTGGGGCGGGGGCAGGGGAGGGGAGGAAGCTGCAAAGGCACCCGGTTGCACAGACTAACCATTTTGGAGAATGGGAAAGGCGTTTCTTATACAGTTATTCAATGCAGTGGACCATGTCTTGTTCATTGTTGTAAACCCCAGCACCTAGCATCATGCTGGGCATGTACTAGACTCTCAGTGGAATTTTGTGGAATGAATAAAGGAACAAACAGTTTTCTTGTACAATTCTCTACTTCTGAAAGTCCACTGACCTGGTGTGTCAGATTTGGTGAAAGCAGAATGATATATCAGGCCAGGTCTACATTTAGAAGTGAACACCACTAAACTCTAACCTAGCCAAGAGGCAGCTCCTGTCTGAGGTCATACAGTGGGAGCGACACTCTGGGAGCGGGTGGGGAGGCAAAAGAAATTTCCTGACATGTGCCAAGCACTATACCGAACACTTGGCATATGTCGCTTCCATTCATTCTCACAGCTAGTTTATGCTGTCTTCCTGTTTCACAGGTAAAGAAACAGAGGCTCGGGCTGCTCACCTTGTCTAAGGTTACACGCCTAGTGAATGAGTGGCAAAGTCAAGATTTATAAACATCTGAGTCAGACTCCAATGGGTTCCACTGGGTTTTGAGGTAGTAGGAGCATCCTGGTCTATGCAATATAAAACTAACCTATTTGGGGGGCTGTTTTTCAGACATATTCAAGTTATGTTGAACAAAAGGAAAGGAAATGTGGTGGGTTTTTGTTTTTTGTTTTTGCCTTTGTTTTTTTTAGAAATCCTGTTCTTTGTTTTTGTAAATGGGCTTCCCTAGATGGGGATTATCTGTAGAAAGCATGCATAAGAAAATCAGAAAGATGGAGAACAGTGTACAAATAACAAGAATAGGAGTCAGTGAATTGTCATGAAATGAACACACTCAGGTAATGAGTAGTCCAAGCAAGAAATGGACCATTACCAGCCCCATAGGAGCCTGTCCTTAAGTCCCTTCCAGTCACTAGCCCTCCACAGTAACTAACATCTGGACTTCTAATATCATAGATTCACTTTTGCCGCTTTTGAACATTATTTAGATTGAATCCCATTTTTATGTGCTTTGCAATATCTGGTTTCTTTTGCTTGACATTTATGTTTATTAGGTCCATCCTTGTTGTTACATGTGGCGGTTGTTCTAATTGGTTTAACCACTACATAGCCTTATGAATAACTACCACCTTCTCTACTGGGAAGAGTTTGATTGTGTGACACTGTTAAATAAAAGATTATTTACATTTCTTTTCTATGTGCTTTCTTTGAGTAGAAAGTAGAATGACTTGATGGATATGTTGCATTTTTTTAAGTTTATTTATTTATTTTGAGGTACACACAAAGAGAGAGAGAGAGAGAGAGAGAGAGAGAGAGAGAGAGAGAGAGAGAGAGACTGAGTGGGGGAGGGGCAGAGAGAGAGAGAGAGAGGGGCCTAGAGGATCCAAAGCGGGCTCTATACTGACAACAGAGAGCCCAATGCAGGGTTCAGATTCACGAACCGTGAGATCATGACCTGAGCCAAAGTCGGACACTTAACCCACTGTGCCACCCAGGTGCCCCTTGATGGATATGTTTCTGATACATACGGAGCTATCTTAAAATTGCATTTAGAATGATCCCTTATATGAGGAATCTAACATAGTAAAAAACGTAAAAGCTGAGAGTAGGATGGTAGTTACCATGGGCTGAGGAAAAGGGGATTGGGAAGATGTTCGTAGAAAAGTGCATAGTTTAAGATATGCAAAGTAAGTAAGTCCTAAAGACGACTGGATAGCATGGTGCATATAGTTAATAATGTATCATATACTTAAACATTTGTTAAGAAGGTAGGTCTTCTGTTAAATATTCTCGTCACACACACACACAGAGGGAGGAAACTTTGAGAGGTGATGGTTAAATTAATGATGTTGTTTATGGTGACAGTTTCACAGGTGTATGCTTATCTTCAAACTCATCAAGATGTACACATTACATATGCACAGCTCTTTTGTATGTCATTTGTACCTCAATAAAAAATTGCATTGAGATGCTGTTTATAGAAAATTTATATTTGGGCTGGAATGTGATGTTTTCACTTGCCAACTTCTCATCTCTGTTAAGGGTGATAGGACTTAGGGTTTCAAAGTTTAAATGATATAGTTGTGTAAATGGCCCCTGTCTACTTTTTCCAGACCAGTGAGGTAATAACACTTTACTGCACTGAGTGTGGAGCTAACCTTTGGCGCACCTGAGGTTTGTTACCAGCTGGGCCACTGACTTCATTACTTCATTACTGTTAAAATCTATTTCCATATTTTCCAGCTATGAGGAGCCAGCTCTTTGTGGCCACTGAGATTTCTCAGACTTCTGGGTCTGTCTTTTCCAACACCCATCTCTCTCTCTCTCTCTCTCTCTCTCTCTCTCTCTCTCTCTCCCCACACACACACACACACACACACACACACATTTCTACTAGATTTGTGTGAAAAAAACTGGGGAAATTAGAGTGTAGGCTAGATATTAGCTGAATTGGGAAATTACTAAAACAGAAAAGGGAAGATCATTACTGAAAAAAATGAATGTTAACGGTTTGTATAGTGTGATCACCACAAACATGCATGAACATATATGCACAAAAGGATTAATAATAGTGAGCTTAGTAAAAATGTGACATTTTTATCACTTCAAATTTTTGTTTCTCCATAATTTTCTAATTTTCTCTAGTGCACCTATATCCCATCTGTAATAATAAATGTGATATTTATCAAGTATGCATCATACTTAAAGGTTTACAGTCTGGTTTGTCTGTATCCTCCTATTCTACCTCCCCTGTGAGAATAGGGTAAGTATCTTTACCCTCATTCTCCGGATAAAGAAATTTAGTCTCAGCAATCTTGCGTAACTTGCCTTATGTCAGCCACTGAAGCAAGATAAAGGACCAGAACCATACCAGGTCTCCTGAGTAAATGTTGCACAGCCTCTGTGTGCTAATGACTGCGTTAGGTACATCAGAAAAGGGAAGAGGAGACTCAAGAAGTGACCACATTTAAGAAGGCAATTACACAATTTTAAATAGAAAATATCCAACGGTAAGATTCCACTTTAAATCAGCATTTCCAGGAATCCACGCATTTTCCGCGTGGAGCTGAATCTATTTCACAGACCAAGAAATGGTCTTGCCAGGAATCTTGCTCTACTAATTTAACCTCTGACTTCTTGGCTTGTGCCTTAAGGTAATTTAGAGATAATCATACCTCTCCAGTGGCTATCACGGACATGTTGCAAGGATAAATGAGTAGTGTGCTTGGAACTCTTTTGAGAAGAGGGCTTTATGAATGCCACATATTATTACCAGATTAATATTGGCTATAATTATTCACTCATTCTCTCTTCCTGTTTCTCAGGGTCGAATGTAATACCTACCAGACCTGTAAGAGAAAGTGAATCTCCCTTTGCCTCTCTTATTAGAGGGAAAGAGGGAAAGAAGGGAAGAACAGGAGGTTGGTTCTCCCTGCTCCTCTTCCCTTTGGAGATTTTTGATAAATAGTGTCAACCCCATGATCATACATGGTCCCATCACCTGCTCTTATCCCCTTGAGACTTGCTTCTGTGGTATTAAGCATTGTTCCTTCTCCGAGCCATTTTTGCAAGACAGGAAATGACCAACTTCGTGGGCATGCAACCTGGGCAAGAGGCATAGAGCCCCACATCCAGCAGGGCCCCATAGTTGCTGCCTGGAAACGCATGATAATTTTATTTTTGATCTTGTGTTTTGTAAATGAAGTCTGATGGGGAAATGGAGTATACTCCAGTGACTTAGAGCCTTGGCTCATACGCTGTCCCACCTTCTTTCTGTCACTTGTTTGCCTCCCCTAGACTTATTCTCAGCCCACTATTTCCCTGATCCCTGGCACCCCAGGACTCATCCAGCATCCCTCCCCTTGCCACCCATTCCCAGAGGGGGCCTAGGTGCATGTGCAGAGAGGGTCTGAGTTGGGCACGTGTGCCTTGCAAAATCTCAGATGGGACATGGTAGCAGCCATCCCTGGCCTGGGCTGGCATGGCTATACCATGGTAGACAGACGCCATGTCTTGGTGGGGTGAGCCTCTTGCCCACCCCTGCCCTGGGTATCTAGTACGCCCCAGTGCAGACCTTGTCATGCCCTTAGGGGCCACCTGTCTGCTGTGGAGTGGGGCATTGGTACTGTGGGGAAAGGAAGTGTCTGACTTCCCCAGAGCCTGCCCCTGTCTGGGGCACAGCACATCAGTTTGGCAGCTGGCAGATAGGGGTACCCCAGCGACTTGTGAGCTCTGTCTTGCCCTAAGTCACAGGATGTAGGGCCTGGAATCCTGTGAGGGTCTGCACTCTCCTCATAGTATCCTCATGCCCAAGGAAACACAATATTACAGAGTAAATAAAAAACACCATGCCATTCATTAATTGTGATAAATGTGCCATAATAACGTAAGATGCTAACAATAGAGAAATATAAATGTGTGGTATGTGGAAACTCTCTACATTAGCTTTGCAACTTTTTCCTAAATCTAGGGTTATTTTAAAATAAAAGGTTTTTTTTAAACAGAAGACAAAAAACAAAGTACTACCATGATAGCTCAGAGAGAGAGACTCCAGAAGAAAGAAAAAAAAAAAAAACTTCATGATTTTATTACCTTCAACAGCACTTTTCCTGCTGTTTGAATAAGGGGCTCTGCAATTTCATTTTGCACTGGACCCTGAAAATTATGTAGCTGATCCTGGCCATAAAACCCTTTGTGGAGTTCACACTTCCTCTCTCTCCCTTCCTATTCTTCCCTACTCCCAAATGCCAGGCCTTTGGGTTACTTTGATTACCATTAATAGTTGTGTTCCGATGCATTGATAATCTGCTAAGAACTAAGAGGTAAATATTCTCATCTTTATTTTAAGATGTAGGAAATTGAGGCCCAGGATCACATAGGAAACAGAAGAGAAACTCTAAATGTGTGAGTCTCACTCCAAAGCTGTTGCTCTTCCCACAGGACTGCAGATGCACCATTCAGTCTCTAGATATGCAAATCTCTAGACAGTTGCAGGCTGCTTGGGCATTCCTCTGAGTACTTACTGAGTATCCGGTAGGTACCAAGCACTGGATCCGGTGCTAGAATCAGAAGTTATAGTGTGGAAGCCAGTCCTGAGCATCACTGGTCCTTTCCTTTGGCTTTCCCCAGAGGTAGCAGGGGGTTGATGCCCATATACTTAGCCCACTCTGACATCTGTGCAGCCTGCGTTAGTTACTGTGATAAAAAGGGTGCAGAATGAGACACAAACCGAGTTTTAACTATAGATTAACAGTCTGGAAAGGAGCAAATTCTCACTAATTACAACACTAACTTCACAAAAGTTCTCACTTAAAAATATTGTAGCTGACCAGAATAAGAAAGGGCAGTAGAGTAAGGGTCTATCATATCCATTGGCCAGTCACTGGGATCTCACGACTGTACTAAGTCTAGGAGCTCAGATGTGCTTGTTCTGGGTAATAGTGAATGAGCTGTGGAGGTAACCCTTTACTGCTGGATCTTTGAAGAGTCCTCCTTCTTCCTAGTCCTTCTGCTGTTACGATTATTGTATTTCCTTTGTCAGCCCAGAGTGGAAATTGGATCCCTTTTTTCCCTCTTCATGAAGGAGAAATGTGATAGATCATCTCATGGTCATGTTGCATATCGGCCAATTCAAAAGGCTCTGAGCATCTTAGTTACTGAGAACCACAAGTTGCGATATGGAAGACATGATGGCAGTAAGGCCCAAGTAGCTGGGAAATGGTTGGACCTTGTCTCTGATAAGAGGCTGGGAAAGAGGATGGGGGGGGGGGGGTTCTGGCATTTCAGGGAAAGCTTCGTTGGAAGAAGTGATCCTCTGGAAGGAAATAGAGGAGACAAGGGGGTGTGTTGGACACCCTAGACAGTAAGTGAGGAGCTTCTGCCTGTTGAAGCAGCATAACAAAATTGAAGGGGGAAGGAGGGAAGGGATGTGTAAGTCTGGCTTGAAATGAGTTTTACTAAAAACGCCTCAGTTCTTGTCTGCACATTTTTGTGGAGTGTGAAAAAAATAGAGGAAGTCACCTCCAATGGTTTTGTGGCTTTTTAAGTATGACATACAGGATATTGAATTTTAACCCCTCGTTATCGTAGCGTCTGTGTATTTGAGGGATAAATGAAAGATCTATTCTTTGAAATGTGCGTCTGCGATCAAGTGATTCTAGTCCGTTGGAATCACTCTTTTACTCATTCTCTTTTCTGCTTCCTACTTAGTATGAATGTCTCACACACACAGAATTATTCAAGTAACAATAAGAGGCTATGTGGTCTCCCTTGGATTTCTGTACGAACATATGAAAAATATATTCTAAATGTGACAGGAATGTGTGGAATCTTTTCTGTAATAGAAGTCCACACAAGATTTTTAAATTTTATTAGCACCTGTTGTGTGCCCGCTTTCCAGAAAGCTTGATAGAATTAATGAATGCTGTTCCCCTCAAAACCAGTCATGTATGCAGGAGAGTCTGGCTGACTTTTATAACTGTTGCATCATTAATCCATCTAGCATTTATAAAGTCAATTCCGTGTTTATTAACATAGAGTGCTTAAGTCAATAATGTTGAATATTAGACTCTTGGGTATGGAAGGACACGTTTTGAACATTCAGAAAGATCTTTATTATCCAGCAAAAGTATGATCTTGAAGACAACATTTTTTAATGGACTACTGAGAAATATTTCCAGAAAGTCTAGAGTCCCACCACCACAAAGCACAGCCCCTGGCTTTAATCAAAGTGAAAATCTGCAGTGTTCACATCTGGCTCCACCTGAAAGTCCGGTTCAGAATTTCCCTGTGACCCTGGCAGTGGCAGAAGAGAAGTTTTAGCTTTGTTTAGTATAACAAGAGCTGAGACTCCAGGCCAATAAACGTGTTCCCGTAAAACTCCAGTTTCTCTTAGACAGAAGTCTTATCAGGGAAACTTCATCTTAAAGGAGAGATTCAGAAGAGGGGAGACTAGCCTACACCTCTTGCTAGTGCGGGTCAATGTGTGCTGAATTACAAGTCTCCAACATGTACACATCCCCCTGAATGAATGACTGCCTAGACTTCCAAAGTCACTGTCAGCGGCACCCCCTCCCAGCCCCGCGCCCAAATGTTTCATTTAGAAGAAAAGCAAATGAGAAAATGCTTTCCTCATTTCTCCTCCAGACTGCAAACCCTCAGAAATGACATCACGCACCCTGAAGAGCCCCGGGATGACTAAGGCAGAGAGAGCCTGAGAAAACTCACTGCTTCTGCCTTTAGTTTTAGGACACATGTATGCAGATGAGCCTCTAAGAGATGTTTCCCCGCCTTCTTCCTCGGAGGAAGTTTCTTGGTAGATCAGGGACACCTCATCCAAGCGAGGGGTGAGGTGGGGGGGGGGGATGGTGGTGAAAACTTGGCACCAGCCACCCCAGGCAGAGCACCGCGGTGATTTGTTCTCCTGGTGGAGAGAGCTGGAAGGAAGGAGTCAGCGCGCAAATAATGAAGGAGCACGGGGCCACCTTCAGTAGCTCCGGAATCAGCGGCGGCGGCGGGGACTCGGCTATGGACAGCCTGCAGCCGCTCCAGCCTAACTACATGCCTGTGTGTTTGTTTGCAGAAGAATCTTATCAAAAATTAGCAATGGAAACGCTGGAGGAATTGGACTGGTGCTTAGACCAGCTAGAGACCATCCAGACCTACCGCTCTGTCAGTGAGATGGCTTCTAACAAGGTAAGGGGTGACCGTTTATTCACTTAAGCTCCCCGGCGGCTCCTGGGCTCCCCCCGGCCTCTGCCTGCAGCCTGGGGTGCATCCGAGGACGCGGCGTGAGAACGAGTTTGCTGAGCCTGCCTCGGAGGGTTCTGTCCCCAAGTGCCACACTTTTCTGGTGTCTTGATGCTGCAGCAAAAGTTAAAAATCCTCCATCCGCTTTCATGCCCAGAAACCAAACTTCTTTGTTAGTGATGTAGTTTGGAATTTGTTTAAGGGGAGAGGTGCTTATTAACTGTACAAATGAAAATCCTTTAAAAAAGAAAAACCGCTGTCAGGAAGATAAAATCTGAATGAATTCATAGGGTAAAATGGTAACACGCTGCATTGCAACCAGGTGTTAGACATATTTTTTTGAACAAGAAAATAATGTGATCTCCATGTATCAATGGAGAGAATGGTTCTCCCTGAAGTTCTATTAATTCTGAAATTCTTCTCAGAAGGACATTCTGGGATTCTCTAACATTTCTTTTGTGATGCTGGCATGACCTAAGATTAAAAAGAAGAGAGAAAGAAAGAAAGAAAGAAAGAAAGAAAGAAAGAAAGAATATACTCTGTCTCCCAAAAAAGAAAGTTATTTTTAAAAGTTTGCTGCTTTTCAAAGTGGACTTATTTGAGATTAACTTCCACCCATACTGCGAAGAAATAGTTTTACTTACAATCCCCAGACAAAACTTAGTGTTGAAGAGTTTTAATTATCTGTCATTGTATCATTTGTTTAATTAACACCTGGATTTAGAGTGCTAATTTATGTAGTGAGAGTTGTTGCTTTTTGTTTGTTTGTTCCCCCCCTTGGAGAATGTTAACTTTATAAATATGTATGATGTGTGTGTATGTATGTATATATTTATTGTTGTTGGTTTTTGTGGAAAGCTTTAACACTACGCCTTTATAAGTGTATATCTTAAGAATCCCCAATCATCTTAGCCTGAAGAATTGTCTTCCTATCTTACGGTTCTGGTGCTGGGAAGAGATTTTGCTCCACACCTGCCAACATGCCCTTTCCAGCCCTGAGGTTCCCTGGTGAATGTGTGTCCCTCCTCCCTCTTTCTGACGTTAAAAGTATCACCTTCCTGTCAAGGCTTACTGACTCCTGCTCAAGGGATCTGAGTGCCGGGAGCCCTGTGTCCTTAGGAGGTCTTCAAGGGGCCTGGGAGTGTGGGGATAGACTCTTCTTAACTCTTGTTTCTTGGTTAATGAAAGGGCAAAAAATAAAATAAGTCTCTTTCTCAAATTGTAGTTCAGATTCAAGTTGGAAAAACAAAAGAAAAGTTTTGAGATTTAACTATTTACTGACTTTTTTCTGAAGTTCTCAACTGAAAACTAAATTCTGGGATTTTCCAGGCTGTTGTAAGCTTGACCAACTGCTTCCCCACGAGGAGGGCTTAACTGTGTAACTTCTCTAAAGCACACTGGACTCCAAGTAGAAAGATTTTCACACATGCTTTAGCCTGCTTCGGAGCATTAACAGATCCTTTGTTCACTGCATGTTGTGAGCATTGATGCCCATACAAGATGTAGGTCCAATATTTAGGAGTAGTTTTTTAGCAGCTTTCACCATAAAAAACATGCTGAACTTTCTTCTTGAGTTACTAAGATAAAGTAGACAACTAACTCCAGGGAACAGAAAGAGTATACATTGAGAAAATGCAAATTGTCCTTATTTTTCATTTGGAGTGTTGATGCCTTATAAATTCTAACCAGGTCTGTGTCTGGAGTGCTGAAATGACACATTATTTTACAAATGTATTTACAAATTGTTCCTAATCAGTGTAATGGTCAATAAGGCTCTAAGACCAAAGACTGTGTGGGTCCCGGTGAGAATTCCAATCGTTTAAGGCTTCCGTTCCTCCTTTATGGTATCCTGTGCAGGAAGCAATGAAAGCTGAATAGAGCTAACCCTAAAGAAAGGGCTAAACCTTAATGCTGACACAGTTAGCTTAAGGACAAGGCATGCAGTTTCACCTATTTTTGATATGTGCAGTGGAGAGGTTGTAGGGCAAAGCAATTATCCAGTAGATGAATAATGCTCAGCTGACAGCCAAAGTCAATTTCATTTGTAAAAAGATCTCCTTCTCTTTCTATTCACTCAGTGACCTTTTTCCCCCCAGAATCCTGATTAGCCAGATAATTGTTTCAGGTAAGGCTTAATCTGTGGCACATATAATATAATATGATATAATATAATATAATATAATATAATATAATATAATATAATAAAAATATTTTGTGGCCACCAAAAAGAAATTGATCTGTATCCATTTTCTGGGAATTGAATTATTTGTGGTAAAAATAAAATTCCACATTTATTTTTAAATGTGGTTGAAATTATTTGAACATTCCATCCAAGTCACTGTTTAAAAATACAGTCATCATCATCATTATCATTATCACGCCTATGTAGTTGTATCTGGTCATTTTTGGCAGTCTTGGCAAATCTCTGAGTTGATAGACTTGGAAGTGAGTCTGAAGATGTTCTATACAGGGAAGTATGTGAAAAGCATAGGCTTTGGAGTCAAAAGATCATAGTTCAAATCCTGTCTCTATCATTGACTAGCTACTTGACCTTGGCTAACTTACTTAACTGTTCTAAGACTGAATTTTCTCATCTGTAAAACAGGTACAAAGTGTAAAAGTGGTACCCTACCTTACTGGGTTACTGCAAAGATTTAATGAGATAGTGCATCTGAAACCTTCAGCAAGGCACCTGATGTGTAGTAATAATTAATAAACGATAACTTGTTGATAGCATTTACTGCATCTTTGCAAAAATTATGGGTCCTTAGTTCTGATCAGTTAAGCGATTACTGAGTTTTTACCGACTCAACAGTGGTGATGGGAAAACCAGTGTTTTATGTTGGGGGTGTCTGGGAACATGCAAATGGTTGAGCATTGACTGTGTCTAGTAGAGAAAAAGGAAGCAGTCTTTCATATTTACCCATCTGGGTAGGGTTGTGTGTTTATTGTTTTTTTCTTCACCCTTTTGTATTTTGAAGAAAATTGGGACATCAAAGATTATAACTGGCTTTCCCAAGTGTGCTTCAGAGCCTGAGAGTTAGACAAGGAACTGTTTCTGTGACTTCTAGAAACATAGACTTCTCCTTGGCCCCAGTTTCCCTCATCCCTTAATGCTGGCCCCAGGCCAAATGGAATTCCAGAATTACAGAGAAAGATGCAGCCAGGTGGGATAATACGGTAGGTTATTTTTCCCAAAAATGACAAGATGAAATAAATGAAGCCGTTTTATGAGGCAATGACATTGTTTTTCAAGATGAAAAGAATGTCAAGGGAGCCTTCTGCCAGCAGCCCAGGTTCAGTTAGACATGTTAGAGCTGTTTTCTCTAACAACAGATTGGCTTCTTAGACTTGTTCATTAATTTTTGTTTCAACTCTTATCACCTCTTGAATTAGAAGAATTGTCATACACTTCAGCGAAATGCATCAGAGCATGAGTTCCTCAGTGGCAAAACAGTCAGATGTTTTGAAAACAGGATGCTTTGGCTGTGCCGTGTAAAAAGAGGAACGGAAAGAGAAACAGTATAGCAAGGAAGAAAGCAAATAGCCTCAGCAGGATCCCCGGCCCAACAACGGCATAAACACTGACCTATCTTCCTGACCTTCACTGTGGCTCAGTTCCTGACCTCGTGTCACCAAAGCCAACCGACGTCATTGGAGGAGGATAGGAGGAATGGCACAGCTGCTGTGCGGGTGACTAGAATTTCCTGTCTCCTTCCTGACAGACTCAGTCAGAAAAGTACAGAGTTGCAACAACAGTAGCTGAGGAAGGACCTGCACAAAACAATCCCAGTCAGGCGTAGCTGTGAATGACAAGGAAAGGGAGCTTTGACTGAGAAGTGGAGTCTCTCGCCTAAACTTTTCGGGTGAAAGTTTTCAGAGGGATCATTTATACCCAGTATGTTGAATGTTTTTCAAAAGATGAACATGCTGTGGTATTTAGCAAGGAGCTATGTTCAAGCAACTTATTGCTCTCCTAACTTCCCCACAAACATCTCCATTATCCTTTTTTTTCTTGGCTAGCTTGGCCCCCCAAGGCTGTTTTATGTGTGGGACAAAGGTGAAAATAGATGTTTCATTGTTGAAAAGAGCCGTCCTCCTTAATACTAGTAGTCTCTTTAGAATGAAGGAGCAGGACCCAGCACTTCAGTCAGTGTTTGCTAAGGAAATCTGTAAGATAGGAATGGGAGATAGAAGGTCTTTTTTCTCTGAAGGCCTCATGGAGATAGCTGCAGATAGCATCACAGGGGAAGTGAGTCCTTCTGGCTATGCAGGTTTATTTTTCCGGTTCTTCAGGTGTGTCCATACCAGAGTACTGAACTACTGAACCTTTGTAAAGGCAAATAATTGCCTGTGCTCTTGGGTGGGAGAGAATAAACTCATATTGATTCCACCAGCTTGGAGCCACCTGGGATCCAAGCTGCATGCTACTGGAATGTGATCATGATAGGCTGGTTGCCCTGTAATTGGGTGAGTCCTTTTTTCTATTTAACTGAAAAATTGATAAATATGAGACATGTTGGATCCAGAAGAACCATACAGGAAATAGATTGTGTTGGTCAACAGGTTCACCTTAGAGCTCGGTCAGGAAGGTGATAGGCAGGTGACCAATTACTGAAGGGGATTAATTCCACTTTTGCCCAAAGTTAAATGATAGGACTACAGCATTGCCACGCTTAGGGCAAGAGGGGTCCTTTCCCAGGACCCTTTGCTTTAAGAGGGCCCTAGCCTGGTCTTCCTCCCGCTACGCTCTGCTCCAGGAGGTGAGAAGGCAGGCGGGCTAACAGGCAGCTGTGCTTCCTGCTCCAGACTACACTGCATCCGATGGGCCCCGTATGTTCTCTACCCAATGGCTCTGAACCCACTTCCAGGGCCTGTACAGGCCTCTTTCCTAAATATGTTGCAGGAATTCACACCCTTAGGCCCAAGGAGTAGCCAAGAGGCAGCAGTCCGGCTTGGAAGAGGTGTGTGGGAGGAACTTGAACATGCAGGCTGTGGCAGAGGGTGCACAAAAGCTTGCACATGGGTTCCGTGGAGAAGAAATGGGACAGGGCGTGGGCCAGGAGCTAGGTCCCCCCTGCACTGCTATGACCAGGAATGCACATTTCATGCTGGCCTTCCAAGCTGCTAGGAAGGGGTGTCTGTCGAGGTGGGAGTATTGGAGGTAGCTCGAATTGTATCTTTATCTATTTATCTAAACTTACATATGTGGCCTCATGAATGCCAGAGTTGACCCGGATTAGAGGGCAGACTAGAATGAAAATCAGTTCTGACGGCCAAGTGGGGCACTCGAATATTTTCCATCCAACTTTTCTCACTTTCCTCCCAGATGTATATAGAACTGGAGGCAGCAAAGGGAAGAGAGCCTACAGGTACAAGCCATGAGTTTGAGTTCTAGCTATGCCTGCATTGAGGGACATTATCTCAAACAGTCAAATCATTTTGAAACCTTGCCTTTCTTTATCTACAAAACAAAACAGTTGGAGAAGGCTATTTCCATGGTCTCCTGCAGCTTTTGTGTTTGTTGTTGGGGCAGTAATAGACAACCAAACTCCTTTTACAAGTGTATGTGTGCAGACATGTGCTAAGCTCCTTACTGACATTCTGTCATTAATACTCTCAGCAGCCCTTTGGAATAGATATATTATTATCTTGATTTTACAGTAAAGTGAGATTTAAAGAGTTGAATTAAATTGCCTAGGGTAAAGAAGAGAGCAGGATTCACACTCAGGGCCATCTGACTCACCGTCATTGATCCCAATGGGACAGATAAATATAGACATATAGAAGTATTTAATAACCCTCCCAAGGAAATTTTGTCATTTCTGGGAATGTCTTATTCTTCTAACTCTGGACATCATTGCTTGTTTAGGTCTAGGTCAAAATCCTAGTCTGCAGGTTCCATCCTCTAGGCCTCCAGACCAGCCCTTAATAATCTTAAACTCAATCTTCCTGGCTGGGAAATAGTGTCTTTTAACATAGAAGAGGGAGGAGAATAACCATAGTTATAGAAAATGGTTGTAAAGCACTCATCAAAAATGTGAATAACGGTATTAAACTTATCTGATGCCTATTGTGGACCAGTTTACTAAATTCAGGATCTATTTGTTTCCAAAATTCCCCATCATGGCCTAAGAGAAGACAGTGAAATTTTGTTTAAAAGACAACCTACCCCCAAATTCCCTTTTTATTCACCCCACAACATAAAAAGAAAATGGAGAGAAGCTATTCTTTTTTTAAAAAAAACATCATTCAAATTTAATTGGGGCAATTTCATCATATATTACATCTTTTCTAGTATATGCCCTAAGCCCATGAAACAGAAGAGCATTAATGGCTTCAGTAGCAATAATTAATATAGGGAAATTTCTAAGCTGTATTATTTGATGTGTGAAACTAAGGCAGAAGGAAAAAAAATTAAGTTTCCTTACAACTTACAGCCCGTTGGCAAGTCCTTGAGACAGGCAGAGTGGCATCCTCTAGGAGGAGTTCAGCTGCCTCAATGATGACACTTTGCTAAGAGCAAAGGCAGTCTTAGCCCAATCCCCAGTATCCTGTAAGTCTACTTAAAGATATAAAAATTCCTTTGGAAACTTCCTTTATCTCTATCCCCCAGAATATATGTTGGCTATCATACTCCAAGCTTATGGCCCATTGATATACATCTGAAGGGTCTCATGACTGAGTTTTTACTCAATAGTGATAAATGACCTTTCCCTAACAGCAGCTAGCCCCTCAGGGTCCTGGAAACCTTGCTTCCAAAATACCTTAAGAGACTTAACTATCGCTTCCCGCCTCCCAACCTAAAAGTATACAATCTGTCACTCTTCACAACCCCAGTGCAGCTCTTTCTGCCCACGGGTCCTGTCCCCATGCTTTAATAAAACCACCTTTCTGCGCTGAAGACATCTCAAGAATTCTTTCTTGGCTGTCAGCTCCAAACACCATTATCAACCATATCATTATTGAGAGTGTATTGCGTGTTCTAAGTTTTACTCTTTGAAAACTTAACAAATCAAAGATTTTGAAAGTGTAGTGCTTTGAAATAAGTTTGATTTTTAATCTATTTTGCTTAACTTAAATATTTCTGCACTGATATTTACAGAACCATTTCCTTCATTGAGTTCCAATCCATGTACCCCAGTCTTTCTGCTAATTCATTTGAAAGTCCCCACATGATCAAATCCTTAAAAATAAAGCAGAAATGAAGTGAGGGCACATTACCTTTGCCTGTTGCACCTCAGGCTAGCTGATAAGACAGCACTATATTATCAATATCTGATAAATACATCATTTTAGAGGAGCCTTTCATTCCATATGAAAAACAAATCAGATAACTATATTTAGAGTATCACATATAAATCCAGAACACTAGTTTTGAAAAATAGAATTACATATATTAATGGAATAAATGTCTATTTCACACTTTTTATACTTCTTCCGTGTCTTTTTTTTTCTTTTAGATAGAATGTGTTCCAATCTGAAAAACTTCCAAAATCAGTGCCATTATTATCTATGAAAGAAAAGCCAGGGGTGGAGCTTACTCTTGTGCTATTTTTCCAAAACACTTTACGTCTAAGTAAGAGTGTGCTCAGCAAATGGAGATCCATCAGCATTCTGGAAGCCAGGACTTGCCAAACCAAAGATACTCGGGCAGACTTGTGCCACAGTCAATAGATTTCACGCTCTTGAAGGCACTATGCCAATAGTGGATGTGCATCCCAGCACATCTCTCCACTTAGCATTTTTCAGGAACCTGTCAGCCCCTCTCTGACTTGCCCGTTTGTACGTGATGTTTCCCTCAACTGGTGCCAAACTGTTTAGTCTCCTGGATATTTTACTGTAACTTCCTTTGTTTGATTTACTTTAAAGTAGCCAAGTGTTTCCACAAAGAAAGGACTGTTAAGTTATTTAGAAATGAAGAAGACAGTAAAACTTCTGTTTCTTTTGTTTCTGTTTTGGGAAGTGCCTGATAATCTTTTTCTCTTTAAGAAATACCCGATAGTCTTTTTCTTTTTATGGAGCAGAGTTTAAAGTCTATAAATCATGCGTTTCTGCTCATCAGTCCTGTGTTCCTTCTGCTAATTACTTGCAACTTAAAAATATACCACTTCTGAAACCTAAAGCCTTCAGAGACTGAAGTTTAGTGAACGTATTGAAAATAAATTTCATCTTCATGGCTCAACTTTACCGTTTTATATTTTTTAGTGGTTCAATGTATGGCAACCTTGAAAGTATACCTTTAAAACTTTAAATGGCCAAGTTTCCTTCACTCTTTGCTAACAGCATAGTGCATAATGCTATAACCTTCAGCAGTTGTAAAGATGAACTTTGAGTACAGATACCAGGTCGTAAAAGTGATTAAATGAATTTAAAAAATTTAGATTTAGGATGAGAGTTTTGTCATTTGCTATCTGAAGAGGTAAATTTTAATGAGTTGTTTTGGAAAGAAAACAGTAGAAGAGAAGTCATCATCGAATAAAAATATCTTTCCAACTCAACCAAATAGGCTGTGTGCCAAAGCTGATTAGACAGGGCAAGGTGAAGTGGTAATTTGGCAACTATTTAATGACTTTGATCAGTATGGATGGTGAAAGTTGGTAAATCAAGCCAAAAAAACATTGAAATATATTCTTTCCAGTTATAGTCACACATGGTTGCATTAAACAAAATCCCAGAACTTAAGGCTAAAAGAGAACCTAAAGTATCATTGATTTTGAAGACTTCATTTTAGAGATGAGGACTAAATAATCTAATATACTCCAGATCTTTGCAAATATAAAACACAATCTAAATGAAAGGTAATTTCATTATGACATGACTTCTCCAGAGTCGTAAGGTTAATTAAGGGAAGATTAAGGTAGTAAAATACAGGTCTGATTACAAATCCAGTTTGCTGTTCATCTTCAGCAAAAGGCTAATTGCAGTTAAGACGGGGGACATCCCCTCTATCATTTCCACTGATCTTTAACCTTCTCATTGCCCTTCTCATTACCTTTCTTGAGTAAAAGCTATACATGTCTTAATCACTTCAAGTAAAGAGAACTAAATTAGTATTCCTGAAAATTGTGTGCTCAAAGTCTAGCAGGAAGTATTTGAAATGAGTTACTTTAAGTCCCCTTGGCATTTTTTTTTCACTTTTTGCTGTTTTCGTTTCTGAATTAAAAAAATATATATATATGTATGGGGTGCCTGCGTGGCTCTGTAGGTTGCGTGTCCGACTTCGGCTCTGGTCACGATCTCAGTTTGTGAGTTCGAGCCCTGCATCAGGCTCTGCGCTGACAATGAAGAACCTGCTTGGGATTTTTTCTCTCTCTCTCTGCCTTTCTCTCTGCCCCTCCCCTTTTTGTTCTCTCTCTCCTTCTCTCTCAAAATAAATAACTAAACTTTAAAAAATGTATGTATATATTATCAATGTATATACCTATATATGTTTGTGTGTATATATGTGTGTGTATATGTATATGTATGTACTTATTTACTATCAGAAAAATATCTCATTTTACAAAGGCGGGCAGGACTACCATTTTTATCCTCACATAATTGAAATGATACTCAAGTTTTAAGTAAGTCCTATTGATCGAAACTGGACTGACAACTTCCTCTCTACACTTGATATCATAACATCTATTGAAAACCTGGCTTAAGAATACAAATAAAAATAAACGTTAAAAAAAATTAAAAAAAAAAAAAGGGGGCGCCTGGGTGGCTCAGTCGGCTAAGCGTCCAACTTCAGCTCAGGCCATGGTCTTGCGGTCCGTGAGTTCGAGCCCCAGGTTGGGCTCTGTGGTGACCGCTCAGAGCCTGGAGCCTGTTTCAGATTCTGTGCCTCCCTCTCTCTCTGACCCTCCCCTGTTCATGCTCTGTCTCTCTCCGTCTCAAAAATAAATAAACGTTAAAAAAAATTAAAAAAAAAAAAGAATACAAATAAGAGTTTTATGAGAACTTGAGAATGAAGAGATACGCACCTTTATCCTTCTCTTGGTATTCTATTGCTTTGAAGACTTCCCTTTGGCTCAAATACATCATCAGGCCTATACTAAGAGCCTACTCCTGACATGCCACACTTTGTGGCTTTCTTTTTTGAAACCTGGCCAAAATCGTTTTGATCAGATTTTTTTAAATCATTCTCTTACCTAACTTATTGGTTAATATCGTAGTTAATATTTTAGTTCTCTGAGGCTTTATTTATGTTTACTCCAGATTTCAGGCTCTTGAGGCCTACAATCATGTTTTGAATTTTTTGAGACTCCATCTATGCTTATGGTAGTAGGACTAAAACATATTACAGAGACATAGCTCTATTTCTGTTTAATGGTTAGGAGAAAAGAGGAAAAACTAATGAAGACTTTTGTTCATTGGTGGTAGTCGATTTAGGGTTTATCTTGTTTTAAAAAGCTCTCCCCAAAATTCTTCTTGATTTGGTCATTTAAGAAATTTGTTGACATGAGGACTTTTAATAGATACGCGGACAGGTAATGACGTCACTAGTGGGCACAGTATATTCAAAATGAATTTTTTTTTTCATATTTTCAAAAAATTTAAATTCATGGAACATACTTAGACTATCTACTGGTAATATGAATTTCCAGTATACTCCTACAGGCCCATTTGATTGTGAGAAGCTAGGGACGCAGCTAGATCACGAATGATTGTCCTCCAGCTCCTACTCTAGATGTGCCACTCACCGCCCAGACAGGTCAGTTGAATCAGCCAGAACCTGCCCATGTAGCCAGGTGAAAGGGCATAGTGCCTGTCCTGCCACGACCCCTAATCATTTGACTGCTACTGCCGGCTACCTTCTGTAATTGAGTCAGAATGACTTAAATATATCTGCATTTGCTTAAGGGTATGTTTTTCTTGGACTGGTCCAATACGCTATTTATGTTTGCGACAGGGTGAGGTGCCGTTGAATTTTCCCTTGCTGTATTGTAACACTTTTTAAATATTTCTAAATCAGTATGATTTAATTTCAAAAAATTATCTAATTTTGATTACAATAATTGAAAACACTGTTTTGTTAATTCTCTCTCCTATATGTTTAAGGTATTAAAATAAGGTCATTGTCTAATGCTGCATTGTCGGTGGGGCATAGAAAAATTTTCAAACTTAGAAAACCATATATTGCTTTTCAAGAAAGAGCTTGTAGAGCCTTTAGTAAATCCTAAAATAAGAGAGTCTTGCCAAAAATAAATAAAAACATGAGCCCCTGGGTAGGAATGGGTTCTTTTTCTTTAAAGTAAGATAATATATTGGGTTAAAATAAGTAAAATAGGAACTCTTTCTCATACATGCTGGAGAACGTGGACAGAGCCTTCCTGGTGCTGGACGAGATTGTGGATGGTGGGTGAGGACCAGGGCCGGAGAGAAGAGGGGCTGCTCAGGGACACTCACAGCAGGAGGTGCCTTTGAGGTTCAACAGCACTAGATTGTACCAAGCACACTGTTGGCTCTCTGGCCAACTCTTCCCTCCCTGCCCCCTACCCCGGCATATTCCCAGTGCTCCCATCCCCCTACCCCACTCACGAGGATGGAGGTTGATTTCAATGTTAGCCAAAGTCAAGCAAACAAGAAAGTCATCTGAGGCTGAACTCTGGCAGACTGTTGAAAGGCAGGGTTTGGGAGAATGGTTTGATCTCCAGTGCCCAGAAAAAAAAGGGCAGCACAGGCCCCTGCCCCTCTCTGGAAGATCTCCATCCTGCTCCCTACTGCTTGCATACCTCCCACTCTTAGAGCTCCAATTTAACCTCAGCTAGATGTGTGACCTGGGCCACTGCTCATTGTGCCTCAGCCTTCCTTTCCTCATCTTTCCGATGGGGATAGGGGACTGACTACCTTCCTCATAAAAAAAAGAAAAAAAAAAAAAAAAAAGGAAGAGGAGATATTAGTCAAGAAGAAGTCAGGAAAGATTTTTCTGTTTTGATCACTGCTTTTCAGATCTAGCCCTGAGATCCAGGACTGCTTGCCCAGAGAACTCTGATTCTGCCTGAGGAAACATTAGTTAAGGGGCATTTTGTGGGGATTTTTTAGGTCCATTCCTTCACTTAAAAGCATATTTGCTCTCAAAGTTCCCTATGGTACCAGGATAGAGCATTAAATAAAGGGCCACTTTCTCCAAGTGTATAGCTCTTTGTTATTTTTGTGTTGCCAGATCCAAGGTAGCAAGGTAAGGAGACATACCCGAAGAGTGCTTTCCTGCTTACACAGAGCTCTCCATGTTATCGTATTCTGATGCTCACCAGGAGGAAAGCATTCATATATCCCCACTTCGGTGTGAAAGCAGGATGCAAGACTGATTTGTCACTGATTTGTCCAAGCCCTTCAGCTACTAACCGGTGATGCCTAGAATCAAATCTTTTTCTTTTTGCTCCAAAGCCAGATGGTTTAAAAATACAAATTAAAGGAGGGGCGCCTGGGTGGCTCCATCAGTTAAGAGTCCAACTTCGGGTCAGGTCATGATCTCATGGATCGTGGGTTAGAGCCCCGCATCGGGCTCTGTGCTGACAGCTCAGAGCCTGGAGCCTGCTTCAGATTCTGTGTCTCCCTCTCTCTCTGCTCCTCCCATACTCACGCTCTGTCTCTCTCTCTCTTTCAAAAATAAATAAACATTAAAAAAAATAAATTACAAAATAAAAATTAAAGGGAAATCCACAGGGTAATTTATTATATTCTTATATGGCTTGGTAACAGAACCAAGTCTATGTAGTCATAGACTTTTAAAGCTAGAACTCAGTCAAGGTCCCTTCTTGTTTTTTAGACCTCAGCATAGATGTAGATGTAATTTCTTTGGAGAGAACTTCTCTAATTATCTGAACTTGGTACCTTCTTGGTTTTACAATTTGCTATCACAGTTTATGATTTTTAGTTTTTGTTGTGGAACTTAGCTTTTACTCCTCTCCTCCCTTAGACTATAAGGTTTTTGGTGACATGAATTGTGTCTACCTTGTTCACTATTGTAGTTCCAGGATTTAAAATGGCTCTAGGCACATGGTAGGCATTCAAACAAATATCGTTTGCATGAGACTCAGAAACTTAATCTAATTTGTCCAGAAGCACGTATGTTGTTAGCGGCAAATCCATTAGAACCCAGCCATCCTGTTTCCTGTTGCACAAACACGGTGTTGCTTGCCATGCCCAATTCATTTTGCTAATTGTTCAGCTGAATGAGAACACCCCCCCCCACCCAATCTGGTTTACAGTGACTCTTCAAAGTACCCTCAGACGCAGCAAACTCTTGCCCCCAAGCCTTCTCCCAAAC
Organism: Herpailurus yagouaroundi; assembly: GCF_014898765.1. Taxonomy (NCBI): domain Eukaryota; kingdom Metazoa; phylum Chordata; class Mammalia; order Carnivora; family Felidae; genus Herpailurus; species Herpailurus yagouaroundi. Next base: position 55,224,940 of record NW_024412388.1, read on the forward strand.
TCAAAGTCAGACAACAGAGAACAAAGTCATCAGGGCCAAATGCTGTTTCTTTGTGAACAGAAATATGACGCACACCTTGGCTGTTATTTGGCTCGGTGTTGGGGTATTTGGTCTACCTTTCTCTTGAAAAGGCTACATCCTGTAGCCAAGAATCTAAGCCCTTTGGAGACAGGCAATGCATGTGCAGCTCTGAACATATCTATGAACACGTGTTGTGTCTGAAACTCAGCCTCTGCGCATATCTGTTGTGTCTGGAGTATAGCAGCTTAGTCATTCTGTCATCGTCTGGTTGTGTTTTCTGACATATTGCTGATACTGCTCTCACTGCTATCCCAGCCACATATTCAATTAATTCAGATATGTTACTAGACTGACCTCCACTGTGGCAATCTGAGCAAAATGAATATTTGGTGCCGTTATCATTACGCGAGGCAACTTGTGGCCATTCATGGTTTTTGTCGGTATTTGAACAGTTCCAAACTTAATTTGAGGAAATTGGCTACGTCATGGAATCATGAATGGATAGAGCTGGCCACAGCAGGGCATCTCAGAATATATATGTATTTTTTAAAGCTACAGTTTTAACACAAGGCCATTTTGAGTTATAGTTTCATTTGACGGGCTTCATCTATCTTTCTGGCAATTCTGGTTTACACTCCTTAGACTGGTGAATAATCGAAGTGTCACCCAGAGAGCCAGAACTTCTATGAGTAATTCGTGTGTCATGTAATCAATATGACATAGCACTGCATCACACCTGCAGTAGCGTGTTGTGGGAATTGTGTAGTTAATTACACCAGCCTCTGTCAACAACAAGAGAAGGGTTGAGATGCCGCAGAGCCGGCTGAAAGCTCCGCCCAAAGGCAAACCCATGCGAAGAACGTCCCATAAGCTCAGATTCTTTTAAAATTCAGAAACAAAACTGAGAAACAAAACATCAACTTCAAGTATAAACCCTGTGGAATCAAGTACAAGTGCTGCAGACACTTTGCCAATCGCTTTACATGTTTAATTTCTAACCTTCCATTTTTAAGTTGGAAAAACTTAGTCTCTGACTCAGTGACTTGCCACGTTTCTCAGACTGGGATTTTATTTCCAGACTCAGCTGGATGCTCAGCTGATTGTATGGCATGCTGGTAAGATGTTGAGTTTGCTGTTAGAGGCCTGTTTATGCTGTTAGACCCCCCCTGGTAAGGCCAGCTGTAATCAGAACCCCCTCTACATCGTGTGTATGACCTACACATCCAACTCTGAGACTACTTTTATAAGCCTTCCATGAAGCGGCAAACTATATCTTTGGGGGTGCACTGTTGTGCAAAGCACTCATCCATCACTTTTAAATTGTGGTAGCTAATAATAAGAAAATGAAATGTGTGATAAAAATTTTTAGAGAATAAAATTAGTTTACGACCACTGTTTTTATCCTTTATATAGTTCAAAACTATGTGCAAGTCTCCCACCTGTGGCACATTCTTCTCAGTTTGCAAATGCAGAGTCTATCGTAGGGATTACCAAAATGCCAAAACTGATAATTTATTCAGGGAATAAAATGATGTGTCTGTGTAGCCCATGGATTTCCTTTATTTATTTGATGGTCCCTAGAGGTGATCCTGGAAATTTCCAGACTGGAGGCCTATCCCAGCCCTGGGAAGTTGTTAACCCAGAAGTAATGATTTCCACAGCAGGCTTTGAAGCATCACATTGTCTTTTATGTCAAAGGGTATGTGACCATAGTTAGCTGAAATCAATATAATTAATTTAAAACACAATATATGCCACATGATGTATTTAAAGGATTAGAGGAGTAATCTCAAAAACCAGCTAGGGTAGATTTTTGTGGCTGCAAAAATATTGGGAACTCTAATAAGGTTATACATAGTGCAGAATTTTAAACAAGCCAGAGATGGTCCAGTAAAATTGGGTATCAATTCTTAAAGAGAATCATGACCAATACTTATGGAGTTATAAAAAGAAAGCACATGTTTGGGGGGCAATTTTCCTGTTCTGTGTCACTGGCTTTCAAGTCAGATATGAAGGTTCTGTTTTCTGCTAGTCAGTAGAGGACACTAGACTGGATGGTGACCTATGGTAAGTTTTCTAATTTTAAAAGTATAGTAAGTTATAGAACTTCTTGCTGTGAAATGGTTCAACAGAAACCTTAGTCATCTGCTTTGGAATCACATTAACGCTCCCATGGCCTTAGAACTTGCTTTAGAAGCTTGAGGTTAAATATTAGCCATTAGGCAGAGAAAAAAAAATTGTAGACAGCTTAAATGCAAAAACAAAAGGGTAACTAAATAGTGTACTTTGATTCCTTGATTTTTCTTAGTTGCTGCAAGGATTTTTGTCATCTGTTAAAGAAAGGCCTTTGCTATCTTTTGTCAGGCCAACGCCCAAATTTGCCAAAGTACCTCTTTTTTTTTTTTTTTTTGGTCTATTTCCATTAGCCAGATTAAAAGCTAAGGGTCAAATATATAAAATGCAATTGTGAAGCTCCAATAACAGATGCAGTGTTGCTGTGTTTCTTACCAGAAGGAAAGACCTCTGTCAAAAAGAACAAGTTTGAACATTTTAAATTATCTAAAAATATACAATACCTCTACACCTGACAGGGTATATGATTTTGAAATCCAGTCTCTTTATGGGATATTTGGGACCTGCAATATCTAGAACACACTTAGGTAAAAAAAAAAAATGTTTACCTAAAGTTTAAATATGTCTTTAATAGTGTCTTTTGTCTATTTAATTGTGTCACTGCAGCAGCTTTAAGAATTAAGAGAACGTTAAGTCATGAGAAATTTCTCTAAACATTCTTATGGGAATTACTTTGGGTTAGAAGAGGTCCATTTTTTAGTGTCCCAATAGTGTATACCATATCTCCTCTTAAAATGTTTTCAGAAATTCCAGGAAAAACGGACAGCAGCAAAGAGGATAAATAGGTAGGAAGAAACACTTAATAATTTTGAGGGCCGTTCAAGACCTGCTGTCAAGTTGTAAAGTTGTATTTAAATTCTCACTAAGTTTTTGTCAATTCAATGTATGAAAGCACTAATGGTTTGTCCTTCTTTTAAAATGTCACTGGAGCAGGGGCGCCTGGGTGGCTCAGTCGGTTAAGCGTCCAACTTCCGCCCAGGTCATGATCTCACAGCTGGTGAGTTTGAGCCCCGCGTTGGCCTCTGTGCTGACAGCTTGGAGCCTGGAGCCTGCTTTGGATTCTCTGTCTCCCTCTCTCTCTCTCTGCCCCTCCCCAACTCATGCTCACACTCTGTCTCTGTCAAAAATAAACAAACTTAAAAAAAATTTTTTTTTTTTAATTTTAAATGTCACTGGAGCAGATACTTGTCCTTTAACCAGCAAGTAGAATTTATTCAATTTTAGCTTCATGATAAATGCCAATGTTTTGTTGCAGAATATCCTAGAGATGTTCATGCTTGTTTTTCATTACATATTTGTATGGTTTACTACACCCCTGGGCAGTGAAGAAGAGAATCACTCAATTCTAGTATGTTTAGATGACTTTCTTTCTGATGTGGCACAGGGACAGTTAGAATGACCTAACGTTATCCCCTGGTGTACTGAGGGTTTGCTCCAGAATATTGGCATGACAGTGCTTGTCTTCTGGGATGGCCCACCATGGAACTGTAGTTTCTATTTTAGTAGATGTTAGTGGACGATGAATGGCATGTTCTTCCATCCTGAACCCTATTACCTATTCACTCAGTTCAATTCCATTTGCCTCTCAAATAAGACAGACAGGTCATTAAAGAAACTGTGACATCACATTTCAAACGGATGATAGGGAAAGATAAAAAAGGAGACAGGAGATGAGATGCTTACTGTCAGATAATCTGAAATGTTAAGAACTGTGGAAATTGTGAGTTTGATAAAGGGTTCCACAGAAAGTACGCTATATCCCTGCCTTTTGTTTACATCAGATTTGGTAAAGGAAAGTATAGGTGCTTAGAAATTAGAATTCTTCACTTCTTTGGGTCTTCTTTGCATGTAAAATTAGGGGTATGAAAAAAACAATGTTGAAATAAAATGGCTCCTAGAAGGTAGCCATTTTATAACTAAAGAAACTGTGTCCATCACTGGAAACAACCTGAGCCCCCCCCCAAACTCAGTTTATCTTGCACAGAGACCGGAGCCCTCCTTACTTGCACATTTCACTGAACTGTGTGCTGCGGTTGCAACTTCCTCTACCACCGCTAGCATTCTGAGGAGGAATTTTCAGCCCCCTTGCTTTCCTGATGCCCAGGAATTCTGATTAAGTTGTGACTAACAGAGTGTAAAATGTGAGTCAAAATTTAGTCCCTAATAAAGTCATTGTGACTTTAATGACTTTGGTAGTTGTTTCATACTGCAAAAACAGGAAGGTCCCACACAATAAGGCGCCTGTCTCACAGATGGGCTCCTGCGTAGACGGCCACCCACAGGGGAACTGCTGGAGCAGTCTTCCTCTCTTTGGCTCTTTTTTTTTCTTTTTTTCTTTTTTTTTTTTTTAATCCACACAGTTTTCACCTTCAGACTTCAGCGTGAGGTTATCAATAAGAGGAAGGTGCCTGTTTACCTAGTTTTTGATAGGCTGAAGATAGATTGGATCACTAAAGATTCACTCCTCAGTGAAACTCAGGTCACCCCCACCCCCCCTCACAAGCCCAGATTAGTCTTAAAAGTAGCTCCTCCATGTGCTTGATACTAGCCCCTGGTGTTCTTACTCTTCCGAATTTATGTCTTACAAACATAAAACCACCAAGTTTTAGAACTGGGGTGAATCTCTGAGATCCTTCTACATTAAGCCTTCTGTGCAATTAGTGTAACTAAAAACTCTTTACCAAGAGAGCTCCTAGGTTGCCTGTGGATCTCTGCACAAAGCTCAAACCAGAACACTCGTGAAAAATATAGAAAAGTAATCAAGTGTTCCATCATTCCACAAAAAAAAATGGCTCAGAGGAAAATAACCTCCGTATGTAGCATTGAAGTGAAATAAAAAATTAAACTCATAAAACAAAATGTTCCTATCAAGTGTAATTGAATTTTAGCCTTTGCTATTATGTATTTTAAATAACTTCCCACTCTGAAAGGTAGCCTATTTGAAAACATTCACCTATGATTTTATAAAGAAGATATATCCTAGGCAAGCAAGATTAAATCACTTACAGAGAATAATATCTTTTTCCATTTTCAAAAAATAATTGCAATTTCTAGCGGTGTTCGCGAATCTAGTGTTGGGCGTAAGCTTTAGGAGGCCTTGGAGGAATTTGTGTTACTAAGCGTCCATTCACAAACTGCTTGTCTGTGCTCAAAAGGGGCTCTGGCCATTTCCTCTGGGGACATTATTTCTAGGTAGGCTTTAACAGGGTTTTCTTGTGAAGGCAGATTCTTAGCAGAAAAATAGGATCTGTGTACATTAGGTAGTAAAGACACATTTATCTTTGACATAGTGCACTCCTGTTTGTGGATTTCTCTACTGCATTTGACAAAGTAAATAATGTCCATTCCCTTTCAATCCTGTAACTGCTTGGGACACAGTTTCACTCAGTATAGCTGTTTTACCTTCCTCTCTGGGCGGAACACACAACTTGCTAAGTAGACAGGGAGATTCCAAGAGTCTTAAGAGTATCAAACTCTGGAGGCATGAGAAACGCTTCTTTTCTGTTGCTGGTGACTTATTCTTACAGACTGAAGCATTTCCAATTTGGGTTGTTTTTCTCAGTAGTGTTGAGAGAGTTTTATTTTCTGGGAAATATCAGTTGCTGGTAAGTATCGTGTCCAGACTGTGGGAGGCTGCCACAGAACTTACCGTAGAATCATGACAGGTTCAGATTGAAAGGCTGAGGGCCGAAAACCATGCATCATTTTCATTTTATGTATGAGAGGTGAAGTGACTTCACAGGACTGTTAAGAGAGCTAAGAATGAAAGGATTTGTGTACTACATTGTGGCTGTCTCTGGCTCAACAGAAATAGCCTTCATATGGGAGTCTGACCCTGAAAACCCAACTAAGCCAAATTCTCCAACTGTCTCCTCGGCCTGCGTATCTCAAGCACAGTTCATATCCCGCTCCACTCCTCCGTGTGTTTCATCACACAGGCCAGCACAAACCATTCTAATTGTCCTCTACCTTATTAGAGTGTAAAAGATAGCCCTGTCTGCTCCTTGAAGGCCAGGTCTGCCTTTCTTAGTTTATACAGAGCCCAACGTAAGTGGGCTCGTCATAAATGCTGTTTGATGAGAGCGATGATCGCCTTAGTCAGTGTGGTTGGGCCCTCCCTTATGGAGGAGGAAAACCACAGGTTGTTGCTAAGCAACATTTTAGGACTGGGTCAGCTTCTGACCCGGTGTGACCTCCATTTGCGTACTTCATCGAGTTAATGTGTTTTATGGTTACCTCAGGACGACTTTGTTTTTGGTGGCATTGGCCATCTGTAAGCATGAGAAGGAGGGAGGTGATATTCATCTCTCACTTCTTCTGTAGTTTACTCCTTCCCTAAGCAATACAGGAAAGGTGAGGAGTTTGGCTTATTCTCAGCCCTGTAGCTGAGAGGCACTTCCCTGCCCCCACACTGAGCCTGAATGACAGTATATCCCAACAGGATTTTGTGGCAATGGAAGGTCAAAGAAAGAGAAGAAGGAGAAAAGTTTTTCCCTTCTGAGACTTTTATTATTGAATTTCTACCTGCTTCTATATTCTGAGCTAAGGAGCCAATATGACTAATAAAGAACCAACCCCTCTCTGTCCAGACTGTTAACTATTGTGGTTAACTCACATGCCTTACTTCATCTGACTATTTCTACTAGGATAGAAGTTCATTAAAAGCATTAAAAGGGGTTTCCCCCTCCCTTTTTTTTTTTTTTTTTTTTTTTTTCTGCTCTATCTTTAATGCTTTGCCTGGTATGTTTTAGATGTTCAATAAATATTTATCTAATACATGATAAAATGGTTTTGTTTGATGTAGTACAAATGTGATTGACTCTAAAATCTTCCTAAGTATTTCACAGGCCAAAGGAACCAAACTGAGGATGGGGTGTTTGAATGTTACATTTGGCTAAGTCTTATGCAGAGATATAGTTAAAGGAATCATCTGTCTATGTGCTTTTTTTTCAAGATATTTTTACAGTGCTTCAAGTTAACTTTGCCAGAACTTAGCTGCTTAATCAGAGCATAGAATCCTGCCTTTTCCAGCTTCTAAGTCTTTAGTGTAAGTGCCTGACTTTTGAGAAGTAAAAATGAGAGGCCATGATGACCAAGCAGGTATGTCTTAAAAAAATAAATAGCTTAGAACTTACACAATTCACCTGGCGTTCAAAATTGCATAGAGGTTCAGTAGCTAAAATACACTGGCTGAGACCATTGACCCAGGGATCCCTGGTTATTGTTACTAACATATTGTATCGTGGGAAAACACACATACGCAAGCAGGGCTCCCCAGAACCTCTTTGAGGACAAAGCGGAGTGCGGTGGGCCGGAGGCAACAATGCTAAGCTGCGTTGCCTTCAGCTAGAAAGGCTGGGTCTCCTGGGCACAGGCAGTGGCATGACAGGGGCTTGGATGCTTGAAGTGAAGCCATTGTTGGTGCAGGATGCTCATTTGAAAGGAGAATGCCTCACAGGAAAGAGAGCCAATTGCGTGTGGGGGCTGTTGCCATGGTGCTTTGCTATTGCTTTAACATGCTGTACTTGAACTTCTGGGAGTCCAAGGGTGGGGTAACAGAGAGGAGGGAGAAGAAGGGGGGTGGGATGGGCCTGGGAAGCTCACTGCATTAGGGCTCTGGTCTTAGACTTTCCTCTAGCCTGTGCTGTCTAATGCTGACACGGGAAAGGGGGCGGAGGAGGAAGGTAGGGAGGGAGGGAGAGAGAGAGATTGAGAGAGTCTACAGGAAGGGAATGACTTTCTCAACATGTCCTAGATTGCTAGAATGAAATGAAAATTAATTTAACTCCTAGATATTTCTAACATGAATTAAAAGATGTTTAACACTAAAATATCAAAACAGCATAGTCATTCATAACCCAAAAAAATTCACCATGCCTGCAGCAAATGATAGCTTACGTTTCCTAACACATTCCAGATCCTAGATTGAAAAGGTGAAATGTGTTTAATTCATTTGTCGAATGCAATCTAATATGCATATTAGTGAGCTGATGCAGTGGAGAAAATGGCATTCTGCAAATGATTTTTTAAATGAAGTGCGTTAATTCTATTCCTATTTGTTTGATTGTGAAAGAAGGCTGAATGCATCGGCACACACTGTTGGTGTGCAAAAAATCCTCCAAAAAGCTAGCTTTTAAAAAAAGTACTTGTGTTCTGAAAGCCTAGTCTGAAGACAGCCACAGTTCTAACCTGTTCTCAGTTTTAAAAAAAATGTTCAGGAAGTAAATGAATCCAATGCACCATCACTTTGAAAACGTTAGAGTGGCTGAGTGCAGAGAGGGCGGTCTCTCCAGTGGAGAGAGGGTTAAGAACACCTAGTTGAAATGGGGGAGGGTAGGGACTTCGGATTTACTTAAATATTCATGGGGCTTCCTCCATTTTAATCTTCTCCTTTTTAAAAGATGGCTGTGTTTCCCAGTCTGGCAACCCCACAGGAAAGAAGAATTGCTCCTTCCTTGCAGAGTTCAGCTGAGCAGGACTAATCTAGAGTGGAAACCCCTTCGGCCACCAGGACTATTCATGATTCATAAGGGCTGCAAACCAGCCAGCTGAATACATTTAGACAGGCTCTTGCTCCTTCGTGCAATTCCTGATTTCATTACTCTCTCTGCCAGGAAAGAAGCAGGGAGCGTAGGCTTCTTGTAAGAATGGAGTGTGAAGATGGGCTTTGTTTGGATTAGGAAATGCCCTAAATTTTGGAGACTTTGTCTTTTATAAGCTTTGATTATTTTACCACTGAACCTGCAAGGCTTTCCCCATCCTTTCTCGGGACTGCTCTCTCAGAACAGTGAATTCTTTCCAAGGGATTTGTGGATTGTGGCGAGGAGAGCTTTCCAAAATGCCTGAGGCAAACTATTTGTTATCTGTATCTTGGGGTTACATCAAGGTGGGTTAATTTGATTCTGTTATGTGTCTTTGATAGAATGTGAAACATTTACATCTGTACGCTTTCTGTGAAGTAGCAAACATCTGTAATGATTTCATTTGTGTTGTCACTGAGCCCACTGAGGCTGCTTAGTGTAAAATAACAGCATGTTATATTACATTGTATGTAAATAGACTGTGCTGTATTTTAATTCTATTCTCTTTATGCAGCTCTATTTGTAAAGGATGCATCTTTTTTTCCTCAGTTTTCTCCTAAACTTTTTACATATATCTCCTCTCACATGGTATTTTCGAGTTAATTCCCAATAAATATATTTTAAAAGTTGTTACATTTTCAAGTGAAATTATCATGACTTCTATTAAAATCCCTTTTCCTACGTTTGCGTCTTCAAAAGAAATCAGATGTTAATTCTAACAAATCTTAAGAAAACCTCTTTTCCCTAAGGTGACGTTGGAATGATTTCACATTAAGGAGGCTTTGTACTTTGTAGAAACAGTATCATTTATTTAATAATACCTGCTCCTCCAATCTCTTGCTTCTTAGTAAAGTTGAAAATGTCTGAAGTGATCATTTGCTATTTTTTTAGGTGGTTAACACATTTTTGTTCTTCACACACAGTTCAAGAGAATGCTGAACCGGGAGCTGACACACCTCTCAGAGATGAGCCGATCAGGGAACCAGGTTTCTGAATACATTTCAAATACTTTCTTAGGTAAGATATTAACTGGGAAACCTGTTTCGTAATTGAGATTTTTCAGTATTAATCTCTGCAACCCATCAGTGACATCCCTGTGTGAGTCTGGAATGGGGTGAAGTTACAGAAAAAGCCATTTTCAGTAAGAACTAAGGACAACATTGAAGGTTAAAAAAAACTAGCAGAAAGATGTTACAAAGAGAAGAAAAGATTGAAAATACCCATCAAAGACAGAAGGTTATTATAGGCTAATTGTATTTCTGTGAACCTCAGGTCACCCCTTATCCACCCACCCCCTTCCATCATGGCCAAGACATCTGAAAGGTGGGGTGGGGGCGGGTGTTCAGTCATCTAAATCTGAGGGGCCACCCTATTGGCTCTTTTGACATGGTATTCTTTAAATTCTGCCTATAAGTGGGCTTTGAGCAAAAGATTTCCTCTTAGGTGGTTTGTAAAAGATGTGGTTGGAGAATAACTGTGTGGTGATTTGGCCCAGAGGAATAAGCTTTGGAAATAATTTGACTGTTGCTTTGCTGAGTTATTTCATAAAGATAAATGGGAAGAAAAGAATGTTCACATCTCTGAAAGATTTGGCTTTCTGCAAGCTGCATCCTTATCTTCCCAATCTGATGTTTTGATCTATTGTGCTCTGTTGTCACATTGCTGGTATTTAACTCATGACACTGACAGAAAAGATTTGCATCAAAGATCCTCAACTACTGTCAGGCATCCTGTGTGATACTAGGGATTTCTGAGCTCATGTTTAAAGCCATTCTATTGTATAGTGATATAGTGACCGTATTTGGATTTTTTTTTCTTTAATAAAGATATGTGGGATAGGCGAATCTGTCCTTCAAGGTAAATGGGTAGCATCTAGATTCTGATTCTGTTGACTTTCAAATACTGCTGAATTATGCTCCTTTACCGAACTCCACTATGCAGGGAAATGACCCATTCTTACAGCTGAACATCACACCTCCCTTCTTTTTGGCATAGCTACACATCATTAAATCCATGAACATTTGCTTTGGGGCCTTATGGAAACACACACCTCTTCTGGTTTTATTTAAAAAAAAAAAAAAAAAAACCCAACCCAGTCCTGTTTCTCTAATGCCAGAGCAGTTTCTGCTGTCAGCCAATCAATCTCTGATCAGCCCGGTGCAGAGCTCAAGGCAGTGCTCTGCAGCAGACGGGCAGAGGCACGATTAACAAGTGCTTTTCCAACTGTTTCCAGTATGTGGGTGCCTTCGGCACCTGGTTCTCTCCAGCTGCGGTTACAGCACTTTGGTCAAGGAACAAAGGAGAAGAATTTTCATATATCCTAGCTCCAAGGAGACCTAGCATCTAACTGAACACAAAGTGCTATATACTGATCCTTTTCTTATGCATTAACCCCCTTCATTCCTTTGAAGACAGTCATCCTCCACTGTCCATTTCAAATGTGCTCTGCTCTGTGCAACACCCAATTACAGTCGTACAGGGCCTGTACGTTGAGGAAAACCAATTCTCCAGGTTAATGACTATGGGAGAGAAGAAGAAAAAAATCTTGATTAGTGCAAGAACTCATTTTTGTGCTCATAAATATTGCATTTTAAAATGCCAAAGCTGGGGTGCCTGGGTGGCTCAGTTGGTTAAGCCTCCGACTTCGGCTCAAGTCATGATCTCATGATTTGTGAGTTCGAGCCCTGTGTCGGTCTGTCTCTGTGCTGACAGCTCAGAAGCTGCAGCCTGCTTTGGATTCTGTGTGTCTCCCTCTCTCTCTGTCCCTCCCCTGCTCACGCTCTGTCTCTGTCTCCCTCTCTCTCAAAAATAAATAAACATTAAAAAACTTAAAAAAAAAATGGAATGCCAGGGCTTATCTGTCTTCTCAGAAGAGACTCTCAGGACTGGAATACGGCGGCATGAGCCCTTTGTCATCCGAGACTGTGCAGAAGCAGCTGTCTTACACTTGTAGTCCCTTTCACCATCAGCTTGCCAAGGAAGGCAAGAATTGTTTAGCATACTAATCTTTCTTATCATCGTAGGCTATTAAGTGAGAAAGCTGATAAGATATTAAAGATGAGCTCTCAGGATCAACATTGTGTGTGTCAAGAACAGACAAAGGTCAACTCTCTCTTGAATATTTCATTTGCCATTTGGCACATCTGTTGAGGAAAACCAATTTTTGGCTTCTCATTAGTCCAAAAAATTAAATTATCAAGAACAAGTTGTTGGGGAAGGTGTTAGAATCTCAATTCTTATAGACACAGCCTTAGGAAGGGGTGTGTGTGTGTGTGTGTGCACGCAAAGTAGACCTGATCAAACACACCAGACAGATTAAAATTTTAAAGATTCTTGGGAAAATATAGGGAGAAAAAAATCAGTCATATAAACAAAGATACATTATTTGCCTCATCTTACAATGGGAGCACTGGAATAGATGGCATCCAGATCCCTTCCAACTCTACCATTCCAGGACTGTGCTACAGACTGAGTCTTTCAGTTTTGTTAAGACATACCTGGCAGTCTGGATTCTCTGTAATAGACTGTAGGCTTGCAATTTGACAATCCCGAAAAGCAAACAAACAAACCAGACTTGCTTCCAAACTGTAAATGCAAGACATGGAACTCTGAATCCTGTCTTGTGGGTGAATGTCCCTGGAGAAGAAGCATGAATGCATCTTTCTTTGTAAACTGTCAGATCCGCAAAGGACCCTCATGGCCGTGTCGTCCAATTCCCCCATTTTACTGGAGAGAAAGCGGGCTCAGAAGGGCAAAGGAACCTAGTCAAGATTACCTGGCTATTCTGTTCCTGAGCCAGAGCTAAGGCTTTGCCCTCTTGACTCCCAGACCTAAATACCCTGTCACTTCTTTAACTAGGAAAGAAGGCTGTTAAGAACTCAGACCATCCCATTTAAGGGCATTTACATAATAAGTATATTCTTTTGGAGAAAAGTCTGTAGGAATCAAGATTGTTGGACCTAAAAAATAAAATATGTTTATTAACAGTTCCCAGTAATATAAGAGGGTCTTATCAGAGCACGGCAACCATCTTAGGAAAATATGAGAAGACCTTAGCGCTTTAAGTTAAAATTAAAGAGCATTATTACAGTAAGAGTCATTGAATGTTAAAATGCATCATCTGGGAAGGAGGGGATCCCTTACTCCAGTGATCTGTGAAACTTGTGCTGTTTCCATCTAAAGGATGGTGTCTAGATGGAGGAGTTGGAAGGCAGCAAAAGTCCATTTACCAACCAGGCACTTACTGATGCTTATAGGATCATGAGCTCCAGGATGCTTGGAGAAGTGAGAGGAAGTGAAGCAGGACCTACAGAGAGGAAGCATAGGTAAAGCAAGATATCTAGATACGATATTATAATTTAGTAAATATTTTTACAAACTGAGAAAAGTCATTCTTTTAAATCCCCTACTGTGTCTCAAAGAGTAGAACATGGAATTTCAACGATGCAAGGAAAAGAATTTAGAAATTTTGCATGATTAAATGCTGTGCTCTAATAAGAAAAACACCTCCAGTTATGCCATTAGCAGAGTTTTGACATGACCATTTTTTGCATCTGTTATTTTTTTTTATTTGTTTTATGCTTATCCGCTATTTCTCCACTGTATTCTAACTGTTCTGTAAGTGTAAATTCACTGTGTTTATGGCGATTCTTTAAGTCTGTGTTTCAGGTTATTTCTACATTACACCAGCTAAGCTTTTAACAGAGGAATTCAGAATAGGAATAGGGAAGCCTGTCAGTTGTCCCAGTGCCTGTACAGGGAAACACCCATTAGTGTCAAGTTGGTGCTATCTGTGAATAATGACTTTCTTCTTTATTGTAATGTTCCAGACACAGTAGTGGTTCAGCTCAATTACTGGCTGCTGCAAGGAATCTTTAGTTAACACAGGGGAAAGCTGCTGGTCCCACTAGAGCTTTTTACATCTGCAGCAGCATAGGGGAATCTAACAGTCTCTTTAATCAGACATGAGGAATGGCAAAGCACTGTCGTCGGGAAAGGCACAGGCTATTGTGGCCTTTCGTTCTAGCAAGAAGTAGTAATTATTAGGAGTGAAGTGACAGAGAGAAAAGTAATGTCAAGAATAATATGATATATAGTGGGTTTTTTGCCAGAGACTGTGAGACCAGAAAGAAATTTGTAACAGGAACCTTAGGGCCTGGGTTCCATGTATGCTATTAAGTCACTGTGTCTGGAACTGAGTAATTGCAAAATAAATATCTGTTGAATAAATTGCCCTTTGAGCTTGGGCAGATTGCTGACTTCATCTGAAAAGTGAGGGTGTGGGATTATTATTGGTTCCCAAACCTGGCTCTGATCGTCAGTGTCACTTAGGAAGCCTTTTTAAAAATACTAATTCAGTAGGACTGGGTGGGGCTCATATTTTTCTAAAGTTCCCTGGGTGCTTCTGATGCTGAACCAGGTTGGAAACCCCTAAACCAACTGAAATGACCACTAAAATTCTTGCCTAGGCAAAAGTCATAGACAGATGAGTCTAGGAGCTTCTGGCACCTGAAGATAATAAGGGGACACTAGGGACAGAGAATACCTCTGCTCCCGGTGTTGATGCATCCATGGCACTGCTTCTGTCTCCCTGTGCTTGCTTTGCTTTGATGAGTTGTCCATGGGGCCCTGGAAGCAGGCAGAGGTCTCTGGGGAAAACATGTGACTATGCCATCATCTTGCAAGAGTTGAAAGCAAATAGTCTGGGTCCCAGCATGCCATCTGGAACCATGTCATTTTCAAATAGAGAAGTTGTCTTTGTCCTCATTTTTACTGTAACAAGCAGAGATGGATGCAGGACCTTGGAAAAGCTGCATTAACTCTTTCAGCCACAGGGTGTCATTTAGTTCAATGAAGTAGCTGTTGAAGCAATTTAATAAATTACTGCCTCAGTGCACACACAAGCATCCCTGTGGCCTGAAAGAATTTGTGCATTTTTTGGGAGTACTCAGGATAAAGGCCCCTGTGAAGTGAAATGGAATATTCGGTTGCTGATACTTTTAATAGCATGAAATAGAGGAAAGAACCTCTATAGGAAGGTAGATGTTTTCGTCGCTAATCCTTCCTCTGCTATTACCTTGTTGTAGCAGAATTTTTTTTAATGATTAAATGAGGTCAGCATAAATATTTAACAAGCATAAATATTTTAATAAATCTAATGTCTGTTATAAACGAGAGGCATTGTTTATTATTAATTAGTAGAATGAATACAAATAAAGCATGAAGTAAAACTGATATAGTTTTCCTCTAAACCTCAAATGGTGGTGTAATAAGCCAATGTTTAACGTATTTATTTGAAGATTATAAACCATTTGTTTACTTCACTTATATACTGCTCATCTAAGCTGAAATGATGTCATATCCAGTTAAAGTTGTGTGGGTTTTTTAAATTAAAAAAATTAATACAAATATGATCAAATGAGCAGAACATAAAGTTTTTATGCACCTGAGTTTGGCTGCGTGAACCTTTTCTGTTATACAAACATGTAAGTTATTTACTTAAAAAATTGACATATAAATATTGATGACCTCCCTTGAAAATACAGAAGTATAATTCTAAATTACACTACAAATAGAAGGTATGGGATTGAGTCCTGCCTCTGCCACTGCTCAATTTATTTAGCTCCTCTAGGCCTCAGTTTTCTTAGCAATAAAATGGAGGAAAAAATTCTCCTATTTTCCCATCCACCTGACGGATTGTCCTGGAGATCAAGTGAGATAATGTATGGCAGTCCTTTATAAGATGTAAAATCCATTACAGGACATTAGAAGTTATTTTGCATATGGCAGTGGGTTCTCAATGGCACACGTGGGCTGAAAACTGTTTCCCTTTGTTGCAGACAAGCAGAATGATGTGGAGATTCCATCACCCACCCAGAAGGACAGAGAGAAAAAGAAAAAGCAACAGCTCATGACGCAGATAAGCGGAGTGAAAAAACTGATGCACAGTTCAAGCTTAAACAATACAAGCATCTCACGCTTTGGAGTCAACACAGAAAATGAAGATCATCTGGCCAAGGTATGCATGAGCTGGGGGTGTATGTAGTTCTCTGCTCTCCAGCAGGCGGCTGCCCAAAACTATCTACTAGAAAATAGCAGTGATCATGTTGGCTTTGTTATTAAATTGGATGATAAGAAGGCTGGTGTGGCCTCTTTGTCCATTGCTGGGCACCTAATTCAAGACCCTTTTTCTACAAAAAAGGACCTTTTATTTTTTTAATTCTGAGCTGGATTTGTAAATGGAAGTTCCTCATGAATGAGAATCCTACAAGACACACAGGGAGAATCCATAGGGAGGCCGCAGACAGGATTGAATTGTCCTAGAGGACCGATCTAGGACTATATGCCAAGGACTAGTTGAAGAATCTGCACTGATTGGCAGGGCCAGAGAAGAAATGAGAAAGATTGATAGCACTGACTCAGAGCCCAAACCCCACTGTGGAGGAAGGCACAGAAAGAATTCACCCGTCCCCCAGTGGGGCGCCTAAGGTGACCCCAAGCTCATCTTGGCCTTGTGACACTAGGCGATGACCTTGCTGTGAGCAAACAGACATTCAGTGAGACTTTCTGAGAGATACCATTACAGCAAGGTTGATCTCACATTGGGGCAAGCCCCTGGGGAGAGCCTGGATCCCTTATTCTGGGCAAGAATTCAGAATGGAATAAATTACTCCTTTAATCATAATCTTGGGATAATCCCACAACACAGGACTGAATAATGTTTCTCCCAGATCTATGTGTAGCCCAAGAGCTCTAAGATGGAATAATCCGCGGTTGGCGTTTTTCATGACCTTTTACATTAAAGTCAGGTTAACTTCTGCACATTCTAGCAGCTGACTCTCCCGTACCTGGCCCTTTGTGATAATAACCAAAGGGCAAAGCAGTTCCCCTGAGATCGTTTTTTAGCTGTTACTAATGGGCCAGTGATCAGTGAAGAGGAGAGACAGGGAAATGGAGCCAGAGGGACTTCTAGCCACTTGCAGCTACCTCTGAATACAGCGTGGTTGAGGACTGATGTGGCAAATACAGGTCAACAACTAATCTGTAAATTAGACACACACTCTCCTTTTTCTGAAAAAATATACAGAAACATGTAACTAAAATGTAGAGGGCACCCAACCTCCTAGGCCATTCCATCTTCAAATCTTCATGCAACTAGAATACTCTAAATAGACACTCTAAAGACTTAGCCAACCATTGTCCAAAAACTAAATAAAAATAATGACATATGCTGATAAAACGGTACTTATTCCTAAATTCCTCTAATTTTGATTATAGGAGCTGGAAGATCTGAACAAATGGGGCCTTAACATCTTCAATGTGGCTGGATATTCACACAATAGGCCCCTCACATGCATCATGTATGCCATATTCCAGGTAAGTAAAAAGGAGAGAGTATTGCTCATTCAATTAGATGGCTCTTAATGATTTTTTTTTCCATCCCAGTTTACTTTGACTTTTCTTCATTTTTGGACATCCACTTATTTATTTTCTAATCCATTTTACTACATAGGAAAGAGACCTCCTAAAGACATTCAAAATCTCATCTGATACATTTGTAACCTACATGATGACTTTAGAAGACCATTACCATTCTGATGTGGCGTATCATAACAGCCTACATGCTGCTGATGTAGCCCAGTCAACCCATGTTCTTCTTTCTACGCCAGCATTAGATGTGAGTAGTTGTGATCTGTTTTGCATAACTGCCCATCCTCTTTAAAATACAAGCTATCCAACATGTAATATATTTACAGAAATAATTGCACCTGCTTGAACTGGTTCTTTATTATGTATAACATCTATTAATTCGGTTACTAATAACAACAAAAGGCATTTCTACTCTGCTTCCCAATATCAGCGTAACCCTCTCTTTACATCTCTCACAACTGAAAAATTATTTAATTGTTAAGCAATTAACAGGGTGCTTTATTTTTTATTGTATCTCCAGTATCTGATAAGTGTCCAGTTCATCATCTAGTATGTAGTATATCCCCAATATGCATGTACTGATCTGAATTGCCCACACCATCCCAAGCACTGTGAGAGATAACACAGAAATATAATATAAAATGTCCTACATTGTTCCTGTTAGGTATAAGCATCCACAGACTTATCCTCCTAAGAATTCATAAAGTCGATTCTATGAGCTTTTT
This sequence comes from Herpailurus yagouaroundi, assembly GCF_014898765.1. NCBI lineage: Eukaryota > Metazoa > Chordata > Mammalia > Carnivora > Felidae > Herpailurus > Herpailurus yagouaroundi. The sequence continues at coordinate 55,242,830 of NW_024412388.1, forward strand.
GAAGAAAAAGTAACTGAATATCTAGAAGTGAGGATTTCATAATGCTGAAGCAAAGAGTACCAGTGTTCCCTTTTGCTAGACATCTTGCTAGACCGTGGCTGTGGCTCCTTTCTTCATAGATTAATGCATTTTCATACCCCAACATTAGCAGCAATGTGCCCAGCAGGCCATGATCTTCCTTGACAAACAGCAATGGTAGTCAGATACCTCTAAACCGTGCAGGCTCACTGCAGGAGGGGACTTGCCAACTCCTGTCCAGCCCTACCTACCTTGACAGATTCGGTTTGGAAGGTGAAGAAAGATTAAACTGACTACAAGTCTATTGCTTGGGTTCCATATTTCCTGAGAAAAGAAATCCAAGAAAACTTGGGGAAGTGACATAGAGCTAAGATTGTTTTATCCCCTAAAGGAGAGAAACAGTATTATTTTTATGTTCTATATAAATTATAGGATTATAGAGTGGGCCAACACGGTTTATCAACTACCCACTGTTATTGATAGGATACCTATTGTGTAGCCAGAAATTGACCACAGGGACCACACATGCTTAGAGAAGGAAGAGCTCAGTGGGTCTTTGAGCAATTAGTCTTCATGGAAGAGGTGGAAGCTGAGCTGGCATTTGCAGGATCAGAAGATTTAAGTAATCACAGAGGATGAGGAAAGATATTTCAGCCAGAGCAAGACCATTTAGTCAGAAGGAATATATACCTGCACAAATAGTAGGTTTAAATTATTGTGTACAAGTCAGGGCGGAGGAGGCTTCAAAACATGGCATGAAGGAGTAGAGCAGTGGGGCATTCAGTTTTACTTCTTAAAATGTTCTCAGATCTTGCCCGTAGTAAACAATTACTGGATAAGAATTGAAGGAACGGATGGAAGAATGAGTGAATATATGAAAGCATCTGATCTCACTACAAATTTAGCTTTGGGAAATAACTTATTGCCAATCTTATGAGTTTAGAATTTAGCCTTTCTTCTGTAAGTTACTGAGCCTGAAAACATGAAGGTTGTTATATGTCAGAGCAGAGCCAGTCTGACTTGCTTCTTTGACTTCTGTGTGCTTGTGTTACATAAGCACCATTCTGCCCTACCACTTATCCAAGAAACAAACATCAGACCCCATCTGAAGCATGGTGCTAAGGCCTTCCTACAGGCTTGATGTGGGTATGGGCTTCAGCCATTTTTCCTTTCACATGATGATGAATAGAATCTACATTTATTTAATGTATTGAGACATTACATAAATCAGCAGACAGTCCTTCTCCCAGCAAGAGTGAAATGCATACTTTAATATGAAGCTGAATAAGCAGGATACAGGCCAATGGGATACGGAGTTAAATGTGCTCATTTCGCTCTGCAGGCTGTCTTCACAGATTTGGAAATTCTGGCCGCCATTTTTGCAGCTGCTATCCATGATGTTGATCACCCTGGAGTCTCCAACCAGTTTCTCATCAACACAAGTGAGTTCACTACTAGAACAGTCACTTGAGATGATTGTATGATTCACTGCTTCATTTTTCCCCCTAATGTTTTCATTATGGATGACAATAAGGGTAATAATGAGGTAATCCTCCATTCCACTCAAGCCAGTCAGACCTTTCCTGGGTACTGTGTCCAGTCCGGCAACACAATTTTTGAGCTGTGTGGAGAACTTGGAAAGGGTCAGAGGGGAGCCATAAAAAGTACTCAACATTTGGAAAATACAATACGTGAGGAAAGAGTAACAGATGTGGAATTACTCAGTAAGGACAAGGAAAGGCTTGGGGATAATGTGATAATGATTTTCAGTGTTATGCAGGGCTCTCACATAGAATATGGTGACCGACTAGCGTCCCTCTCTACTGAGGAAGCAGGCCCAAATATTGTGTCTGAGCATGGGAACCTCTAAACAGAAATAAAACTAAAAGGAAGCACTGGAATGCTTGGTTTGTAGTAGTGAAGATGACCCCAGTGACATTTAAGGCTGGTCCAGCCTTAAGACCTCAAGCTGTACTCAGTGCTTTTGTCATGCTGAAAATACTTAGTATCCATGGCAGTGAAAATCCATGAATTTGGGGCACTTGGGTGGATTGGTTGGTTAAGTGTCCAACTCTTGATTTCAGCTCAGGTCATGATCTCACGGTTCATGAGATCGAGCCCACGTAGGGCTCTGTGCTGACAGTGCAGTGCTTGCTTGGGATTCTCTCTCCCTCTCTCTCTGCCCCTCCCCTGCTCATGCTTGAACCCTCTCTCAAAATAAATAAATCCTAAAAAATAAAATAAAATCCATGAATTTTCTCAGCTAGCGCACTGTTTCTAAATGCTAAAAATGCAAGTACTTTTTCTTCTGAGAATATTGGTTATCTAGTTGTGGTCATAATTAACATCAAGTGTTGATGGTTTTATAGGAATGTTTGAGCTACTTACTATGTAAGAGTCTCTGTCCTACTTTATCAGAATATCTGGATGATCTAGGTGTAGGGTAGATTCCTTATTTAACCTTGTTCTTCTACTGAAAGAATATAAACTTTGGGCAACTACTTGGCTGCTGGATTGTATCAGCTGGCATAATGTGGTGTCACAAATCAAACTGTATACGGGCCAGTTAGCTTCACACAGAAAAGTGGTCTTTCTGTTATAGCCACCTACAACACTAGAGCCCACAAAGCCAGTTTGCAGATCTGGGATTGATCACAGGGTGAACAGGGCAGAAATGCTAAAATGACCTCATATATCCTACAGTCCATTCTGAGACTGTAAGGCAAAGCACACAGTTAAAGCAATGGTATATGAGTGACCACATCTGCAATTAGGAACCTATTGCCATCACTTGGCTATTATTCTTTATTAAGAGAAAATGTTCCTTTCAGAATTTGTTGACCATATTCTCCAGTGCAGACCAGGTCTCTGCCTAATGAAAGATGTCTATGACTCTTCTGCATGAAAGGCAGTCTGGAAGCTATAGTTTAGGTATGCAGATCTTGCCATTTCTGAGATATAGGGCCAGAGGACAGAAAATCTGACATCAAAATTGTTCCTAAAAATTATTAATGTTTTGGGGCGCCTGGGTGGCGCAGTCGGTTAAGCGTCCGACTTCAGCCAGGTCACGATCTCGCGGTCCGTGAGTTCGAGCCCCGCGTCAGGCTCTGGGCTGATGGCTCAGAGCCTGGAGCCTGTTTCCGATTCTGTGTCTCCCTCTCTCTCTGCCCCTCCCCCGTTCATGCTCTGTCTCTCTCTGTCCCAAAAATAAATAAACATTGAAAAAAAAATTTAAAAAAAATTATTAATGTTTTGTTACCATGTTTGTAGAAAGTTCCAAAAAAGCTAAATTATTTGGATAAAACAAAATTCCACACTCACACTATTAACATCTTTGAAAATCAAAAACTCGCAATTGACAGAACTGGGGAACCTACAAGAAAGTGAGATAGTTTGAAAATCCTAATGCATTTGATAAAGTTTAGTAGCATTTTCAGTTTATTCTTTTCCAAAGCAAAAAAGTGTGTGAAGACATAAAGGAAACTACAAACTGAGATAAAAATATGCCCTTACCTAATGTTGAATTCTTCATCTGGAGTGAAGAAGGAGAAAAAGAATTTAAAATACCATGAATTTTAGTCAAAGAGAAAGCTTACGCACCAGTATCGATGACAAGCATGATTTGCTTGGGAATGGGCTACTACTACCTTTTGGAGGAGGAAACTGTGTCTCTGATGAGAAATGATACGTGAATCTTGGTTCCTAACATCTGGAGAGAACTAAATCTGATTTCACACTGAAGTAATGCCAACATTGGAATTATACCCCTTTGTTCTTAAGTCATCCTTTTTCCTTGTTTATTAGATTCAGAACTTGCTTTGATGTATAATGATGAATCTGTGTTGGAAAACCATCACCTTGCCGTGGGTTTCAAACTGCTGCAAGAAGAACACTGTGATATCTTCCAGAATCTCACCAAGAAGCAGCGCCAGACACTCAGGAAAATGGTTATCGACATGGTAAGACTTCCTTTCTACATCCCTCACTTACTTTTCCCTGCCAAGGACAGGAAACTCCATTCTCTTCAATGAACTGAGTTTATTGAGAGTTTCATTTTATTTCTACCCTAGGTGTTAGCAACTGATATGTCCAAACATATGAGCCTGCTGGCAGACCTGAAAACAATGGTGGAAACAAAGAAAGTTACAAGTTCAGGTGTTCTTCTCCTGGACAACTACACGGATCGTATACAGGTATTTGATGAAAGCCTTTGATTTAACACAAAGCCAAACCAAACTAAATTAAACAATTAAAAAATGAAACCAAACGTCAGTTCAGTTAGTCGCATATCTGGTTATTATTGCAACTTGGACTTACTTTAAGAACAAGGAAAATGGACATTCAAGCGTATCCTCTAATTTATGAAGAAAAACATAACGCTATTTATTGAGTTTCTTAGTTCTAAAAATAAATGGCAAAATTCATTTGTAATAGGGGATACGTGACTGCTGGGCCCAAAAGCTTGTGTTTGGATATAAATCCCATTGACTTGAAGATTGTTAGGTCTGTTTTGATTATACAAACTGCCATCAGCTGGTCTCTTTCCACAAGTGGAAAATATGAAGACATCTACTTTTGAGTAATTCTTCGCATTTTTTCCAAACTGGGGAAGGGAAATGATGGCAGCATTTGACCTCTAATGTCCCTTCCAGTTTTTACATTCAATGACTATCAGTCTGAGAAGACACACATTTTCCCTTTCAGGACTCCTGTGATGGTAAATAACCAAGTCTGGCCAGCACCATTGTAGGACTGCTTTTTTGGTGTACTCACCACAATTATAAGGCAACTACAGTGTTCTTGGGTTGGGTACCAAGTGTACTAGTACAAGAGGAACGAGATGTTCTGGTAGTATTTACACCTGATTTTCTGGGATTTCTAAAACTTGATGATTTCAGGTCCTTCGCAACATGGTGCACTGTGCAGACCTAAGCAACCCCACCAAGTCCTTGGAATTATATCGGCAGTGGACAGACCGCATCATGGAGGAGTTCTTCCAGCAGGGAGACAAAGAGCGGGAGAGGGGAATGGAGATTAGCCCAATGTGTGATAAGCACACAGCTTCTGTGGAAAAATCCCAGGTATCTAATATGCAATTTTCGAAGTTTCTGTGAGCTCTGCAGATTGTAGAACTGGAAGGTTCTATCAAATTCCTGAAGCTATAAGGAAGGAACTACCCATTTAGTTCCATTTTACTCGTGATTCATTTGCCTTCTTCATTATACTCAGTTTCACAGGGTGGAAGCAAAGCAGTCCTCAGAAACCCGTCAAAGTGTGGTCTGTGTATCCTCAAGCAGTTTAGGGAGTTGTCTATGACCTGAACTCAGAGCTACTCAGAGCTACTACCTCCCCACACCCATCTCTCCAGATTTCTCTTACCCCTATCCTTATCCAAGAGCTCTACCCTTCATCCTTGCTTCCCCCACCCTGGGTCTGCTGCCCCTCCATGATCAAGTGCACTGCCAAGTGTGGATTTCATTCCACACACCTCTTCCACCTCACAGTCGACGCCCTGTCCTGTGTCCCCTTCCAAGGTTGCTTCTCCACATCTGAGAACATGTTGACATCTTCTGATCATGTCTAGAGCTACAGATTCCCTATGTGCTGAGGACTAGGGACAATATGCTGGAGTCTAGAGGATGCAGAAATGCCTCAGATACCTCTAGCTGCAGAGTATATAGCACTAGAAGTATCGATATCCCCACAAAGGCTTCAGGACCTGCTGAAATGTTGTGTTTTTCAGAGCAACAAATGACCTGAGCAAGGTAGTCGTGATTGAGAATAGGTCTATAGGCTATTCAAGGTCTTTATCACAAAAACATTAGGAGGGCTTTTTGTTAGTGTGTATCCTTTTTCTCCACTATCTGCCACCCCCCAATTTACACATACTTGTAATATCAATGCAGAGTTCCCTTGTAATTATTATTTTGCTGTTTCTTAAAGAAACCCAGTCAAATGAGTTTAATATCTGTGAACGTGCTCTAAAAGGCTAATATACTCTAAAAATGCATGGTAATATTAACTTATCAGGGCCAATTCAAATCCCCTAAAGCCTTAATTAGAATAATGAATTAATTAACTAGAATAATGCCTGTTTATTATCAACAGTGGTATTTTATATTTTTATGGTGTTCCATGTGATTTTCTACACATTTCCCCCTACGTGGTCCTATTTGAACCTCCAAACAGCTTTGTGAGATAGAGCAGCTATTTTCCCAGTGTATCAGGTGGAGAAGCTGTCCCTTGGCTCATCTCACCAGCTCTTTAGTGACCCAGCTACCCTCCACCCAGAGCTCTTTACTCTCCATCACTGTAGACAAGTCTCCCTGTTGCCATGACATCAAGGCCCACTCTGGTGTTTCCCACAGATGAGCTCTAGCAAGCATTGTCTGAGTAGTCTGGCAATAAAGCCCTTGACTAGGTGCTCTTAGGATTTGTAGAGCTCTCTCTGACCCAGGGCCTAGGAAATAAGTGGCTAGAAGCTAGCTTTCAAAAAAAGTGCCAATCATTTAGCAGAAGCAAAACAAATGAAGAAAGGAAATGACCGCACTGCATTTAGCTGATTCCATTTTCTCCATTGCCTTGAGCTTATTTTTTCAGGTCCCTGGAAAACACCTTGAAAATAGTCTCTAAAATTCATTAAATACAAATAATGAAGTAAAAGGGAGGAAAAGGGAGTGAGTGGAAGCAAGAGAAATAACTGAATCATCTGCACACAAGTTCACGTAACTAATGCAGATCAGAGATGTCCCAACTTTGGTGTGAGTTATGTTAAGATTAGGGAAGCACCAGGGAGGAGGAGGAGATAGATAGGTCGATAGATAGATGATAGATAATGATAGATAGGTAGGTAGATAGATAGATAGATAGATAGATAAAAGTTGATAGATATAAATAATAGGTACATATAGATACAAAAGAGTCACATAGGAACTGTGATCTCTGAGATGATTTGCCAAAAAACAGAATGCTGTCAAAGGAAAGGTTTCCAGTAGTGTGGAAAGATAGCTATATCATGTCCCATGGGCACGTAGAAATTGCTCTTGCTCATTTACCTCGGAATCTGGACCCAGCATCTCTCCAGTTCCCCAGACCAGGACAGGGGAATTCCATTCCCTCATTCAACTTGTGCCTATTCTTTCTCACAACCTGCCCCCACCCCCAGTGTTTCCTGTTTGTCCGACAATGGAGAGGTCAGCATAAGGCCACTGAGCCAGCTCATGCAGGATGCATAGCCCCTGTGTAAACCATAACAGAGCCATAGCCTCATATTTATTCACAGGAACACTAGCAAAGGAACTGCTTAATTGTTTTTATTTTCCCTCCTTTCTCCTGATGGAAGTGACTATACCCTGTGGGATCTAAGACAATTGCAGACATGTCCACAGAGGGGATCTTTGTTTGTTTAGGGTCTTGAAGTATCTTCAGATGTTTTACCATACTCGTCTACAAACAAGAGCCTTCCACTCTGAGAAATTTCAGAGTAGTCAGGGGCTGTCTCCCCTTCCTTTTGGAATAGCGGCATATTTTAAATTTATCAGGAAAAGAATGTCGAGTCAGAACTCATAAGACCTGGAGCTTCCTTCTTTGTGGAATGACTCACAGAATCCAAGTAGTGACAAAGTCATTCCCAGTCAGGGTTACATCCAGACTTCTTATCTGGCACACGTGAAAGGAAAAGTAGTCAGTTATAGTGAGACAAACACAGGCTCTGGGATCAGACAAAACTGGGCCTAAGTTCCAGCTCCACTGCTTAAGCTAAGTTCCAGCTCCTCCAGGCTCTGTGATCTCTGACAAGATATTTCATCTCAATGAGTGTTAGTTTCCTCCTTTGTAAACTGCGGGTAACAGTACTTCCTCTGTGGACTTAAGAGCGATAACTTGAATATTAGATCCAGGGGAGGGTGTATCATGTAGTATATACTGAAATACAGAATCCATTATTATTGATCCCCCTTGGGTTGTTGTGGCTCTTTATTTACCTAGAAACCAGGATAGTTTGTTAGGTTTTCAAGATTCCATCACAATAACTGGGGTGTAACTTTATTTTCTTCCAGGTTGGTTTCATTGACTACATTGTCCATCCACTCTGGGAGACCTGGGCAGATCTGGTGCAGCCTGATGCCCAGGACATTCTGGACACGTTAGAAGATAATAGAAACTGGTATCAGAGCATGATACCGCAGAGTCCCTCCCCACCACTGGACGAGCAGAACAGAGACTGTCAGGGTCTGATGGAGAAGTTTCAATTTGAACTGACCCTTGAAGAGGAGGATTCCGAAGGCCCAGAAAAAGACGGAGAGGGTCACGACTATTTCAGCAGCCCAAAGACACTTTGCGTGATTGATCCTGAACATAGGGATTCACTAGGAGGGACTGATGTAGACATTGTGACAGAAGACAAGTCCCCTATCGACACATAATTGCCTTCTCCGTGTGGAGATGAACATTCCACCTTTGACAAGCATGCCAGCTGTATGGTAGGGCCAGCCCATCACGGGGGCCTGGGCCTGCACGGGACAAGGGCCATGTGGCCTTTCCAGTTACTTGAGTTTGGAGCCAGAATGCGAGACCATGAAGCAGATAGCAGTTCAGAAAATTCCACGGCTGACTTGCCTTGCCTGCAAGCTTAGTGGAGAGCTGAAGCTTTATCTGGTACTGGAGGCCAAGATCAGATCCTGAGTAAATGGCTTGAAAATAGAAGACACAAAACTGAGAGATTTTTCTGCACTAAGTTTTGGGAATCTGTCCCCTCTAGTGACTGAACTGACTGATTAATAACTTCATTTATAAATCTGCTCACCTGTCCCCTTGTCTGCCAACCTGTGTGCCTTTTTTGTAAAACATTTTCACGTCTTTAAAATGCCTGTTGAATACCTAGGGTTTAGTATCAACTTCTACACAGATAAGCGTTCAAAGTGGACATAAACTTTTTTGACTCTTTCTGGGAAAAAAAAAAAAAAAGGAAAGCAAATGGTCTTCCTTCTTTCTTGGGCAATATCTTTCACTTTCCTACAGTTACTTTGGCAAATAGAAAGGACATGCTTCTAACCACATTCTACTTCCTTCCCTTATTGTCCCATCCAGCTTGACGGTTGCCCGTATAACTTATCTCTGTTTGCCTGCTTACAGCAGTATTTTTTCTCCTCTTAGAACTTCACTTCTTGTGCTGCAAACAGAATAAAGTGAGCAAACTAAGAGGTAGGAAAGGGTAATTGTGTTGTTCACAGTAACAGTCTGTGTAAAATTCAGCTCCATCAGGCAGCGCACCATGTTATGTCCTGAACCCCTGGGCCGCTGGGTGCTGCACGGTCCCCATCCTATCCCCTCCCCCCATCAGTCTCCACCCAGTTACCCTGTTTTCAATTGGATGCTGCCGTCTTTCTCTTGCACTGCCTTCTGCGCTAACACCTCCATTTCTGTTTATAACAGTATATTTATTACTTAATGTATATAATGTAATGTTTTGTAAGTTATTAATTTATATATCTAACATTGCCTGCCAATGGTGGTGTTACATTTGTGTAGAAAACTCTGCCTAAGAGTTGCGACTTTTCTTGTCACGTTTTTGTATTGTGTATTATATAACCTGGACATCGCTTAAGAGAGACATACGACCCCTTCCCCAGTGAGGACATTCGTGGGCTTTTATTCAGAAGGTCTGCCCTCTTCCCCATCTGAGTTGCTAATACTGCACAACCCCTTTGTGAACCAGTTTTGGAAACAGGATTCTCACATTAGATACTAAATGGTTTATACTGAGCTTTTACTTTTGTATAGTTTGATAGGGGTAGGGGGCAATGGGATGTAGTTTTCACCCATGTTCTATCCAAATCTGTGTATGCATGAATTGGGTTATAACTGGGTTCTACTATAATTGTGGCTTTGGTTTAAACAGTAACACTACATTTGCTCGCAGGTGGTTCTTCTGAGTGTTCCCAAACTACTGACTTTGAAAGCCTCTTGCCTGCCATTAAGCAGGAATGTCATGTTCCCATTAATTACAAAAAAACACAATAAAACAATGTGAATTTTATAATAAAATGTGAACTGATGTAGTAAATTATGCAAATGTGAAGCTTCCGATAACACTTGTTAGGCCTCATACTGACTTCAGTCTCCGTGTGTAAAATATATTTCATGCTTTCAGTTCCGCATTGTAACTCACTAGTTAAAGAAATGGCACAAACGTGCATGACCGATGGGTTTGTATGTCTATGAACACTGCATTATTTCAGGTGGACATTTTATTGTTTTCAAAAGTTTCTCACAATGTATGTTATAATAGTATTATTATTATTATATATTGTGCTCAAATGCATTCGTAAGAGACTTTTATATGAAAGTGAATAAACAAAAGCATGATTAGATTAGACTATAGGCCCAATTATTTTGTGGTTAGTTCTGACCTATTAAAAGCAGATCTTTTTTTCTCTTCTCTCCTACCATACCCCACGAAGAAAACCAACTACTTTGCCTGGCCAACCCCGCAACTGAAGTTTCAGAATCTGTGTCCAAAAAGTCCCCTAGCTTGGAACGTTTCACGTTTTCTTAGCAAATATCCATGCAGCTCAATGATGCGGGAATGGAGGTGGTAAAGAAAACAAACAAAACCACTTTAAGAATCTGAAGAGTTTAATCCACTAGATGAATAAAGGGACTCTCCAGCTTGGCTGGGTCCTCCAGAAAAATGAATCATGGAACCAGAGAACATTAGCTTCATGTCATCAGATGGTCCCACTGATTCATTTGACGAAGAATCTGAGGTCCAAAGAGTCATCTTCAAGCACCATTGACAGAGTACTGGTTGACTCTCAGTGGTCTTTTCAACCATTCATGGAGTCTCCTATTGGTCATATGGTTATGTTTTTCTTTATGGAAAGAGCTATATAAATAGCATAGGCAAAAATACGTAAACACTTTGTTGAAATTTTAAAATCAGCTTTAAAAAAATTTTACCCTGGGATGCCTGGGTGGCTCAGTTGGTTAAGCGTCTGACTTTGGCTTAGGTCATGATCTCATGGCTTGTGGGTTAAGCCCTGTGTCCAGCTCTGTGCTAACAGCTCAGAGCCTGGAGCCTGCTTCGGATTCTGTGTCTCCTTCTCTCTCTGCCCTTCCCCTGGTCTTGCCCCCCCCCCCATCTTTCACAAAAAAATAAAAATAATAAAAATATATCCTAAGAAGTGTGTGTGTGTGTGTGTGTGTGTATGGTAAGGAAGGCCACAAATAGGAATCAGTGGATAACGCATAATATTTTAACCACAGGGAACTGGCTTGTGAACAAGTAAATGGATCTGTCTAGAAGCATTCCACTCAATAACCTGAAATTAGTGAATTTCTTTACAAAGACAAGACACGCCAACATTGCAGAACCAGTCTGCCAGGTTGCAGAGCTAATGTGCATAGCACTTAGCTACCATCCCTGATTTCTGATTCCATCGCCATCATCTCTGAGCTCTTACAGATTAAGTGACAAAGTGAATAGGTTAGCATAGTCACAGGTGTGACTTCTATAATGTTTATAGCTATAAATATTTATAAATATGCACAGGCATGTTTTCTACAGAGAAATGGGTTTTAATCCTTGCCGTAAATGAGAATCACTTGGGGAATACTTTTTTTTTTTTTTTACTATTAATGTTTGGGCCTCACCCACACTCCCAGATTCTGTTTGAACTGGTCTTGAGTACAGACTGGGCACCAGATTTTTCTGATTCTCCCAGGTAATCATAATATGCAATCTAAGTAGAGAGCCACTGCTCCTGAAGAGAGGGCCACGCTTGTGTCTAAAGCTTTTTGTCAGTCTGTTCAAGGTGCTATAATAAAGCACCACAGACTGGGTGAATGAACAACAGAAGTTTATTTCTCACAGTTCTGGAGGCTGGTCCAAGATTAAGTGCCAGCATAGTTAGGTTCTGGTAAGGGCCCCCTTCCTGCATCATAGCTGCTACCTTCTTGCTGTGTCCTCACTTGATAGAGAGGGCTACAGATCTCTCTGGACCCTTTTATTATTATAAGGGCACTAATCCCATCATGGGCCCCACCCTCATGACTTAAGCACCTCCCAAAGTCCTCACCTCCTAATACCATCATCTTTGGGAGTTAGGATTTCAACAGATAAATTTGGGGGGAGGGGCAGACACAAACATCCAGGCCATAGCAACTTTCTTTGACTGCAACTATCTTCAGATACTGCGCATCCACCATGGCCAGATGCCAGGTCAGGGACATAGATGAGACCAGGCATCAGAGATGAGTTACACAGAGCTCTACATTCCAGGAGCTTGCAGTCGGCTATGTTGCTCACCATCTGCCGTGAGGAACACAAAATCATAATTATGTTCTCAGGAAAACCACAATGAAGATAAATCTAAAAGAAAGTTAATCATCTGGTTCTAGAACATAGATAATAAATGTAACCATTCTCTTATCTATGATGGCATATCAGTGTTCCTGATTGCAGGGAGCAACTGCGAAGCAGAAATTACTATGGCATCTTTGCCAAGGCTGAGGGTGATACCTTAGTACTTACCAAAATGTGTAGGCCAATTTATAGAGTCAGGAACTGTCAGAGTTCCACAGCGTGGCCTTCCCTTGGTATTTTCCCACAGGCTTATTGTGATATGTGTTGGAAGTCATGGAAATTCTCAGTCCACTGAAGGAAGCCTAATGGAGTTCAAGTGAAAAAGGCTGGTTTATTTCATGGATTCTGGAGCCAAGTGGCCTGGGTTTAAATCCTAACTCCTCCATTTACTAGCCACACAATCTTAGACAAGTCACCTACTCTCTGGGTTTCAGTAAAATGGGGATTATTCATTTGTCAGGTGGGGGGTAATAATTCCAGGACTTTCCAACCATTCCATTGCTATTTCTCTGAGTGCATGTCTTAGTTATTGATCAAATCAATGATCATGAGCCTTAAAACCTGTGAAATCAAGGTAGGGCAGGAAGGCTGGCAAATTCCCTTTATAAACCCAACATTAATGCATCCTGTACCCCTTAAAAAGGATTCATCAAGCTGGTTATCTCCCACATTCTTCAAGATTCACATCAGGTGCCCTCCTACAGGAAGCTTCTTTGATCCCTAAGGTTGGAATAAGGACTCTTGGGATGCAGAAGTTCCTAGAACATCCTGTGCTTTACCTGTGTAATTAGCTGTGTAACATTGAGCAAGTCACTTAACCCTCCCGTGCCTTAGCTTTATCATCTATAAAATAAAGATAAGAATAATACCTAGATTATAGTGGGTTATGCAAGAATTACATGAGTTGATATACATAAAAGTCTGAAATATTATAATTATGAAAACCTAACGCTACTAAAGTCAAGTTTTTCTCTTTTCTAAAAGACTGTAACTCAATGAAGTCAAAAGCTGGAGCTTATTCCCTGTTAAATTTCCAGCATCCAATCCAATATCTGAAACAAATATGCTTTTGTCAAACTGTACTGAATCAAATGGTTTTATGCAAGGGTAAAATGCAACCTCATGCTTTTCAAACCAAAAAATAAGGTGTTGGTCTCTGAGTCCTGGAATGATAAAGCCATATAATTTCCTCAGAGATCATCTGGTCTACCCCTTTACTTTTATAAATAAAGAAACTGAGGCTTAGAGATGGCCAGTGACCCACCTGAGATCAGTGTATTAATGTTGTAGAGCCTCAGTAAACAAGTACTGCAAACCAGGGGTCTTAAACAATGGAAATTTGTTGTCTCACAGTTCTGCAGGCTAGAAGTCCAAGGTTATGGTGGTGTCAGGGTCAATTCATTCTGAGAGCTATGAAAGACAATCTGTGTATGCCTCTCCCCTCACTTCTAGTAACTGGGGGAATCTGACATTCTTGGCTTGTAGATGCTGCACCCTAATCTCGGCCTTCATGTTTACATGGCGTTCTCTGTGTTTACATGCCTGCACCCAAATTCCCCCTTTTTATAAGGACACCAGTCATATTGGGTTAAGGGCCCACCCTACTCTGATATGACTTCATTTTAACTCATTATATCTAGAATGACCCTGTTTCCAAATAAAGTCACATTCTGAGGTACTGGGGGTTAGGACCCCAACATGTAAATCTGAGGGGGGGATATAATTCAGCCCATAACACACAGTCACTCACCAGAAGTTTTCCTAATTTCTTAGTTGTCTTTTGGCAACATCATGGGGTTTGGGAGCCTTAGACACCCATTCAACTTCTCTGCACCTCAAACTTCTCTCTAAAATCAGAGGAAGAGACTACATGTCTGAACAGGTACTACCTAGCTATAAAAAGTTTAATGCTAAAAAAACTGTTTAATGCTTTATACCAAGGCATTTTTGTTTTCTTAAGGTCTTTTTGAGTTCTTCAAACGTATTAATTACTTAATTATTAATTATTTCCTTGGTGTAGCTAGATGCCACATGGAGAAGAGAAAGCAGGACCTTGGGGTAGTAGGAAAAACATAGCCCAGGGGTTAAAAGCTTAGGCTCTGAAGGTGAACAGATCCCAGTTCAAATCCCTGCTCTTCCCCTTCCTAGCTGTGTAACCTGGGACAAACTCTTAACCTCTTTAAGCCATAGTTCCTTCCTCATTAAAATGAGGAAAATAATAATAACCCTTTTGTGAGGTTTCTGTAAAGACTAGTGAACGATGCATAAAGCGGTGTCAGCCGTTATACTCAGATATCAGCTAAGGCTTCATTCTTTCCACAAATATTGATAAAGTGCAAATTATGTGCCAGATACTGTGTGATGAGCAAAATACACAAAATCCCTGCCCTTAGAAAGTTTGTATTTTTTAGTGAGGCAGGAAAACCCAAAGAAACAAGAAGAGAAATACTACAGTATCAGGTTGTGTGATATGTTGCCACAGGGTGGGTAAGTGACAGTGGTTTGAGAACAATGGCTCTGGAGTTCCACAGCCCAGGTTGGAATCCCAGCCTCACGCCTTGTTAATGGCACAGGCCAGGGTACAGCAAATACAAAGTGTGCCTGTCAACTTCAAAGAACAGCAAGAAGGCCAGGAAAGGGAGAAGAGTAGGAAATAAAATTGGCAGCCAGGTCACAGAGAAGTGTTAGGCTCTTATAAGGACCTCTCAAAGTCCTCGGAAGGTTTTGAGCATGGGATTGATAGGATCAGATCTATATTTCTAAAAACTTACGGAGACCCATTAGAGGGCTACTGCTATCATCCTCTGAAGTGTCAGGAACTTGATAAGATTAGCCATGGTAGGCGTGGTTGAGACTTGGAAGACGGGATATATTTTCAAGGCAGAGCCAACAGGACTTGCTGATGGATTTGAAAATGGAAGTCCAGGAAAAGGAGTGAGAAAGATCCCAAAGGTGTAGCCTGGGCAATCCAGTGAATGGTGGGAACATTTCCTGCAATGAGGAACATTAGAAGGGGAACAGATTTTGGTGGGTTGGAGGTGTTTTTGGTTATCCACATGGAGATGCTGTGGAGGCAATTAGGTGTATGAGTCTGAAGTTCAGGGAAGAGGTCATTAAAGTCCTAAAGTTATCAGTGAATAGGCTCCCTATTTAACTTATTCATGTGGACTGTTTCACCCCAAATCAATCCTGACCCAAAATATGGCCACTTCACAAGATTCCTCGAGAAGTATGCCCATACCAAGAATTTTGTGATTTTACAGAATTTTATAGAAACAGCAGTTGGGTCTGGGGAGGGCACGCTCAACAACACACTGCTTTCTGGACTGTCCAGCTGCCTCATTCCCTCTTCTCCTTCCACTCTGTCCTTTAACCCACTGAAACTTCCTCTCAGGAGCAAAAGCAGTTATTTTTCCTGGCTGTTGCACCACTGTTACCATCATCTTTTGTTGATGGGGCATGATTTGGAAGAATCTCCCTTCAAAACCAAAGAGCTTCTCAATATGTTCTTTGTGCATTATATACATTGCTCTCCCAAGAGAAATTCAGATGTAAGAATCTTTCTCCATCTCATATCTCTTCACCCCCCAAAATGGTAGGTCTCACAAACTTTCTGAGAGTAAGTGAGGATAAGGCAAAGCTCAGGTGTTTCCTTATGGCCCCAACCTTGTCCTTGTGCCTGATTTGCACTGATGCTTGAGTGTTGCCCTCTGGCTCAAGTGAGTGGCTAGGACTTGGGCTCTTGGGTAGTGATCTTAAGTCCTGTTTTCTTTCCTTCCCTCAAATTTTACCCCATCTCTTTATGAACTCCTCTCATGTCTTTGGTAGGACAATTCTACCAGGCCCTTTTGTTGCCTCAGAATGCGCTTTGCATCTCCTGCTTTACCCTAAGCAGCTCTCACACGTCTTTGTAGTTCAGTGTCCTGAATGCAGGCTCTGGAATGAGTATGAGTGGAAACCACAAATAAAAGCAAATAAAAAGTGGTCTATTACAACACAGGGGGAAGAACAAAAGTGTCCTTTTTGGATGCTTTGAGATACAGTATGTCATGCCCGGTATAGCTATTTTCAATAGTTATTTTGTTTATATTCCATTTTTATCTTTTCCATTGACTTTTAACCTAACTCCCAAGTAAGATGTGGTTCCACATGTCTCTAGCTTCTTACGTGTAGATCTCAAGAAGAACCAGGCCAGAGTGCCCAAGACTAAGCAACTGTAACCGATGTGAGGGCAGGGGCCATGTCAGTGCTTTGTTCTCTGTTTCCACAGTGCCTAGCACCAGGCCTGGCACAGAGTTGACGCTCAAAGATCTGTTGAATAAATCTAGATATTGATTACACCAAGACCCCAGTTAATAAGGAGAAGATGAGAAAAATGTACATTCCAGGAAAACTGACTCTTAGTTTCTCTCACTGGATTCCAGATCCATTCTCAC
This sequence comes from Herpailurus yagouaroundi, assembly GCF_014898765.1. NCBI lineage: Eukaryota > Metazoa > Chordata > Mammalia > Carnivora > Felidae > Herpailurus > Herpailurus yagouaroundi. The sequence continues at coordinate 55,259,648 of NW_024412388.1, forward strand.
TGTTTCCAGATCTGTCTCCCTACTCAACACTGAGCCCCTCCAAGCTAGGACAATGTTTTTCATTTTGTTTCTTTTCTTTTCTTCTTCTTCTTCTTTTTTTTTTTTTTTTTAATGCTTATTTATTTCAAGAGAGACACAGACAGAGTGTAAGTGGGGAAGGAGCAGAGAGAGAGGGAGACACAGAATCTGAAGGAGGCTCCAGGCTCTGAGCTGTCAGCACAGAGCCCAACGCGGGGCTCAAACTCACAAGCTGTGAGGTCGCGACCTGAGCCTAAGTCGGAAGCTTAACTGACTGAGGCACCCAGGCACCCCATTTTGTTTCTTTTTCAATCTTTGTGTTCCTCAACACCAACAGCACTGTGCTTGCCCTACGTGAAAGGAGTGTCCAGTGATGAAATGACCTAAGAAACAAGAAAGAAAACCTTGTTATTGAAATTACTTGTGAACTGTATCTGTCTACTTTATTCTCTTGGGAAAGGAACAGAGTATGCTGGGGAAAGCAAGATTTGATAATTTTGCGTTATAGACCTTGTTCTGCCCCTGCCTAATTGTGGGAATTTGGGCAAGTCCCTTAAATTTTTTGAGTTTAAATTTTGTCATAATTAGATGGAATGAGCAATAGACAGCTAAAGTTGGAATCAGATATAGCATTACATATAGTAGCTACTCTGTAAATCTTTATTGTCAGCATGTATGTTCTTATGGACGGAAGAATAATTGAAAGTTAAAATACTTTTATTTTTATTTTTATTTTTAAAAAATTTTTTTTTCAACATTTATTTATTTTTGGGACAGAGAGAGACAGAGCATGAACGGGGGAGGGGCAGAGAGAGAGGGAGACACAGAATCGGAAACAGGCTCCAGGCTCTGAGCCATCAGCCCAGAGCCCGACGCGGGGCTTGAACTCACGGACCGCGAGATCGTGACCTGGCTGAAGTCGGACGCTTAACCGACTGCGCCACCCAGGCGCCCCGAAAGTTAAAATACTTTTATAAAGTCCCTTCTGGGGTGCCTGAGTAGCTCAGTCAGTTAAGCACCTGAATCTTGATGTTGGCTCAGGTCATGATCTCATGGTTCTTGAGATCCAGTCCCACACTGGGCTCTGTGCTGGGAGCACAAAGCCTGCTTGGGATTCTCTTTCTCTCTTTCTCTCTCTCTCTCTCTCTCTCCCTCCCCAGCTCACATGCACACTCTTTCTCCCTAGCTTTCTCTCTCTCAAAATAAATAAATAAATAAATATTTCAAAAAGTCACCTTCTGTCTTTGAAAAGCATAATGCAGCAACGCCTTTTGATTAATTTAGGGTTCTGTAAATTAAGTTCCAATTAACCTAGATTTTTTACATACACCTCAAGATTTCAGGGGATAAAGGCTCTCACTCCACCCCACCAATATGGGGTAATGCTGACATTGATGTGCTCATGGAAATGGAAGGAAACACGTTAAGTCATAACAGCCCATCCTCCTCCAATGCAGCAGATTCTCCAAAAATATGCGTGACTGAAAGCTTCTACTGATAGAGAACTCAGCATATTCTTTTGAGATGTTGTAAACTGTTAGGTTTGTGAGACGGTATCCAATTGTGTCTTCTAGAGCAGTCTCTCTGGTGTACTTTTGTATATAATTCCTCTTCTAATTTCTTGTTTCAATTGAAAATAAGAGCCAAACACTCAGAGTTTGTGACTACATGACCCTGGGAAAGATAATATAACCTCTGTGCCTCCATTTCCTTATCTGTAAAACAGAAGTGATAATAACAATACCTATGTCAACACTTCTTGTGAGGATTAAATGGATTGTGGCTGAAAACTTTCAGATTAGTGCCTGGCCTGCAGTACATATGAACAGATATTAACTCTATACAGCTAGAGGTAGCATGCTTTCTACATTGTAATTCCTTCAACCATATTTCATATGACTTAAATTTATCATTCTTGTCAAATTATTCTGAGCTCACTCACATTGACAGTGTTTTCTTAGGATGAGTGTTCCAGAAGCAAGAACCGTATTTCAGTCATGGTAGAGCACAGTATGACTCTGGCCTTTCTTTGTTCTGAGCACTGTTCCATAGCCCAAGATTGTGTTCATTTGGGGAGAAGTCAGTGACTCACCCTGATGATTCATAAGGTGCTTATAGGCAAACAAACCCTTCACACCTTTTCACACAAGCCACTGTGAAACCACTTCTCCCCCATTCTGTGCTTATAGAATTGAGTTTCTTCAACTAAGTGCAGCATTTACACTTTACTAATACATTTCATCTGAAAACACAGTGGAGTATAGGGAAGAACATTTTTAGTTTGGGTGTCAGACTGATCTGTGTGTAAATCTCAGCTGCAACACTACCTTTAAGACCTTAGAGAAGATACTTGTTGGCTTTTTAGTTTTCTCTTCTGTAAAATGGAGGAATGATACCCATGTCAACTGATTATTTAGAAAGACTAAGTGACATAACTTATGCAAAGAGTCTGGTACATTCAGGCATGCAATAAGAGAGTAATATTAACATCTTATTATATATAATGATAAAATGAGATAATATATGTGTGGGAAAAAATCTTTATACTGTTCATTTCAATTCTAAAACTAACATTGTTTTTAGCTGAAAAACAATTTTAAATTACGATTCTGATAATTCATTAGTTTTGACACTCTCAGGATTTGTGATCAAAATCTTTAATTATCATGTATTCTATATTTTCACTTACATTGTCAGCAAAATATTAAATAGGACAGGACAAGAAATAGAAATGCATTCAGTCACCAGCAGCCTTCCAGATCAGCATTAATCCAATTGTCAGTTTTCCATGGGCAATGGCAATGAGTCAAGTAAAAATTCACCTTTGCTCACCAACTATAAATTCACCTACATGCGCAAACATATTAAGAAAATGTGATCAAAAGCTTTTCTGAAATTGAGACATTTCATGTATACAGCACTTGCTTCTTTGGTAGGATCTACTAACCCTAACTGAGAGAAACTATTTAGCATGACTAGATCTTGGAGAATTTCTCTTTCAAATGACCTATAAACGATACCTTAATAATCTGTTCTAGAATTTCTCGTGCAATTGATGTCATGCTTGACCATCTGTACTACTGGATTCTATCATTATTTCTAATGATTGGGATAATATTTGTCTATCACACACCCCCAGATTTATAACATATTTTATGTTCTCTCTGATTTCCCAAAGATCACCAATTATGAGTCAAAAACACATTGGTATGTCCTTTCAATACAATGCACCTGGAAACATGAAGCCACTTAAAGAACAGAGATGGTCTCCTAACACCTCTTTGCTTTGTTTGGCAAGTCTGGCAGAAAAACATGGTACTTGTATACTCTTGGGTAAGGGCTCATCTCATTCTAGCTGAAGAAAACTGTCCTCTTCTACCAAATTTACAGTTTCAGAAAGGAAGTCAATAGAACAGTTAAGGAGGACAGGGGAAATTATCTACTATTTCAAATAATGGTTCATCAGCACCTACCACTGATTAATTCAGCAAACATGCATTGACTCCCTAATATTTTTCAGACACTGTTCTTGCTCCTTATGTACTGGAGGATATAGGAAAACAGATGTGCAATAAAATATTCAAACATTGTAAGACGTGCTAAAGTAGAGATATGCATGAAGAACACAAAAATGGGAGCAGCCAACTCTTTTTTGGAGGAGAATAATAGGGGCCATTTCTCTTAGAGAGACAAGGATGAGTATTCAAGGTTGAGTCTTCAAGGATATAAGAGCAGTCAACAGACCAAAAGGATCAGGGGAGGAAAAGTAGGGACGGCTATATTCCAGGAGGAGGGAAGAACACGCAAAAAGAACACATAGAGCTATGAAAGGGCATTGTTGAAGCCCATCCATTTATTCATGTATTCCACAAGCATTTACTGAGTACATACTGTGGGCCAGGTACTCTACTAGACATTGGGGATACAGAGATAGGCAAACAGAGAAAAGCCCTACTCTTTAAATAAAATTGCAGCTAGAGACAGATGTTAATTCAACTTTTAAAAAGCGAATGTTTTCTTAGGAACTGATAGAAGTTTTCCAAAGGATGTAAATAGAGTTACATGAGAATAATTAGAATAAATTGCTTCCGACAATTTATGAGGATAGAGAGAGGGAAGCATTTTATGACTACAAAAACAACTTATGCCCAAGTCCTGCAGCAGGAGGGGGCAGAGAGTCTAGGGGGCTTCTGAAAGGAGGCCAGTTTGGCTGGATATAGTGAAGTAATAAGAAACAAAGCTGCTGAGGCAGGCACAGGCCATATCTCACTGGGAATTTTAAGGATTTTGCTCTTACACAATGAGAATCCACAAAACATTTTAAGCAGGAAAGTGGTATGTTCAGACTTGGAATTTGGAAAGATGATTCTAATTATGGTGTGGAGGGCAGATCTCGAGAGGATGATAAAAATGTGGAAGACAGGTTAGCAGGTGGTTGCAGTAGTCCGGGCAAAATGATAAGAACTAAGATGGGACTGTGAAGATGGAGAGAAATGCATGGAACGTGGAGTTATTTAGGTGTTACATTTATAGATCTTGGTGATGGATGATTTAGAGAAGGAAAAAAGACTAAAGAATAAATCCCAAGTGTTTGGCTTATATAAGTGGAAAGAAGTGAAGTCAATTTTGGAGAAAAAAAAAAGGGACACCAGGGAAGTACTATCTAGTCGGGGGGGGGGGAGGGAACATGATTCCAATTTAGAGTATATTGATTTTTAGATGTCTTTGTGACATTCAAGCAGATGTGAAGGAGATGGTTGAATATGACAGTCTCAAAGGCAAAGAAACCTGGACTGGGAGGTATCCATAGATCATATGCATGGTACTTAAAGCCAAGGGATGTCCTAAGCAGACACTATGTAGTGAGAAAAGAGGGTTGGGGGTAGGATTAACCCTTGAGGGTCTCTGTTATCTAATGAAAGAATATAGAAAGGATAGGCCTATAAAGGAGATTGAGAAAGACAACTGAAGGAACTAGGAGTGTACCAAGAGAATCTGGTGTCTAAGAGGGCTAAAGGAGGAAAATGTTTTAAGAAAGAAGTGTTCCATGACATTGAATCCTGCTGAGAGAAGTAAAATTAAAAGTGAAAAATATTTATTTTAGTTAGAAATATGGATATTACTGGTGAACTGAGATCATTTCCAGTGAAGTGATGGCCCAATAGCCTATTCTCAGTGAATAAAGGGGAGGTGAAAAATCGAGGCAGTAAGAGCAGAAAAGAAGCTCAGTTATGAAGAGGAAAGTTGAGAGAAACTGAGGGAAGCAAGATTGGGGGATCACTGATAATGTCTTCCTGGGAAGGCAGAAGTGGTGTGGTCCACAGAACCAACAGGGGAATTAGTGTTAAGGAAGGTCACATTCTCCAATATACCAGAAAAGGGGAGGAACAGGTCTAAGTAGATTTGTGAGTTCAGTAAAGGGAAGTTCAAAGAATTTCTCCTGATCTCTCTGATTTTCTTTTAACAAAACAACACTGGCCCTTTCTCACTCACCATTTCTTTTAACCAAAAAGAACATTTGGTTAAAATCAAGTTAAAACACTTTCAGATGATACTAAAGAAATTCAACCATTCAACTGTTATAGGAAAATAAGAGTGCTAAGCCTGAAGAAGTGAGAACTCAACTTGGAGAAGGGAAATGGTAGCAATCTTTGAATGTGTAAATAATTTTTATGTGAAAAGAAAATTAGTTTGTTCTTAATTAAACTAAGGGTGGGGCCCAAGGAAATGGAAGGTATGGGAAGATTTGCTTGGATTCAGCATTTAGACAAACTAGATTTCCTAACTGTTCTTGTGCAAAGATTAAATAATCTGATTAAAGATACAGTAAATCCTCAGATAGTAGAGTTGGTTGCTTAAAACTTTTACTTGTTGGGGCTTGATGCCAAGGGCGAAATTCAAGCATGAGATGGGAGGCTGGATGTTGGGAGTTTCTATTTGACTGTTTTTCTCCCTTTTATAATGTGAAAGCTATTTGTCCTCCCTCTCTTCTCCTTGGCCTGAAATTTATTCTCCCTGAGAAGATAGAAAGATGGGAAGATAGGAAAGAAAGAGATTATAGGAAGTGACAATTATCAGGCTACACTTTCCCTGTAAATTGTTACTTCTACACTATTGGCTCTACACTATCGGCCAGAAGACTTTCCTGTACTTCCTTGATTTTTTTTTTCTTTTTTTCTTCGTGTGTGTGTGTGTGTGTGTGTGTGTTTTGTTTGGCTTGATTTTCATCAGAGCTTTGAATACTCCCTCTATTGTCCTCAGCAATTTTTCACCTTATTTTTATTGTTTTTTTTTACTAAGCATATACTCACATTCATCAAGTGGCCTTCCTGACTCTTTTCTTATGGTCACAAACTTTTGTATACTTTCTGGGAAAGTCATTCCTCTTCCTACTGTTTTTACACCTATTATTTTACAACCTGAGCTCTTCAGAGCATATCTTTGTGCAGCCACACAAGTTTTTCTCATTTCCTCCCTAAGATCCAGGACTAACGGTCATTTGTGTAGGACTTTATAGACGTTATGTATCCATTCAAAGGCATCACTGCATTTGATTACCACAAAGACTCCTCGGGATGCAAATTAGGTGCCACCAGCTCCAACAGCAACACCACTGCCCATAATCACCATCATAATCATCTCCACCAATTCTATGTTAAAGATAGAGTTCTAGGGGCGCCTGCGTGGCTCAGTGGGTTAAGCATCCAGCTCTTGATTTCAGCTTAGGTCATGATCTCGTGGTCGTGAGATTGAGCCCCATGTCAGGCTCCATGCTCAGCATGGGATTCTCTCTCTCTCTCCCTCTCTCTCTTCCCTCTCCTTTCTCTCTCTTCCTCAAAATAAATAAATCTTAAAAAATTAAATAAAGAGGTCTGGAGAAGACTAGAAAATTGCCTCGAGTCATTCCACAGCAGAGAACCAGAGACTCAAACTGAGGTCTGCAAACCTCTGTTAAATGCTTTTTATATGTAAAGCCTCTGCCCTAAGACTTTTTTCCTCAGCAGTTTTAAATTTGGGTTTGGCATGATCACTTTCTCCAAAATCACCTGTTGTTTCCTCAACATGTTCTTCCTCTTTGGTTGTAATTACATGGAATTGCGGTTCCCTTAGTGGCTTCCTCAATTATAAATAATGTTCACTTGAGACAACTCTCTGAGACCCCCCCCCTTTATCAAATTCTTGTGAATACTAATGTTTCTTAGGTAGTCTGAGCCATCTCATCTGAGTCAAATTATTCTTCCCCTTTTGAGCTCTCTGTCTAAATTGTCCTTCTCGGAGAAATATAAATACCCGCTTTGACAGTGCATCTAACTTTTCAGTCTGTTAGTCAATCAAAAGCTATTTACTGAGTGCTTGACATATGCCAAGCACTGTCTAGGCTCTTAGTATAGATTGGTAAAAAAAAAAAAAAAAAAAAAAAAATATATATATATATATATATATAAACTATATAGAGAGATCATAAATAATCAGATCTCATGGTTCATGAGTTCAAGCCCCGCATTGGGCTCACTGCTGTCAGCACAGCAAGATCCTCTATTCACTTGGGATCCTCTACCTCCCTCTCTCTCTGCCTCTCTCTCTCTCTTTCAAAAATAAATAAACATGAAAATAAATAAAAAATAAATAAATAAATAAATAAAATTAGCCAGTTGGGCACTTCTCAAACTTTAATGTACATGCAAATCAATAGTTGAGTTTATTAAAATGTAGCTTCTGAATTAGTAGGTCTTAAGTGAAACCTGAAATTCTGCAGTTTTAGCAAGCAGTTGGTGTTGATGCTGCTAGTATATGGACTATACTTTAACAAAGATGTAGTCCTCTGATTTATAACTGGGAGTATCCATCAGAATACCTTGATTTTCTAAAATGCAGATTCTGAATCAGATTTTAGCAGGGGCTGGGACATATGAAAATTGAAAAGACAGTCTCAGACTTCCAGTTAATAAGAAGTAATAGGAACTGGGTTTACCATCCTGTCTAAAATAACCAAAAGAAAAAATAAAACCTGACAAAATAGGATATGATGGTTTTCAAGACACTAAACATTAGTCAACAAAGGAAAGTGATCTCTGAGAAACAGGAAACAAGTAAGGTGAGCCCAACATATTTTCTTGAGAGAATTTCCAAGCTATGGCATAGAGAACAGTAACCCAAGCAGAGCTCGACTGACTCCCTGAGTTGAAGAGAAAGACCTGAGTGTCAGAGGGGAACAAGGTGGCCAAAGTCCTCAGGATGGAGCTGCAGAAAACAGAGAGCAGCACAGAGAGAAAACTCCAGAGGGTGCAGAAAGCACCCCTCAGGGATGTGGCAGAGTACTGATCAGCCCATACCTATGAGAAAACAACCCAAGACAAGGGTAATAATTACTAGAACAGATGAGATAACAGTGTCTTGTGCTCTTATAGATCTAGAAAAAGTGCCTGTATCTACCATCCTTATGATTCATGGGGTATTAGAGAACTCAGGAAACACTGCCTTAGGTAAGGAATCATTAGCCCAGACTAAGCACTGCTATAGCCTCACCTAATAAATCTTAAAAGCAAGACCAAACGGATTGAACTGTTTCCAAGTAACTCAAGTATATCACAGAATAAATCTTGGGAATATTTCTAGGAGTACATTTCATTTAGCACCAAACAAGGCAAGATTTAAAATGTATGACATCTAATTTACCAGGCATGGAAATAAGAGAATATGACCCATAATTAAGAGAAAAATCAGTCGAATAAAACTGACTCCAAACTGATAGAAATGTTGGAATTAGGAGGTAGGAATACAGTTGGAGCTGTATCCTAAATGTTTGAACTGTTAAAGATAAGAAAGATATAAAAATACAGTAAGTGGGATTAATAACAGATTAGACATTACAAAAGAAAATATTAGTGAACTTAAAGATATAGTGATGGAAAGTATTCAAAATGAAACATAAAGAAAGAAGAATAAAAAAAAAAACAGGAAAAAATGAACAATTTAAAAAAACAAGAAAAAATGAACCAGTCATCGTTGTCTTTTGGAGCAAACTCAAGGGAGCTAATAATGTGTAATTAGAGCCCTTGAGGGAGGGAGAGGGGTTTATTAAAATATTTTTAAAGATAAATGCTGGGAAATTTTCAAATTTGATGATAGCTCTAAACTCTCCAAAAAACCTTCTAAATTTTAAGAAGCTCAATGAAGTCCAAGAACAAGAAACTTGAAGAAAACTATACAAAGGACATCATAATCAAATTGCTTAAAGCCAGTGATTAAAAAAAAAAAAATCTTAAGAGGCTCCTGGGTGGTTCAGCCAGTTGAGTGGCTGACTCTTGATTTTAGCTCAGGTCATGATACCAGGGTTGTGGTATTGAGCCCCATGTTGGGCTCCGTGCTGAGCATGGAGCCTGCTTGAGATTCTCTCTCTCTCCTTCTGCCCCTCTCCCTCCTCACTCTCTCTCAAATAAAATAAATAAATAAATAAATAAATAATCTTGAAAGCAGCCAAGGGAGTGGTGAGGGTGAAGCAGGGAATCAGGTAATGTACAGAAGAATAAAGATTAAATATGGGAACAGATTTCTTGTCAGAAATAATGAAGCAAGAAGGCAATGGAACAACATCTTTAAAATACTAAAAGAAAAAACTGTTAACCAAGAATTGTATACCAAATGAAAATACCTTTCAAAAATGGAGAAACAAGGGTTTTTCTGAACATACAAAAAGTGACAGAATGCATGGCCAATGGCCTCCCATTACAAGAAATGTAAAAGGAAACCCTCCAGCAAAAGAGAAAGGAAACCAAAAGGAAACTTGGATCTATTCCAAGAAATAAAGAACCCAAGAAATGGTAACTATACCATTAAATGTATACTTTTTTCTTATTAAAAAATCTCTTTAAAAGATAACTGACTCTTTAAACAAAAATGAAAATAATGTAGCATGGAGCTTATAGGACATGAGAAAGTAAAATGAATGACAACTATAGAAATTGTTGAATATTGAAAGTGAAGAAATAGAAGCATGTTATTAGAAGACCTTTTGTCATACATGTGTATAAAAAAGAACATCTTCAGATGAATCAGTATAAAACCAACGTCATCATTTTGGGCAGCAAACCTTTAACACTTATTCAGCTTAAAAGTAACAATTCCTTTTATATCAACAACTCCTTCCTTTCTTCAGAAGTAAATTTTGTTACCAATGTATTTCAGAGAATGCATAAAGATACTACCCTGCTTAAAGTTTTATATTCAATTAATAGTAATAATAATAATAACTAAAATGTATTGAAGCTTTACATAATATAATCCATGAAGCCATACTATAGCCCATTGAGGCAGATACTTTGAGTCTGATATTCTAGAAGAACTAGTGGACAAGCTAATACAGAATAGAGATGGGAAACACACCCAGGAGTTCAACCTAGTGTCTGCAAACTTAGCCACTACACGCACTACCCTCCCTTTTTTGTTTATTTGGCTTTGTTGTTGTTGTTGTTTTCTGGGTACTTCTGATTGTTACAGTCTTCTAAGTGGGGTGCCTGGGTGGCTCAGTTGGTTGAACATCTGACTCTTGATTTCTGCTCAGGTCGTAATCCCAGGGTCGTGGGATCTAGCCCCATGTCAGGCTCTGTGCTGAGCGTGCAAACCTGCTTGAAATTCTCTCTCTCTCTCTCTCTCTCTCTGCCCCTTCTCGCCAAAATAAAAAAAAATTAAGTTGATATTGTATCAACTTTTTAAAAAATCTTCTAAGTTAAAATTTTTGTGGTCTTACTGGACATATCCAATAATGGGTGCCTTGATTGTTTTCCTCAAAATCTCATTCATGGTCTATTCTAAAAAGCAGGTATATAGAAAGAGAGAGAGAGAGAAATAGAGATTTGAAAAGACAATCTTTGACTTTATGGAGCCCACAGTTAATGGGGGCGGGGGGGAGGCAGGTAAGAATGCACCATTACTACACAGTGCGGAAAGTCCCACGCTAGCAGAAAACAGAGGGTGTTATGAAATCACAGAGAGCTCTTGTTAGGTTTCCTTGAGAGATGGGAGAAACATGGCAAGTATTCTGGGAAAAGCTGATTCGAATTCTACAGTTGCTTCACAATGTAGTTCTGTCTTTTAAGATTTAATTTAAATCATCATGTCTGTGCTTGGCAAGCATGGGCCTGTGTGTTTGCGAACCACACACTGGGGTTGGCAAATAGAAAGTACTCAAATATTTGATAAATCAATAAAAATTTACACACACACACACACACACACACACACACACAGGTATACATTTAACCCACCAGCAACTGTCTTTAGCTTTTTATGTTGTGCCTGTATTTCTCTCTACACACTTTGGAACACCTGCAGCTTCTCCAGCTGGGACCTGGGGGTTGAGGTCTGTCTTCAGTCTGGCTTACAAACTTCTTACCAACACACGTGCCTTTGAGGCTTAACAGTGTCCAAGGGCTGCCAGAGCAAGGATCACAAACGAGGTGGCTTGTAACAACAGAAACGGATTCTTTCACCTTCTGGATGTCAGTTCTGAAGTCAAGTGTTGGGCAAGGCTGTGCTCCTCCCAAAGGCTCTAAGGAAGCCTCCTCCTTGCTTTCTGGTGGTTCCTCCAGCTTCTGGTCATTACTTGGCTGCTGGTTGTGTCTCTGCCTCCGTTTTCACACGGCCGTCTCTTCTGTGTGTCTGTGTTGTCTCCTTTTCCAAGGACATCTGTCAGTTGATTTCGAGCCCACCCTGACAAACTCTCATCTCGAGATCCTTAATTATATCTGCAATAACGCTTTATTCACGTAAGGTCACACTCACAGATTCTGAGTGCTAGAAGGTAGGCCTATCTTTTTGGGGCCACAATTCAACTCATGACAGAGGCATTTGCAACAGGGTCAGGACTAGGGTGAGGAGAATTAGGCAATCGGCTCAGGTGCAAAGTTTAAGGGGATGTCAAAAACAAAAAACAAAAAAAAAACCCAGTCATGTAAATAAATAATGAATTAATGATACTAAATAAATAATAAAAGTAAGTAATATTTTAATGAAATATTTCAAAAAGTCAAAATTAATACAGGAAGCGAATACTTTAAAAATACTTTTTCAATAAAAGCAAGATCAGTACTCTTAATTTTGTTTCCTTTTAGGTCTCCAATATGACTTAGCATGCCACTCATTTCCAGCAATAGCCCTAGCCTCTGATCCATAGTAAGGATGAATTGAGCCAAATCCACCATATTCCCTGTCACAATTTCAATCACCCTTCCCAGAAACATTGCTCCAGGGAGCTTTACTCAGGAGACCAGGCCCTCTATGCACTGGGCTTCCCGCTTCCAAAGCAGGTTTATTTGTCTTATGAATTGTGCAAACACCTCCTGAGAAGCTAATTAAAATGGAAGCCCATGCTGCCAGTTCTGGGAAGCCTCCAAGTAAGCATCATGAGGCTGCCAGAAAGTGTTATTAATACACGCACCAACCTCTCACTGTGGCTGAAGGGGGGCAGAGGACTGGGAAGGACAAACTCTGGAAGGTGAGTATGAGGTGAAAGTTGCTGGGCCCCACTGCCAAGCACAGCACGGAGCGAATGGAGGTACTCAGTAAGTGTAGGAATGAAGATGTCCTGCATGGTGGGTGGATGGAGCTTCGGAACAAGAATGAAAGTGTATTTCCTTCCTGCTAGCACCACTAAAGAAAGAAATGCTACATACATTTGATTTGTATGCTATCACCAAACACTAAATCAATAGTATTAACTGATTATTTAATGCTAAATAGCATGAAATAATAACTGGTGAGAAAGTGTAATGAGAAATATGATCACATCACAAAATAATTTAAAATACGTAGCAAAAATATTTTAATTACATAGAAACAAACAAGCAAAAATAGGCAAGAACTGTAAGAAAAAAGGAGTCAAGGGCATAGAGGTAGACTTTATGAGGTGGCAATACACGCTGTATTCCTGGGTGGAAAGACTCAGTATCATAATAATATAAATTAACCTTGAATTCACATATGAACTTAATGTAATTTCAAAAATGAATTAATGGTAGTTTTGTGGGGGAATTTAACAAACTGATTGTAAAATTCATCTAAAAACAGTCAAAGCTAAAGAACAAATTATGGATAATGTGAACTTCCAGGTAATTAAAATTATTGTAAAAGTATAAGACACAGGACAGTGTTACAGGTTAGGAAGATGGACAGATATAACAGAAAGCCTAGAAACTGAACTCCCTATATAAAGATCTTTAATGTATGTATCATATATATCATATCAAATAATTATTAAAAAGCAGTCTTAACTAATATTGTTCAAACCTAGAGGTATTTGTTATTAGACAAAAATAGATTCCCATTTTTATTATATATGAATTAAATGTAACTTGGTTATAGAGTTAAAGGTAGAAATGAATTATAAAAAATTATGGGAGACTATCTTATCTCTAGGTGGAGATAAGTTTTCTAAGCATAAAACAAAGAAAAACTTCAAAGAAAAGATTGATCCATTTTTCTTTGTAAATATTAAAACACGTGTTAAAGCTCACCATAAACCAAGGTAAAGGAAACAATAAATGTAGAAAATATATGCCACATATATGAAAAGCAAAGAATATAATGATAGGCTTCCCAAAGATCAATAAGGGTTGATTTTGATTCTACAAATAAATAAAGCATCCTCAAAAATCAGTATGAGAAAGAGGAGACAGATACTCCAAAACAATGAGTGAAGCTCATAATAGAGAGCTTATTCTGAAAAGAAATCAAAATGGCCAATCATTATGTGAAAAATATTAGCCTTACAAGTAATGAAAGATGTGCAGATAAAATTAACATAGAGACACCATTTCTTAAGTTGACAAAATTATTTTCAAAGGTCAAACCTAGGGACTCCTGGGTGGCTCAGTTGGTTAAGCACCTGACTCTCGATTTTGGCTCAGGTCATGGTCTCATGGTTCATGGGATTGAGTTCCCACTAGCAGTGGGGAGCCTCCTTGAGATTCTCTCCCTCTCTTTCTCTGCCCTCCCTGCTCTCTCTCTCTGTCTCTCTCTCTCAAAATAAATAAACTTTAAAAAAAATAATAAATAAATAAATGATCTGACCTAATACCGAGTCTCCAGTGAAATTCATAGTCGCATTGTCTCATACTCCCTTCTGGGAGAAGCACCAGCGAATACAGCGCTTCTGAAAGGGATTTGGGTACTATGTAGCAGCAGCCTAACCATAATTCCAATTATTTTCATTTTATTTTTTTTATTTTGAGAAAAAGAGAGAGCATGATCAGGGGAGGGGCAGAGAGAGAGAGAGAGAGAGAGAGGAAGAGAGAATCCCAAGCAGGTTCTACACTCAGTGCAGAGCCTGATGCAACCCTCCATCCCAAGACTATGAGATCATGACCTGAGCGGAAATCAAGAGTCAGACGCTCAAGCAACTGAGCCACCCAGGTGCCCATGATTCTTTAATTTAGTAACCTTATAGTTAAGTGAAATTGAGGAAGGAAATGATTTAACTATTCGCATAGATTTATAGATAGGATATTCATTATAATACTATTTAGATTGGCAAAAAAGCTTAAAACAGTCTCAACGTCCAATAACATAAAAACAAACTTTTTTGTTTGGGACTTTTTGTTTGGGACTTTTTTTGTGGGACTTTATGATGCCATTAAAATAATGTTTTTGAATAATATTTAATTATGTATGCTACTATATTTTGTATATTTATATTTATTGAAAACTATGTAATAAATATCTAAAAACAAACACATAAACACACAAACGCACACTATAAAAAAAAAAAGAATAACACCAAAACATTAATATGAGGTTTTTCTGAGGCATAAACACTTTTGACTGGCTTCTGTATTACACTTTCCCATGTATTCCACCATTAGAATACATGATTTTTTAATCAGTAAAAAGAAAAAAAAAAGAATATGCTTAAGAGATGTGATCCCCAGCTCATAGGATGTCAACATTTGAAAGAGCACTAGCAAGAAACTGAGCCAATTCCTTTGTGTTTCAGAAAAAGAAACCAAGGACCCGGAAAGCTAGCTGATTAGAAAGGCCAAGTGTTAATTTGTAAGTAGTAAATTAGACACACAATAGATGTGTCTCCAAACCCCGGACTATTTCAGAGGATCCCTCTGCTGTCATGCAAAAGGAGCTACCAGCCCGCGGTACTCTTGGGGACATGGAGAGCCAGTGGCAACTCTCCCACTCGTCTTAAGCTCTGGCCATTTCTGCTTAAGACCAGAGAATGGAGGATATGCTGCCCAAGTCAGCAACCCTCAGCTGCCCAGGTCCTTGAGCAGATTCTGAATTCCTCTGCCCAGAACCTGGAAGGCTCCATACATATTTAAGGATTGAATGGACTAAGGGAACCTGGGAATTCTACCCATCTCACATCCAAATATACTACGGCCCTCCACTCCTGCCCTAATATAGGTGCCTTTCATGCAAAAGTTTATGTTGTGAGCAGAGGTGGTGGTGTCATTTCTGTAAACTACAATGTGCATGGCAGAGTCATACCGTGTGGTGGCTGTGGTCTTGATGGACGTGGAGTTTGCCTACAGAGGGCAGAAATGTGAAGGCTTAACAAACAGAGAAGTGCATGGAGGAAGGCCTAAAGCTTTGACGTGCATGACGAGAAGTTCAGCAGCATGGGATGCCTGGGGGCCGGAAGCAATGGCATCCAATGTGACTGGACCGCGAAAAGCCTTGAAGGTTGTGTGGAGGAGGGTTGTGGGAAGTCAAGAGCAGGGTGGGCCATGGAAAAGAAGGAGTAGGAAATGAGCAAAGCAAGGCTCAGACCCTGACAGAGGATGAGCAATGACTGACAAGATGGGGGCAAACCGGCCCAGCAGAGAATTGGAAGCGTGCCCTCAATGGAACGATAGCCAGATTCCTCAGATGTCCCCAGGCCCAGGCCCAGACCTCAGTAGGAGCATCTGTATCGCCGGGACCACACTTCCTGCCCTCACTACACATTTCCTCTCATGTGACTGAGAGTGGACTGCTGACAGGAGATCTACGGTTTCAGAAGAAAGGGTGAGGCTGAGGCCGAACTGAAGCTAACCCCAGAAAGGAAGTGGCAGAACGTTGCTGAGATGAGACTTCAGTTGTGACCAAAAAGTTCCCAGAAACGATGAAAGGAGGCCTGGTCCCCAGCTGCTGGACCGAGAACCACCAGCTCAGTTCGTGGGTGGCGGTAGCTGAGCTTAGGAGATGAGCCCACTCATCCACATCCCACTCCACCACTTCCTAGTGGTGATGGGCAAGGTCCTTAGCCTTGCCAAGACTCTGTTTTCTCACCTGTAAAATGGGGATAATAGCAGTCCCTACCTCACAGGATTATAAGAAGAAAAACTGATATATTGCATACAGCATAAATACCACTGAAGTATCACTGTTAACTTTTCTTCCTCTTTTCATCTACCTGGAACCCAAATCCATTATTTGCATTTATATTAAAAGAGTGAGGAAAAGGGTAAGTAAACAGTTACTTATTGAGTCTCTGCTTCATGCGTTACTCTAATCACCCTCTTAGTCTTCCCCAGGGCCCCCAGGAGGGCATTAAGATCTCTCACCAGCAGATAAGTTGTAACTCGGAGAAGTTATGCCGCTTGTGTAAGATGCTAAACTGACTTGCAGAAAAAGAATTCTGTTTACCTCCAGAATTCCTGTCTGTCCCACCAGCCTGTGCTGTCTTCCCCAACCCAAATCGGCGCAAGCCTCGTGCGGCCCGCCCCCACACACCTGCTGCCATGGAAACGGGGCTCTTCTCCCCTCAGTCACGCAGACCTGGAACACGGCCCTCATTTGACTGGCCGTGCTGACCCAGGCCAGGACACACACAGCCAGATGTGCCATCCCTGGAATCAGGGCTGCTGCGGGTCATGGGCACCCTTTAGACAGACACCTCTCCCAGAGTCCACTGCCCGCTGCCCGGCAAGACATGGGAACTCAGGGGAAAACACTGATTTTTAGAAAAGCACGCGCGCGTGTGTGTGTGTGTGTGTGTGTGTGTGTGTGTCTATCCCATGGGGATTTTCTGGGGCTGGAGGAAGCTTGTCAGGGTACAAAGAGCCCAAGGGGATGAAGGGCTGGGGACAATTTTAATGAGGTCAGATCACAGAGTGGGTGGTGGGGTGGAGTTGGGGGAGTCTTTTTCAGACTATAATCCTACAACACTCTGAAATGGCTCAACCTTTTTTTATTATTATTAAAATTGTTTTGATGTTTATTTCTGAGAGAGAGAGAGAGAGCATGAGAAGGGGAGGGGCAGAACAAGAAGGAGACACAGAATCTGAAGGAGGCTCCAGGCTCGGAACTGTCAGCACAGAGCCTGAGGCAGGGCTCGAACTCCAGAATCGTGAGATATGACCTAAGCCGAAGTCAGATGCTTAACCGACTGAACCACCCAGGCGCCCCTCAACCTTTTTCCTATACAAAGTAGGAAACTGAGGCTCAGACAAGCCAGATATGATAGAAAGGGCTGAGCTTGCGATTGATTCTCTGAGATTTTAGTTCCAATTCCAGTTTATTTACTTATTATGCTGAATGATCTAGGGGAAATGCTTTAACTGCTGTAATATCACAACTACAACTCACATTTACTAAGTGCTTACAAAGAAAGGACTGGGTCCCTTCCTAAGCTCTGAACATTTATTATTCCACTGCAACATTCCACGGGAGATCAAGCCATTATTTTCTTTCTTTCATGGATGAGACTGAGGCACTCTGCAGACTCAAACCCCTTCAGTAGGGCTCAGAGTGCTCAGCGTCTGTCCTGAGGCCACCTTGGGCAGATCCTTCGCCTTTACAGAACAAGGCATCTCTGACAATCAAAGGACCAATGTCAGAAATTGTTTTTTCTTTTGAAAACCACCACTCTGGCTGATGCTGTATGGAGGAGGTTCCTAGAGAGACATTCATGATGGTTCTTTGGAAGGGCAGGGGTAGCGTGGCTGGAGCCCAATTTGCTAACTCAATCACCAAGACTCCTTCCCATTCAAAGGAAGAGTTCTCCTCCCCCATGCTGGGCTCTGCTTTTCCGGAACCTTGAGCTTTGCTCTCGAAGAGCCTCAGCTGTGTTGAAACGCTGTAGAATTCAGGGGAAATCTGTGCCTGGTCAGAACCTGTGCAGTTATCCCTCTGGGAGTTTCCAGCTTTGTGTGGGTTCATTGTCAACAAGTTTTATCCGAGAAACTCTAGAACTCCAGTGCCAAAGTTCTCTTGACTGTGCCCAGGTTATTGGCAAGATAACTCAAAGGTTTCACTTTTATAAAAGAAAGAGAAATTGCCCAGCCTGTCATGAGAGGAAAGAGCCAACATTTGTCTTATGCTCAGAATGTACAGGGGTTTTACATTTGTTATCTGTTTTGGCTCTCACCCTGGAGGCAGGGGGAGTTATCCCCATTTCAGAAAAGAAAGAACTGACTTGTCCAGCAAATAGTGAAACTGGGCGATTTTTTCTTTCCAAAGCCAAAGATCTTTCCACTGCCTATGATTTCTCATTAGTTCTCCAGCCAAGAGTTGGTATCCTGAACCAACTGTTTGGGTTTAGATCCCGGCCTAATAATGATTAGCTGTGTGACCTTGGAAAGTTACTTGATCTCTTGGAACCTCAGTTTCCTCATATAAAAAATGAGGTTAATAACACCAGTACTTGCTTTTAAGGGCTCTTGTGAGTTTAAATGGGTTAAGTCAGGGGGCAGGATGTTTAGAACCATGTGCCATGACATAATGTCAGCTACACTAATCACATAATTTAATCGAAGAAATGCACTGTTGTTTTTTTACCAGGTATGTACTGTACCCTGGGGGAAAGAAGAATTCCTCTACAATAAGCCAGTCTCCTTGCTAGGTAGGTGCTTCTGATTCATTTATCCATTTATAACTACACAGCAATCCTGTGAGTGAGGGATTTTACAGATGTGAACATTGAGGAACAGAGAAGTTAAGCCACATGACAGAGGTTGCACAGCTACAGATTATTGGAGCTGGGACTCAATCCCGGCCTGACTCCCACACTTCCACTTTCTCCTTGATCACTCTGCCCACTGCCTCAGGGTGGAGACAGAGCAACCCAGTGAGGAGCATGTGGGTGCATGCATGAGACCTGGGGCCAGTCAGGGAACGGGAGTTGCCACCAGACTGGTGTTGCCTCATTTTACAAACGCAGTATTTCCTGATAGGTCCTCTGCACATTTATTAGGATTGCTTATTTTAAATACACAAAGCACAAAGGAAACTGGCAATTCAGGGGACTTCTGTACTGGTTTGAAATTTCAAGACATTGGTCTGTATTTGGTTGGTTTTTGTCTGTCCACTTTGTGCCAGTCACTAGGGCTATGAAGATAAAGGGAGAACTGATAGAATTGATTCAATGTTGACACAAGAATGCACATTCACAAACCATGATAAGTTCCATGAAAGAAAGTTCTATAATGTCAAAAGGTAATGATGGGCGTCTGATGTGATCTAACTGGAGCTCAAGATACAACATGCAAAGGTATAAAGGAAGAAGAGAAGTTACCCAGGTAAGGAAGGAGAGGATAAATATTACAGAGAGAAGAAAGATCATGTGCAAAGGCCCTCAGGGAGAAGAGAGCATCAACTATCTAAGGAACAAAAAGGTTCCCACTGTGTCTAGGGGACAGAAAAAGAGGGGAGAACGAGATTCAAATTGAAGTTTTAAAATAGGAAGGAACCAGAGTCTATAGAACACTGGTGAGTATAGAGAATCTGTCTTTGTTCTAAGAGAACGGAAAGGGATTTAGTTGAAAAAGTAAGATTTTTGATAAATGCTGTAAAAATTAAGATATGGCTTTAATACAACAGTATCCATCATATCATGAGGGGATGACAAATAGTCTGTGACTTGCCTGCCAATTCTGAAGGGTAATTAGTGGCCATGGGAATAATGTGCTGAGGACTTTGTGGGTGTATCTAGATCCAGTGGGAATAAGTACCATTATCCATTAGTGATGTAGGCCTGGGATGGGCTGGAGCTGGCTGTTCTCACTGAGACCGCATGAAACACACTGGCTCAGGCACCAGATTCACCCGGGTTTGGATCACAGCTTGCTTTCTGTTGGAACTTAGGCAGTTTATTTAATAACTCAGAATCTCAGCTTCCTAGGTTGTACAACAGACCTAACAGTATCTGCCTTCAAGGGGTTTGTGAGCATTCTAGGAATTAAAATGGTAAAGAATCCAGCACAGTATGGACTCCATGATAATAAACTGTCTTTGTATGTAAAGGGAATTTGGAAGTATAGTCGTGGAAGAATAAAAACCGCAATGACCTTAGAGTGAATACAAAGGAAAAAATAGGCCAATTTCCTTCACCTTTTCACAACGGATTTGTGACCTGTTTTTTGTATACTGTTAAGACTTAGCCCAGGGAGGCCCCCACGTGGGCCCTACGTGGTGGCCCAGATGCAGGCTATGTTGAATCATGCTTCCAGGGCACAGAACAAGGTTCTGGAGAAGACACAATGGCTTCCGGAATGAAAACTGTGCAGTAGACGTTTATGGAAATGGCCAAGCGGGCGGGTTTGTGTTTAGCATTCATTCACCAGGTTTGATACGTGGGCTCCCAGCCCGTTCACCTCAATAGTGTAAGAGGACGTAAGCTGAGGCACCAAGATGGACCAGACATTAGACACTGCACTGAATTTTGAGACTGTCCCCCCAGGAGGCCTGCAAAAAGACAGGATGGAACTCATGGGGTGACTCAAATACACTGAGAGGGTCAGAGGGTTGGGATGTTGAACATGAAGAGAGGGTCTGAGCGAGCTTCTAGCACCTCTCGGGTGCCAGCTTCACGAACCTCTCGGGGTTCGTACATGTGATAGTGCTTCTGGCACAGTGCCAGGCACAGAATTGATATTCAACAAGCATCTGTGGGATGAATAACCTCTGACACATGAATAGAACCTAAAATAGATGAGGACTAGAAAAGGAGCATAAAGATTTTTTAATGAACCTCAAGTCTCCAAATACAGTGTTAACTATAACCCACAGGGTTGAGAAAGCTCACAGGTATGACGAGGGAGCTGCTTTTTTAAAAATAATCTCTGACAAGGATGGAGTAAAGTTCGAGGAAACTGACAGCAGGCAAAACTTCCTCATTTTCAAAAAGCTGAATTTCAGAAAAGATAAACCCATGCTGATAATTTGGGGAAAGCCCCAGAGCACTTTTTTCTAAACATTTAGGCATGAAAATAGTTCTCAATGGCAACCAGCACTTGTCTGATAGGGTTATTGGAGCAGCCTGATCAGGAACATGCTAAAAATGTTTTCCAAATTCAGAGGGAAATTTGACATCTAGGTTAATTGCAAAAGGGTGGGTACAATGATAAGACAGAGTCGTGGTTGATAACCTCCTTACCCACAGTCATTCAGGGCTTATCAGCCTATACAAGTATCCTTAAACTCATGACGTAGGGCTGTGGTTCTCAGTGTTGGCCAACTGTTAGAATAAACAGGGGAACTTTTAAAACACATGAGTATCTGGCCCTACCCTCAGAGATTCAGATTTCATTTGTCTGGTGTGGACATCAGTCATTTGTATATTTCAGAGGCCTCCTCATGTTCTAATGTACAAAGATTTAGCACTATTTTCTTACTGTTCTGTTTTTGATCATAGACTTTACAATATATTTTTGAGGCATATATTGAATGAACATAGAGAAACTGCCTGCATTGCAGTTGTTGATAAATCAAAAATAGGAAGTGACAGAAATAAGTTTAAAATAAGCAAATCAAAACCTTCAATAAGTCAGAAAAATGAGCAGACAAAAAAAGTCTTGTTACGGAGATATTATGTGAGTTCAGTGAGTTCACAGACATGAAGAGCTTGGAGCAGAATTAGCACAAGGTATGTGTGCTCAGTGCAGTTAGCGCATGCAGTCCTCTTCCCCTATGAGTTCAATACTATCTCCACGTTGGAAAAACTGAGCCCCAAGGAAAGTGCACCTTTCTAGCTCATGGCAAAGGAGATTCAAACCCAGTCTTACTAACTCCAGTGCTCAAGCTCTTAGTTACTACCCTAGGTATTAGTGTTAAATTTAAAGTGGTGCTAGAAATCACTCCACGCATTTTAGAAACTGAGGTTAAGAGAGGTTAATTTGCCCAAGGGCACTTAGAAAGTGGTAAAGGCAGGACTTGGAGATAAGTTTGTTAGAAGGAGAAGAAGGAAGAGGAGAGGGAGGAGGAGGAGAGGAGGAGTGGGGGGAGGGAGAGAAGGAGGGGAATAAGAAGGAGAAGGAGAAGGGGAGGGGGAGGAAGAGGAAGGGGAGGAGAGGGAGGGAGAAAGGAAAAAAGGAAATGACAGGCAGGCAGGTAATTCCTGTATGTAGGGCCCTTTCCAGAGCAAGAGAAATCTGAGAAGGTCCTGGCTTATCCCACAGAAATGGAACGCATTAGTAGGGAGTTCTGGCTCTGGAAAGCCCCAAGGATGCAACTGAGAAATGTTCACAAAGAGGTCCTTCTGGATTCTCACAGGCAATGCCGGATTACCTGCTGTCATCCCTGAGATCACACTAAGGATCAGATTTCCTTTCACAGCCCTGTACGTGGACCGAAAGATTTAATTAAAGAGGTGAGCTCCTACGTCAAGGAGATCGTTAAGTGACAGGAATGGAAGTTTGTTTGGATTGGCATAGGAAAATCCTGGCCCAGAGATATGGAGAAGGACATTGAAGGTGTTTTATAACAAAACACAAAACCTTTGACAAGAAGACAATTCAGATTATTGATTCTTTTTTTTCAACGTTTTTATTTATTTTTGGAACAGAGAGAGACAGAGCATGAACGGGGGAGGGGCAGAGAGAGAGGGAGACACAGAATCGGAAACAGGCTCCAGGCTCCGAGCCATCAGCCCAGAGCCCGACGCGGGGCTCAAACTCACGGACCGCGAGATTGTGACCTGGCTGAAGTTGGACGCTTAACCGACTGCGCCACCCAGGCGCCCCATCAAGAAGACAATTCAGAAGGACTCTCTAATATATGTCATGACTAGCTCTTGCCTCCACTTGTCAATAAAGTACCTCTAGGTCCTGGAGAGTGTGCTCCAGTGATTGGGAATCCCCAGATAGGGTCCCACGTGTACTCATGAACAAGTTTTATTTGCTCCCACATTATTTCTACCCCATTTTTCTTCTTCTGTTCCAGCATCCCTTTTCCATGGGAATTTCAATCCGTGTGAGGAAGTTGCCTCACTCACTAGTGAGCCTGGGGATCAAATGAGATGGAACACCACCTCACACAGTAATGACCTAAGAGTTTGTGGTGTTGTTTCTCTTTTCCCCCTTCACTTCTTACCCATAAAATGAGTGTATTATGATAAGAAGTATATGTTACAGCATGTTAGGAATATATCAAGATTGTAATTAAAAAGTGAGATGAGAAGCATCTGGCTGGCTTGGTCAGCAGAGCATGACTCTTGATCTCAGGGTCATGAGTCAAGCCCCACATTGGGCATAGAGCTCACTTTTTTAAAAAGACACACAGGGGCACCTGGGTGGCTCAGTCAGTTAAACATCCGACTTGGGCTCAGGTCATGATCTCACAGTGTGTGGGTTCGAGCCCCACGTTGAGCTCTGTGCTGACAGCTCAGAGCCTGGAATCTGCTTTGGACTGTGTGTCTCCCTCTCTCCCTTCCCCTCCTCCACTCACACTCTGTCTCTCTCTCTCAAAGATAAATGCTAAAAACATTTTTTTTAAAAAAAGACACAAAAAATGAGATGATACGTAGTAGGCACTCAACAAATCAAGTTAGTTGTAATAATAGTATCAACAATGGAGAAAAGCAATGCTTCTGGTTCCTTCTGCCCACTTAAACTAGATGCCCACAGGAATCAAGAGGAGCCAGTAGAAATTGGAATATTGAAAGGGAAAGATAACACGTTTCTATTGATGATAGTAATTCAGATTTTAAATGCAAGAGGATGACCCAGTCAGGATGCCAAAGCAATCCCACGTCTGAGTTACAGGGTCTCCTTAGCTGACTCCTGGTGGACACTTGACATATAAGTACTCAGAGCCCAGACTCCTCTACCTGCCCCTCTGAGCTCTAGCCACCTTGGAGAATAGGGGTTAAAGACTGCAGTTGCTTAGGGAGTGAGTGCATGCTGAGGGTCAGGGCCCGAGCTAAGTCCTCTAGATATGTGACCTTGCTGAGACTACACAGCAACCCGTGAAGCCAAAACTCTTACTATCTTCCCTGTTTTACAGAAGGGGAAATAAACGTTCCAAGGAGTTACAGAGCATGCCCAAGGAAGAGTCCGTTTTCTGATGCAATGACATGTCCTTAACTCCTTTCGACACCCCAGGAATATCTGGCAGATATTCTGTATCCGGCCTTACAGGAACAGCCTCCTTCTCCTCCACTCATTTGCTCTGACCCTAAAACCATCCCCATCCCCTGGCCTCCCAGGACTTGACTCAGGGAGTTTTCCTTCTTGTGGGAGACTTTGCGAAGGACAAATTTAGCATCCTGGCTCCGCACCTTTGCTTCCGAAGCACACAGAGGACTCATGTGACGCTGAGCACTGGGTCTCTAGGGACACTATGTGCAAACACCAGATGCAGCTGGGGCTCCTTTTGCATACACTTTTCTTGGAGGGGCTGAGCACACTCTCCTGTTTTGGGTACTGAAAGGACAGCTGGGGTCATCCTGCATTGGCCAAGGTGCCTGCTCTTCTGCAGAAAAAATAACAGGCTCCCTTCACCACTCCTGGCATAGAAATGCCTGCCGTTAGGGAGACAACTGACAGCGACTGGTAGTCCTGCAGGACTGTCCTGGCTCTCCCACCCCAGCTGATTTTCACCACCTCCTCTCTCTGGAAGGGAGGCGGCATCCACCAAAATCTGTACCTCCTGCCAGCAAGACCCGTCTGGTGCAGTCCTAGAAGAACCTACACGTGGCATTTTGTGGAAGAAACCATGATCAATCCTCTAGGCTTGAAGCAGGAATTTCCTTTCATGTTTCTCTGTAGACCCTTGAGAGGTCTATCTGATCTCTCTGACAGAGAAGCACTAGGTGTGCCTTCAGTTCCAAAACCCCACATGGGCTGCACAAGATGAGGTCAGCCAGTTACTTGAAACCTCATGCCCTTCCGGGAAATATTTGCCTTACTCCCACATTATTCTTAAGAACCTCATAAGGAATTCTCTAGACTCAATGTTGAGGGTTCCATAGGCAGATATAACCTTGATCTTCTTCTGCAACATATCCCAGTCTCTTGTAACCTAATTCAGACAGAGCAAGTCAAAAAATGTTGAGCTCAGAGAAACTAAGTGAAATCACTCAAACGGCCATTGGTCAGGTTACCTGGAAACAGGCTCTGTGAGGCAGATTTGTACCCAGATGTTTCTTGGAGAGTGTTCTGGGAACAGCCTCTTTAAGGGAATGAGAGAAACAGGACTGGACAGAGCGAGAGGTGGATTCACAGTGGAACAGAGGCTTCAGCTGATCCCACGTGGGCACTCTGAAGCTGGAAAGCCTTTCAGAGATGTCCTAAATTAGCCTCTCTGTATTTTGTACCTTTGAGCAACCCTGCCTGCCCCCAGGAAAGAGTGTGTATGTAACCTTGGATAAGGCAGTTACCTTTGGCTGAGAGTAATTCTCCAAAAGGAAGTCAGCCATGAGCTGTCTGTGGCCAATACTCCCAGCCACTGGGGTTGCTGAGTGCCTTTGTTCTGGAGGGGGGTTTGGGTGGCACTCCACAGCATCCACCACACAAGCCTAACTCTCTCACACTACAGGAAACAGAGTCCAAGGGAAAGGAGGTAGATGACCCTGGGTCACACAGCAAGGTGGTGGAATAAATACAGTGCTCAGGACTGTAAATGTCACAGTGTCTCTCTTTCATACCAATAAATAAATCATTTGCTGAGCATCTCCCATGTGCCAGCCGATGTGTTTAGCATGTTACATGGATTCTTACGTGAACTAATCAGGTGAAACCCTATATAATGGGTATTATTGCCTTCGTTTTCTAATGGAGGAAACCAAGGTCTCGCACGTATATAGTTGCCTAGCAAAGCTCCTGGCACGTATGACAGACCTGTCGATATTCGAAGCCTGTGTTCGCAACCCCCACCCCACCCCTATAATTCACCCAGCGGCTTCCCCCTTTTGCTGCGAATCGTGTTGCTGCTGTAATCATCAACAATGAAATTGAGGGACAAGTTATCTTTCCTGCCCAACAATCCCTCACCCTCACAGGAACTGCTATTTTGGTCATCATTTGAGATTCTTGCCCATTGAAATTCCCATGCATTCTTAATGAAACGAATTTCTACGTTGTCCAACGAAGGAGGCCCATAGGTCAAGTCATGTGACTAAACATTGTTTCAGCCATTTAGCAAATATTTATTGGGTGCTGACCATGTGATAGCCTCACGCTAAGCATTTCACATTTTTTCTTGGACTGGCCAAGGAGGTCGGTATTTATGTCCCTAATTCATAAATGAGGAAAACAGAGGCTTAGAAAGTTCAGTTTCTCACCCAAGACCACATAGCCTGGATTTAAATGCAGATCTGCTTATTTTAACAGGGATGTCTTAATTCACTATCTGTTATTACATAAATACACATCAAATACCTGTGCATTGCCCAGCACCGTGCAGACGCGTGCTGGGGACAAAGCTCCATTAGGGACGAATGCTCCCATCCCTTGCCTTCACTGATGTTGCATTTTAGAGCAGGAGTCACAAATACAAACGCCTACAGGGGTTTGGAATGAAGTGAATGGGTGGGGAACATGCGGGAGTGGAGAGTTACTCCCTGGCTTCTGTGGCCAGCGCCTACTCAACTCCAGCCAAATGTTGCTATGTGAAAACTTGGGGCCTGGGCTGCCAGATTTCTCATTCTCCAAGAGCAGCCAGAAACCTGCATTTTATATGAAATACCTTGTTACTTTAGAGTCGGGAACTAATCCAACCATTTTGTAATCACGAACGTGGGGCAAACAAAAGGCATATGCAGGCCGGACTGAAACCTGGTTGACCACAACCTGGGTCACCTGGGTGACCACAAATGTCACCTTACACTGAGGTTCCTAGAGGATCAGCCCACCTGAGTTCAGATCAGTCTCACCCTGGAAGACCAAGGGCACCCTGCCCTCTCTCCCTGGGCCTGGAGACTTTGCCCACGCTACAGGAAGCTTTGGGTAGTGTCTCTAAGTTGTCCTGCTGGAGGAATCCCACAGCCTCTGCAGGGCCGCTCTCTTATTCCTTGAAGCTCTATTCTTTCCTGAGCCAAGGCTGTTAGTTGACCCACTTCTGTCAGGAAGTAGCTTGATCGTGGGCGTCTGCAAACAGTAAGACATGGCTACGTGACGACTGCTCATAGCCTCCTTCCCCCTTCTTGTTCCCGCTGCCACCAGATGGTTCTGAGATAATGCCCCGTCTTTCCTGCAAGAAATAACATTCCTGAGCCGTAATCCTCTCTGATCATCCTGGGAATGCAATTTGTCAGCCTCTCCCCTCTTGTCACCACTTCCCCTGTCTTATCTTCACAGGCTGGGGGTCCCAAGCTGGTCACTTTCCAAGGAGAGTCAATCATCTCTCTGCTGGGAGGTCAGGGGCTCACGTAGATGGTATAAACGTGCAGACACAAAGTTCTGGCTCACCCATGGATGCTTACAATGTGATTGTGACCATCCTGTCAGTCCCCAAATTATTTGTGATCCCAATCTCACTCATTCTCTCTACTGTTAAAATTCATGTTCTCTATTCAAAGAAGTTCTTACCTCTCACAAATCTCCCAGAAGACAAAAACAAGATGATCTTTGCTCACACACCTGGCATCCAGCCAAGCTCTGATCTCTTATCCCAGCCCTTCCCTTGCTCCTCAACATGACTGCAGCTACCGTTAGACATTCCATTTTAGCTCTGCAGATGACATCAGACGCAAGGTGTGGGGATGTAATTGTGGTTACCACCTGCTCCTGAATAGTAATTAGTAGGAAGGGGGAATTAGACTTCAGAGATGAGGTCATTATTAGCTGGAAGAAAAAGCTGGCAGAAAAAAAAAAAAAAGTGGCACCATTATTCTGAATCATTCATCCTGTTGTTTTTAAATTTTTTTAATGTTTATTTATTTGAGAGAGAGAGAGACAGAGACAGGGACAGAACATGACTGGGGAGGGGCAGAGAGAGAGGTAGACACAGAATCTGAAGCAGGCTCCAGTCTCCACACTGTCAGCACATAGCCCGATGTGGGGCTCGAACTCATGAACCGTGAGATCATAACCTGAGCTGAAGTTGGATGCTGAACCAACTGAGCCACGCAGATGCCCCTGGATCATTCATCTTTTTAAGTGTGAAACTGATGGCTGACATGCCAAGACCTGAGGGTTTAAAACCCAGGGAATATGGAAGATACTTTGAATACATTGCTTGACATACACGAATCTTGGCACTGGAGATGTTTATACGTGATGGTTCAGTTATTTTGAAGCTACCCTCCAAAGACCATGTTATGCCACCATATTTAAATTTCACTGGTCACAAATTTGGATAACACTGTGAAAAGCAAGACATCAGATTCTCTATGGAGTTTTATCTCCATTTAATACATGATTTCACATAATCCTCATAAAGAGCCCTGTTGAGATATTATTATGCTCATTTTACAGATCATTGTATAGGAGATCATGAGCTGTGGTAATATTCGTGAAAGTGAGGACTTGAGAAAGTCTCAACAAGTATCTCCTCTGCATGTCAGGAGTCAACTGAACTAATTTGCCTCTTCTCTGCTTGGAACAATCCAGATGAAAGGAAAATCATGGGTGCAAGGATTTGGAGAAAGTCTCCTTCTAACTGTGACACAAGCATCAGCTGAGGCCTTCCTGGATTTTGAGAGCTAACGAGAGCTTGCACAACCTCCCATTGGTCATCTAGGAGAGCCTTACTCCCAGAGTCATTTACCAGTTCTCTGGGCATTGGGGTCATATGGGCAGGTCCCCTGAATAGGAGAACAGTCTCTATTCCTTTGGGAGTATCCCCAGGGCAACCTTTTTTAAAGATTTCCATACAAATCCAAACACATATTTTAGGGTTTTATCGACTTTGCAGAATTTGTGTGTGGGGGGGGGCGGGGGGGATAAGGAGGAGATACTCAAAGAAGCACACAGCATGCCACCATTTTACTCAATTTTCCTCCCTCCTTTCCCCCCTATTGTCATTCTCATTCTCCAAGCAGAGAGTAACAACTCATCCTCTCTTATGCAATCCCCCGGTCCTTTTCACTAAAGTGGCACCAGCCAACTTCCACAACTTGAGAGGCTTAGAGTGGCCTCAGTTGAGGCTAGCAGAGTGTTTTCCTATGAAATGTTCTTATATCTGCTGCTGCTGAAAGAATAGAATCTCTCCCTTTGGTACTACAACCATGAGAACTGCCCTAATATGGAGGAGACTGCCCATAGAGATACGGAGACTGATTTTTCTGTAAGGCAAACCCATAAAGAACCATTTAGGGGGACAGTGGAGAAGGATTAAATGGATGGTAATGCCAAACTACCTTTAAGATCCTTCCAACCCAGAGAGTCTTTAGTGCAAGAGTTCTGAGCGCACCCAGACTGATGGAGTCCATGTTCCATCTCCCATGAGGCTGCAGGAGGGCCGGCACATTACTTGCGCCCTCCACCGCCACCTCCCCGGTCCCACATCTGTAAGGTACCAGCAATAATAAAGGACAAAATATTTCTGTTATTTAGCACGCTGCCACAGTTCTGTTACTACAGTTCTGTTACTACACAGTGACACCGTCATGCGAGAGGACTGCTAGTCTTATCTTCATTTCAGAGGCAGCAGAATTTAATAAAGAATACCCAATCAGGAGTGAAAGGAAATAAACTCCAGCACCGCTCTTTGTACGTAGTATCTGAGTGATGTTAAAGGGACCAGCTGACCTCCCTGGGCCTCACTGTCCTCACCTGAAACTGTGAAATGATGGCGATGATGCTCTCTGACCACTTCAGTTGTCATGAGAGCTACATAAGAATTTAGGGTAACCGTGCTTTGAAATTTTTAATTACCTTAAAAATCAGTCAGAATGGAGGTATTTGCCACATGTGCCTTACAGGTGCCCATCCTACACCTCCTTTTGATCTTTTTTGTAAATTGAAGTACAGTCAACATATGATATTAGTTTTCGGTTTACAACGTTTCGTTTTGACAATTCTATGCATTATTCAGTGCTCACTATGATAAGTATAGTCACCATCTGTCACCATACAATGTTCTTACAATATCATTGACCATATTCTTTATGCTGTACTTTTCATCTCCATGACTTTATTCATTTTATAACTGGAAACTTGGATCTCTTAATTCCCTTTATCTGTTTTGCCCTTTCCCCACCCTTCACTTTCTGAGTCCTCCTCTCCCTCGTGCTTTTGCACTGCCCTCAGTTTGTGTGGGACTCACCAAAGCACGCCAGCTGATTCATGCTCCAAGAGAAATAACCCCAAATCTACTCCACCCTCAATCCCACTCCCTCCCACCCGAAAGACTCCTATCCTGAAAGTCTCTGCTGTCTGCTGTTTAAGAATTTATGCATAATTTTGTAAGCTACCATTCTTTGAAAGTATATTTGTATTTTCAGTAGAAGTCTTCTAGAGACATTGTCCCATAAACCAACAGTAAGATAAGGATAGTGGAATTATTTTAGAGGACATGCGGTGAGGGAAACAAAGGCAAGAAAAATGTAATTTAAATTCAATTCCCTTACAGCCTGTAGCCCAATGACAGATGTCAGGGACCTGCAATGTATAACACTCCCCAAGACGTTTATGGCTGCCTTAATGCCTTAATGTTTACACTTCCTTAAAAACTAAAAGCAACCTTATCTTGACAATAGCTAAATCTTCAGGGTCCTGTGAGACCCTGCTTTCAGCATCCAGAAATTCCTTGGAGACCTACACCATCTATACCTCCACAAACTTAAAAGTATATAATCAGTTGCTCCACACAACCCCAGTGTAGCTCTTTCTGCCCCCGGGGTCCTGTCCCCGTGCTTTCATAAAATCACCTTTTTTGCACCACAGCCAAGAATTATTTCTTAACCGTTTGCTCACAAACCCGACTTCAAACTCCATCAAGATGGACATTACGGTGTTTGCGCAATTTTAAAAAGCCTGCTTTGGGGGTGCCTGGGTGGCTCAGTCGGTTAAGCGTCCAGTTTCATTGAGGTCATGATCTCGTGGTTCGTGGGCTGACCGCTCAGAGCCTGGAACTTGCTTCGGATTCTGTGTCTCCCTCGCTCCCTGCCCCTCCCCCACTCATGCTATGTCTCTCTCTCTTTCTCTCAAAACTAAATAAACATTAAAAAAAAATTTTAAAGCCTGCTTTATCTATAGGTGAGCCAAACTTGTATCCTATTGGAGCTTCTACCACAAACCCCATTAAACATCTGTATGGTGCACGGACACTCATGTCCTTGGAACAGCTTTCATTCTATACCAAACTGCCTCTCTTGTGTGACCAGAGACAGAGGCGTAGACAAGGTGACCTCAAGACTTCCTTTCCAATTCTTGGAATCAAATATCAAAGAGATTCCAGGCAAAGCAATTGCAACCTTGTCTCATTTCGTCAACAACAAACATTTACTAAACCCTACAGTAAACCAGGCACTATGTCAGAATCTGAGCCCACGGAGCTCAATCCATGCAGTATAGCCCTGAATTGGACACTAACCTCTTGCCATGAAACTACATAAAGGTACAATGAATTCCTAATATTTGAAAGAAAAACAAAAACAAAACCAAAAACTTTTCACATGTAGTTTCTCATTTGTTCTTCAAATAACTGTGTGATCTAATAACTGATATCCCCGTTTAACACAGGAGGCGTCTGAGGCTCTGAAGTCTCGAGGGATTTGTCTAATGTCAAAGAATCAGTAAATAGTGGCCCTGGAATTTGAGAGGGCAGGTACTTTAAGGGAAAGGCAAGCCTGTTGTCCTTAGTCTCTGCCACCCATCTTTAAGATTCTGGACCTGTTTATATTATGAGTGCAAACCAAACAGAGAAGTATTATGCAATCAACTCACCCTGGTCCCTCTGATGTATCAGATGTCCTCTCCCCTTATGCCTTTACTCTCTCTATTATAGACATCAGGCCAAGGCAAATGTAAGACAAGAGCAGATTTGTATGCTCCAAAAAGGCAGTAGACCTTGAAGGGTGTGTCACCTGCCTGAGCCATTATCTTCTCCTTTATCAGAAGAGCCCTGATTTCA
Organism: Herpailurus yagouaroundi; assembly: GCF_014898765.1. NCBI lineage: Eukaryota > Metazoa > Chordata > Mammalia > Carnivora > Felidae > Herpailurus > Herpailurus yagouaroundi. The sequence goes on from NW_024412388.1 coordinate 55,291,889, forward strand.
CAGCACATTTCAGAACTAGAGTGGGAGAGTCATGCACAAAACCAAATCCTAGTATTAGAATAGTCTTGAAGCCTCTAGGCTTCTTGTCTAGGGACAACAGTTTGGTCACAGGGCTTTCACTCTTCATTTGTGTTCAAAGGGGATTGTAGCTGCCTGCAGTTTCTGTGACAACGGCCTTTTTCTCTGGAAGTGAATCTACCCCAAACACAGAGGAAGTTGGCAATCAGTTCTTAATAAGTGTTCACAGATGATTGACCAATGACTGGAAATACATCTCCCTTCTCCCATATACACTTAATCGTTCCCAACAATGAGTTCATAAAGCCTTCCTTTGCATTATAAGGAAATTTACTTTAGTGTTTATGGAAGCTAACACAAGTAGATTTAGATAAACATTCTCTAAGCCATTAATAGTTCAACCCTTTCTAAAAATAGCCTTTAACTAGAATTTCTCTGGGCCAAATCAGCTTGGGGCTCAGTAATCCTGTATCAAAACAGTATTTCTTGGGCTCTTCTCCTACCTGCTGTTGCACTAATTCTGGCCATCTCACACTCCTCTCTGCTCATTCTGGGAGACCCCAGGAAGTGGCGATCTTATGTAGCACTCTTGGCTGCCATTGTCCTCCTTAAAAAAAAAAAAAAAAAAGATTTTTTTAAATGTGTTTACATTTATTTTGAGAGCGAGAGAAAGAGAGTGAGTTGGGGAGAGAGAGAGAGAGAGAGGGAGAGAGAGAATCCCACGCAGGCTCCACACTCAGCACAGGGCCCAAAGCAGGGCTCAATCTCATAAACCATGAGATCATGACCTGAGCCGAAATGAAGAGTCCGATGCTTAACCGACTGTGCCGCTCAGGCGTCCCCTTTGTCCTGTTTTCCATCCTTGTAGCAGTGATGTCTTCTGTCATGACCGGTGCCAAAGACTCCATGGTATCACTTTGCTTCTGGAGCATGGTGACCTCTCCATTCCAGATTGGAGCCGACTCTGGCTCAGGCAGTGTTCCTTCATGTGAACAGACCACTGGAGGCCCCAAACACCTGCCCTCCATGTGTGTTTGGAACTGTATCCTAGGACAAGTACAGCTTAAACTATCAAGCTGGGATCCCTGTTGCAAAGCTAAAAGCAAGCAACTGCATTGGCTTTTTTCCAGATAAAGTTGAATTAGCCTAGATCTGGCTGAGGAGGTGATAAGTGTGTTGGCAACATCTGGGTTTCTTTTGTTTCAGGTAAAAATAGTTACTACTCCTCATTCATAGGGTGCTTGGAGGGAAAAACGAGTTCATTTTCTCCCTCCTCTGGAAAAAGGAAGAAAAAGCAGAAACTTGGGGCACAGTCTCTTGATGGATCTGAGCGACATAATTTCTCTACCAGAAGTTGAGACACATGTCTGACAGGTGAACTCACTATCATGGCAATGGAACGGATGATTTGAAACGAAGGTTCTTTAAGATGCCGAATGTGTCCGTTATTTCTTGCCTTGCTCCATATAGCAGTTCGTATGGCTGTCAGGGATATTTAAAGACAGCAAAGAAATTTAGACAAGAAGAACATATAAATAAAAAAGACAGACATGATTGGGGCACAAAATAGAGCTGGAATGAGGGTCATACAAAAATACCACTCACGAGGCTCTGAGCTTCCCAGTATCAACACATGAAAGGAAGCCCAGTTAGTTATGGGGTTCCTAGATTTCTCAGGATTTGTTTTAAATTTCTCAAGAAAAGATAGCTATTTCTGATACCAAATAAAAATAAATTGCTCCCAAGAGTATTTATAAAGTGAGTGCCATGAATAATTTTAGAAAATGTAGGCAACAAGACTAAAGAAAGCATTCAATGAGCAGAGAGGGTGATTGTAAGTGCAGAAATGGAAGATTAAAGGGGTCCCAGGCAGAACTGTAGGCTCTTGCCCTCTTTTCCCCACTCCCCTGCCGGCCTCTCCCTTCTACGTGTTTTGCTCCATCTGGCACTGCTCTTTCTACTCCTTTTCCCTCAGTCTCTCTATCCCTCTATCCGTCTCCCTCCCTCTCCCTCTCTCTCTCTCTCTCTCTCCTTCAGTAAAGTTGTTTCCCTGTCCTGAATTTCAGAAAAAGCATTGCCCAAGGGCTTTGAGTTAGACCTATGTTTCTGCCTGATCTCTATCCCTAAATATCGATTTAATACTTAGCAAGTGTTTCTTGAGCTTTAATTTAGGTAACCCTATCTAGTCTCAAGACTTAAAACATCATCTGTGGGGCTCCTGGGTGACTCAGTGGGTTAAGCTTCCAACTTAGGCTCAGGTCATGAGGGTTTTGAGTTTGCGGGTTTGAGCCCTGCGTCGGGCTGCGTGCTGACAGCTCAGAGCCTGGAGCCTGCTTTGGATTCTGTGTCTCCCTCTCTCTCTGCCCCTGCCCCACTCATTCTCTCTCTCTCAAAAATAAATAAACATTAAAAAAATTTAAAAAAAAAAAAAAGAAAAGAAACATCGCCTGTAGACTCACATCTTCCAAGCTTGTGCATCTTTTTCTGACCTCTCCCCCAGAATCCCAACTTATATATCCAATGCCTCTGAATATCCATTCCCACTCAGATGTCTGATAAGCCTTTCAGTGTCCAAATCCAAAGTACCATGAAGTCTGGGTTTTTCTCCCTATCTCCCTGTTTTGAATCTAGCCCCACTCCCAGGCTGATTCCCACACATTCTCTGCAGTAATCTAGTTAAAACCAAGTCAGATCATGGTACTTTCTTGCTCGTAACCCTCCAGTGCTGCTCTTGTATTGAATAAAACCCAAATTTCCTATCAGGGAGTGCCTGCAAGGCTGTATGCGACCTGGCCCTGACTGCCCGAACTCATCATTGACTCTCCCCTTTATTCATTGTGCTCTGTAGAGCCTTGCTATATAGAACCTTGTTCCCAGAACAGGCCAAGTTCATTACCGCCTAGGGCCTCTGCACTCTCTATTCCCACCACCTGAGTATGGTTCTCCAGATCTTCATGAGGGTCATTCTCTCCTTCATTCTGGAGTATCAAATGCCTTTTCCTCAAAGAGGCCTTCCTCATCATCCCATCCCATTACTCTTTATCCCCTCTTTTGCTTTATTTTCCCTCATAGCATTTATTATGCTCAGGCAGAATATAAATTCCCTGAGACAGGGTCTTGCCTGCCTTGTTCTCACAACACTCCCAGCACCTAGTGAACAGTGCTTGGCACATTAGACAAATTCAAAACATTGTTGTTGAGGGTTGCCTGGGCAGTTCAGTCGGTTAAGCGTCCAACTTTGGCTGAGGTCATGATCTCACGGTTCATGGGTTCAAGCCCCATCTCAGGCTTTGTGCTCACAGCTCAGAGCCTGGAGCCTGCTTCAGATTCTGCATCTCCCTCTGTCTCTTCTCCTCCCCTGCTCTCATTCTGTCTCTCTGTCTCTCAAAAAAACAATAAACATTAATTCTTTTTTTCAAAACAGTTTTGTTGAGTGAACATTTGAATGTGCCCGACACACAGTGGACCTTGAATGCCTGCTAACTGAATGAATAAATATAACAGGTGCTGGGGATACAACAGTGAACAAGACAGGCAGGCCTGTTACGCTCATGGCACTTAGCCAGAAAGGCAGGCATTGAATATTTAAGAACAATAAAACAAAGAGTTTTATGATAGAGGAAGTTCCGAGTAGCAGGTGCCACTAATCTAATCTGGTATAGAATTCAACACCTTTCATGTATGGCCTTAAAAAGTAACCTCTCCTGGGCCAAGTAGCCACCTGTGCGCAAAAGTATCCTCAGTCTGAGTATCATCAGTTGTGCAACTTTTGCAGGGAAGAAACGGGATGTACGTAAAATGTCTGGCACCTAGTAAATGCTCAGTAAGTTTCTGCTACCATTGCTGTTATAATATATTAACACCTGTTCTACTTCATGGAACCCCTCAGCATCTTTTAAACTAGCTTACTACATTTAGAATGGCTTACATTTTGAATTCCACTGTGCCAAGTTAGAAGCCCGAAGCCTTCTTTCCCAGCCTTTCGCGAAGCCCAGATGTCAGTCCTTAGAACTGTGCTTCCCCAGCAACTTCATTCTCTTTGGGAAGAGACCAATGGGCTGATTCAGGCATCTGATGAACACCATCTTATTAACAAAAAGAGTGGCTGGAGTCTCCAGCTCTGGGCTACAGCACTGGCTGAGATTCAGACATTCTCAGTCTGGGGTACTGTAAGCCAAGGTAGCTGCTTCCATTAGTGGCAGTGGTGTGAACACTTTGTCCACAAGAGGTTTGAGGTGCTGTTTCTAGTTGAATAGCCCCTAACCCTGAGTCTCTGGCTCTCCTGGAGATTCTCTGAGTTCCTTAATGTCCTTAGTAAATTTCTTTTCTGCTTAAACTGGCTAAGGTAAGCTCTGTGTTTGCAACGAAGGACCCAAGTGACACACAGATCATCTGAATTATTAAGTGGCTTAGGACCCTATGTTGTGTATACCATATTGATTATTGATCAACGTCTTGTCCAGGTCAAAGGTATCAAGGAAGGGGCCCTCAGGTAAGGGACCTTTATTATCTTCTCCACACAGCCTTTCCCGACAGCAGCTAGAGGGTCTCTTCTGCCTCTCACGCTGTCGATGCTGCTTATTAACACTTGCCATGATCACCTTGCCTGGGACATATTGTAGGCTCTGTCTCATTCTTAAATTCTCTTCAAGTCTGCATTCATTCAGCTTTCACTGAGCACCTATTATGTGTCAGATATTAAGGACGCAGCTCCCTTCAAGGAATTTACAGTCTCCCCAGATGACTAGCCTGTAAGCAACAACTGACAGGCTTTGTGATGTAAGGTCAGCAGGATGTTAGGTTGGCAGGATAATGTAATGACTACATGCCTAAGCTTGGGGATGAGACTGACCTAGGTGCAAGTTCCGGTTCTGACATAGCTGGTGAATTTTGCTAAATTATTGAATCTCTTATGCTTCAATTGCCTCGCCTATAAAATAGTCAATAATCACTAATAGAGTGGTTGTGAAATTCACATAAAGTCACATAAGAAGTATTTAAGAGTGTCTGATTCTTTGCAACCTTCAATACGTGCCATTATTATCAACAACAGCAAGCATGTTTGGGGATGTCAGGAAATCCTTCACAGAGGGAAAAAGGCTTATTACTTAGAGGAAGTATTCTTAATCTAAGCAGGCAGGTGCACCTATTCATTCAGCTTTTTAGTCAACAATTTTTCATTTTTAAAAACGGTTTCTTGTAACATCCTGGGATGAGGAGTATCCTGTTTTGGTTCTTCTATTTTGCAAACAGAGAAAAATGTCAGAAGCTGATTACCTCATTCAAGTACATACTAGTTTTGTTGCTTAACTAGTTAAGGCTTTCTGTGAGAAAAGATTGTGCAGTAAATCTGATACTTCTCTGTGCAAAGCTTTCGGAGAACACAGAAATGCATAACCACTAACAGACACCACTGTGCTCGAGGTGAAGATACGGAGATAAACACACAGTGTAGACAGAAAAGTTAGAGGGGTCATTTTGTGGTATTGGGCTAGAGTTACAAGAATAAGGAAGAGCTCACAAAGAGGGCTGGTCAGAAAAGACATCAAAAAGAAGGTAAACTTTAAAGCTCGGCTTCAGGGCGCCTGGGTGGCTCAGTCGGTTGAGTGCCTGATTTCCGCACAGGTCATGATCTTGCGGTTTGTGGGTTCAAGCCCTGTGTCAAACCCTGTGCTGACGGCTCAGAACCTGGAGCCTGCTTCGGATTCTGTGTCTCCCCCTCTCTCTGCCCCTCCCATGCTCATGCTCTGTCTCTCTCTGTCTCTCAATAATAAATAAACGTTAAAAAATAATTAAAGCTCAGCTTCAAAATATTAATAGAATTTAGGCAGTGGGTACAGACATGTCATAGGGAGAGTGTCATAAAGCAGACGAGATATGAACAAAGGGCATGGTGGTAAAGACACATGCTCATTCAGGAGACCTCAAACAGCCAAACTCTGCCTGCAGGAAGTTCTTATGAAGGATGCATAGAAGATAAGAATTTGGAGATCATTGCTAGATCAAGGAGTTTGGATTTTTCATTCTATAGACAACTAGCAGCTACTGCAGGGCTCTGAGGAGAAGATTTTAGGCATATAAGCAGACCTTAATGGGAGAGCATAAAGGGTAGAATAATGGAGGCAAGAATTCAAATCAGAAGTCATTGCCATCATCCTGACATAAAATTGGCATTATGGTGGGATTGAAAGGAAGAGGTGAATGAAGCAGACATTTTGCCTGAGTAATTACCAGCACTTAGTTATTCGCTAACTATGGTGGGAGATGGATATTCCACACAGCATGAGTTGGAAGTTCCCTCAGCCCTGCATTATTTCTGAAAGTGCTGACAGACTACCTCTAGCAGAATCACTTAGGTTATTAAAAATATGGATTCCTGGGGCACTTGGGTGGCTCAGTTGGTTGAGTGTCCCACTCTTGATTTCAGCTCAGATCATGATGCCAAGGTTGTGGGATGGAGCCCTACACTGGGCTCTGCCCTGAGCACGGAGCCTGCTTGAGATTCTCTCTCTCTCTCTCTCTCTCTCTTACTCTCTCTCTCTCTTTCTCTCTCTCTTCCTCTGCCTCTCTCCCCCATTCAAGCTCTCTCTCTCTCTCTCTCTCTCTCTCTCCCTCTCTCTCTCTCTAAGACATAATTCAGATCCCTGGGTCCTATTTCAACTTGCTGGATCAGAATCACTGGGATCAGGAGCCCTACCATTATGCATTTCAATAAGCTTCCCAAGTGATTCTTCATGCCTGTTACAAGTTTGAGAATACCTGCCTTAGAGATTATTTGACCAACTGTATTTGCTTTCAAGAGGGGGAAACTGGGGTTCAAAGAGGTCACATAACTTCCCTAAGGCTACATAGCTATCTGGAACTAGGATGAGGGCTCCTAACTCACAGGCTTGACTTGTTCCGCCATGCCACCCAAGATTGATATCTGACGGCTGGGTGTTGCAAGGAAGGCACTGCTTCCTCACTTTCAAAGCAGCGAGGCAGAAAAAACTGGAACTAAAATCTAATGGATGCAGATGTGATTGGCTTAAAGTTCCAGCAAGCTGATGTCTGCCTGCTGTGGCCCAGAGGGCCATCCTGCAGGCAGGCTACTGCTGCTGTCCGTGCTCTTACCAGGGCCTGACTCTCAGACTCTGAGCATGCAGGTTCATGGGAATAGCCAGGGCCAGATGACCTCCTCAGAGCAGCCCTAACACACAGATGGGGGATGTTCATCCACACAGCTGATCCTGGCTCTCAGAGGGACAGCAGTGCAGTGAGTGTTTCTTGACTTACTACCCTAGATAGAGCAAGACTGGGAGGACTTTACTTAGCTGTTCTGAGTGTCAGCTTCTCTGATAAGACATGTGATTTGGAAGACTTACACTGAATTTGGAGAAAGAGGATCTGGGTTAAAGTCCTTTTCTAGCTGTAGAATTTGGGCCAATTATGATATATTGTTATCATGAGATTGACTATGCCAATCCCCCTATTTTATAGGTTAAAAAAAAAACAAAACAAACCCAGAGGGTCACCTGGGTGGCTCAGTCGGTTAGGCATGTGTCTTCGGCTCAGGTTAGATCTCACGGTTGATGAGTTCAATCCCTGTGCCAGGCTTGGTGCTGACAGCCCAGAGCCTGGAGCCTGCTTCAGATTCTGTGTCTCCCTCTCTCTCTGTGTCTCTCCCCAACTGGTTCTCTCTCAAAAGTAAATACATAAACATTAAAAAAATTGTTAAACCCAGAAACTCAGAGAGAAAAATAATCTGTTCAAAGCTACACAGCATATTCATTTCCTCAAAATGTCCATCAAAAGATGAATGGATAAGGAAGATGTGGTATGTATGTGCACACACACACACACACACACACGCGCACACACACACAGGAATATTATGCAGCCATAAAAAAGGATGGGCTCCCGCCATTTGAGACAACATGGATGGGTTTAGAGAATATTATGCTAAGTGAAATAAGTAAGACTGAGAAAGACAAATACTGTATTATTCCACTCCGAAGTGGAATATAAAAACAAGAACAAACAAAAAGCAAAATTAGACCTATAAAGAGAACAAACTAATGGTTTCCAAAGAGGAGAGGGGTGCTTGCAGGGATGGGCAAAACGGATGAACAGGAGTGGGAGATACAGGTTTCCAGTTATGGATTGAATAAGTCACAGAATAAAACGCATAGCATAGGAAATATGGTCAATGATATTGTAATAATGATGTATCAAGACAGACGTCAGCTACATTTGTGGCAAAAATAGCATACAGCATAAACTTGTTACATCACTACATGGCACACCTAAAATTAATGTAACATTGTGTATCAGCTGTACTCAAATCAAAGAAACAAATAAATATTAAAAAAATATCAACTGTACCTTTCTATTAATGCTTTTATGAAGCTCAAATATATATGTGTGTATATATGTATTTATATTTATGTAAATTATTACAAATAATTTATTAAATATTTATTAAATAATTAAGTATTTATATTTATATCACAGTATTTGTTGTGGGTGCCAGGGATTCTTCATCTACTCTTTTCATGTAGTAAAATGGTAGCCATCATTCCCATCCACCATACATACAACAGGTGTATAACAATGTAAAATGACACACACATACACGCATAAGAATTATGTAAAAGGATTTTGAGAAGAAAAGGATTAATTCAGGGTGCAAATATGTTTATGAGCCCATTTCTGGGCTGACATTATGTACTCTCTCATTGGCTTCCTAGGGCCATAACTGTTAAGAGGTGCTCCAACCCCTCCACACCCTACATTCAGAAAGGCGGCCATTACCACATTCTCTCTGTCTTGTTCGTCCACTACCCACCTCATTTTTTCTGGGGACAGAGGGTAGGGGATCTAACACAAGTATGTCTAATCAGGTTGCCCAAAACAAGGGAAGCCTCAGCAGATATTTGGACTTGCATCAGATAAACTAATCTGTTATTTTTAACTCATAAATATTTGTAGCCTTTGGGTCACTATGTCTTCTTAGAAGTCACCAAGCTCTAGTGTTCAGCATTAGACTCAGCCAAAGAAATTAGATGAAGTATAGTGGAAATACTGCCTCATGCTTCCTACTGCAAATCTTCACCCTTTCTTCTCCTGGCTTCAACTTTCTTCACAAAGATACAGTAGTAAAATACACTTATTGTTACAATTTTATTCTTATACACAGCAAAGTTTAAGAAACTCTTAAATCCTTAGACCAAAGTTTAAGAAATGCTGTCTTCCCTATGGTACAAGCCAATGTTTATGACTGGTAGGCTAGGCACATGAAGAATTTGTGGTGAATGAGTCAGTGGGAGGAAGGAAGAGAGGGGGAGAAAAAATAAGGAAAAGAAATGAAGGATCTGCGTGGTTGTGGTGCCAGGAGCCAGTAGAATTAAGTTCCGGTTCCAGCTCTGTCATTAACTTAGTGTGGGATGTGGGACGAGTCATACCGCTCTCTGGGCCACGACGTCCTCAAACTAGGACAAGGAAGAATTCTCTAAGACAGAGTTTTCCAACCTATGTGCCGTATTACAACAGTGCGCCACCAATGGGTTCTAAGTATGCTCTAAATTATGGAGTCTCTCAACACTCGGAATGCTCTGTGGGATTTGGAGTTACTGAGGTTCTGGGACCAGGTGCCTCTAACCAAGAGAAGTCTATCACAGGTTCCTTGGGGGAGTTATCTGAGCAAGATTTCAAAGGCCACCCCCATGGTTCCCAGAGGAGACACGGTGAGCCAAATGTACCATGTGTTGTTCTATGATGCCCTGTGTGCAGCCAAAAAAGTGTTTGATGGCCTGGGCATCTCAGCAGCCAGCTTCAGAGCAAACCACTAACCATCCTAGATAGAATCTGAGGACCACTAAGGAGTTTATTGCCAAGTGCCCAGGGATTGGAGCCCGCCCAGCCCAAGATGCAGCCAGTTGGGGACGGATTGGTGGGGAGTATACAGTGGGGCTTTCTGGTCTGCCCAGCAATAAATGATAGCCCAGAATCTCTGTCTTTACATTCATCAGATTCTCTTGTCCTTCTGTTGCTGACAGACAAGAAGCCCATTTAGGGGTTTCCGTGTTAGTTGCAGGGCAACCACTCTTCCAGTACATGTGCAATGCATTTAATTAGCCTCTCATTACTATTTTGCAACACAAGATATGTAGAAGTGTGAATCTGAAATATTTTTGCTTTCTCATAAAGAGATTTAAACGCTGATTTGTCAGCATAAGAAAAGAAAAAAGGCTAGTAGGTGTCTTTAATTCCAGAAACTACAAATCTTCAAGTGACGATAAACAATGGTTTTAACATTTTTATCATCTACTTGCACAAATGAAGTTTCTTACCAATAGAGGTTGCCAAGGATTTGAAGTGGTCATCATTAAAATGGCTTGAACAGAGCTGCATATAGCCACATTGAGCATAATTTGTTGGTAAAAAGCTATGTCAGTAAAAGTATGTTCAAATTTCTCATTTAATTTTTGAATTTTATTCAGAATCTTCTATACATTTAATATTTAACATTCCCTAAATATTTTGTATTTTATGTTTCCTGTAAATTTATAAAGCATAATACATTTTTTCACCAAGGTTTATTTAGCTATTTCCAGATTCCATCTCATTTACTCATTGTCCTACTCAAATATTTTCATTTTCTATGGGTGTGAGATGTGAGAAAGCTGGATACAGTTGTCTAGGGTAGTAGTTCTCAGCTGAGGTGATTCTGCCACCCAGGGAACATCTGACAATGTCTGGCGAACATATTCGTTTCTCGCCACTGGGGAGCTGCTTACCAGCAACTAGTGATTAGCAGCTGAGGAAGCCGCTAAAACATCCTCTAGCGCACAGGATAGTCCCCCATAGCGTTATTGGACCCAACATGTCAATAGTGCCAAGGATAGAAGTCCTATTCTAGGGTCCCTCTCACTCTAAAGTTCTGTGAGTCTGAATTATGACTGTTCTTGAGGATAGTATGTGGTAATATTGGGTATGGCTAGGAATGGCCAGCTCTAACCTCCTAAGCACATTTATAATAGTAAACCCATCCCTTCTCGGCCTTTTGGCTAAGATCAAGTGTAGTATCTGTTCTTATCAGTTTAATATAATGGTAGACCCAGTAGGCAGGTAAAACGTGGGGCAAGACTTCCTGTATGCTTACAGGAAATCAAGCTCCGGATAGTTGCTTGAGATGGTATATATTTCCAAGCAGTAGGTGTATTACTTCTATGACAACATCAGCACCCCTAGGTGAGTATCTTCCTTTCTTTCCCTCTTTACTTGTTTTCAAGTTCCATATTCTGAAATCAACTTTTTTGTTCCACTGGACTATGACCTATCTTATTTGTCAGCAACTCTCCCCTCCCTACTCTAGGCCTCCCTGGGACTGGCTCTGTTGGGATGGGTCATCTGATAGGCAGAGGTTTGCACTGAGCAGTTTTTTAAGCCACCCCAATCCTCATTGCTCCCACTTGTAATTTCTTTGGAAGTTGAAGTCATCGAATGCCCTACCTCCAGGACTAAAACCTTTCACATCTTCCCTCTTTGATGCACCCTCCCTGTTGAATTTTTAGCACTTTAGGGTGATTCAAGAGATGAAGGATTAAAACTGTCGGGACAGTCATACTTCTTGATCAAAACGGCCCCTGCCACCCGTTCAGTCAATTTTTACAACACATTCACATCTGCCACCTGGTACCAAGAGTAGATTTAGTGTAGCATTAGATTCTTTTATTTATACTGGGATTTAATTGAATGTGGGCAATCGTATTAATTCTTGCTCTTGGCTGGAAGAAAGCTCAACAGGCCCACTGTCTCTGCTAGGTAAATGTAAGTAAGTCATTCCGTTCTCTGGGGCTTCACTGAGCTTATATGTAAAAAGAGCGGTATAGCAGCCCAAAGGCTGCTGAGATTCTTTCCACCTTAAAACAAAAGAAAAAGCACTGAAATTTTGAAAAATATATTGGTATTAGGACATGCACACTTTATGGTATTGGCTTGTTGCTAAGGGTGTCATTTCTACTGAAATGAGGAAGTTGGTTTTTACAGTTGGAGTCAGGAAATAGTTTACATCCTTCTCTAGGGTTTAGAGTCCCTGGAAGATTAAGGTCACTGGTGTGACCCATGATAGCACTTAAGAGTTGGAGAAACCAATCCTTTCATTCACTTAAGGAACATATATTAGGCCCCTATTATGCTCTTTGAGTACAATAATATTTGTCTTTATTTTGCAGATGAGAAAATTAAGGCACCAGATGGCTAAAGAGACTGTTAAAGACAACCCCACAGTTTTGACCAAGGAGGAAGCGGAAGGGCACCAGGGCACAGGGGCTAGGTCCAAAATGATTAAAAATTTCCCATTCTCTGTTCCATAATTTGAATCTCAAATATTTGTTTCTCTGACTTAAAATTGCAACTTAAAATACTCATTGTTTACCACCCTGGTTTGTAGTGTTATGCTATCGATCAAAAGCAGGAGCATAATTTAATGTGTTTTTTGGTTGTTATTTTTTTTAATACTTCACTTATTGTCCTGCTTGTTTAGAAAAACTGCTTGAGTTTTTTTCTCACACTGCTAGGTCATGCTCACTAGATAGACAACATATTTCACCACAATGCAACAACTAACACTCCTACTGTAATTTCCCTCCTATTCTCAGTAGATAGTTGAGTTGCAACAACATACTTCAACTCATGATGGGAGACTGTCAGTCCAGCAAAGAAAATGTGTCCTACTGATGCATATTCCAGTTTAGAGACCTCCCTTTCTACCTTCTTTCATGAGGCATCTCAGGGTGACTTAATTAGTAAACCCCTAATTCGTTGTCCGTATTTTGGAGACCATGGGACCTCAGTGTGCATTATGATCCTCAAGGCTCTCAAATCTTTTAAGGTCCCTAAGTGTTCAATGTCCTCAACTCAGAAGGCAAATGACTACATTCTTAGGCCTCATTTTATTGCATTTGCCTCAGACTTTGTTTCCTTAATTAAGTACGTGTCTTTAGCCAAAATGCTTGGGTAGTATTGGCAAAGCAAGGCAATTGGAAATGTGTTTAGAGAACTTCCTCCTGGTTTCACACTAGTTAAAGCTATATATCATCACCAACATTTAGTGTTGTCTAGTTTTTCTACTTTTAGCCAGTATAATGGATTGGAAGAGGTAGGGGCACCTGGGTGGCTCAGTCGGTTAAGCATAAGCCTCCAACTCTTGATTTCGGCTCAGGTCATGATCTCATAGTCAGGTCGAGTGATGGAGCCCCATGTCAGGCTCTGTGCTGGGTGTGGAGCCTACTTAAGATTCTCTTTCTCACTCTCTAAATAAATACATAAATATTGGAAGTGATATCACACTGTGGTTTTCTTTCTTTCTTAAGTTTATTTGCTTTCAAAGAGGGAGAGATAATACATGCAGGAGGGGCAGAGAGGGAGAGAATCCCAAGCAGGCTCCACACCATCAGTGCGAAGTCCCATGCAAGATTCAAACTCACAAAGCAGGAGACCATAACCTGAGTCAAGATCAAGAGTCGGCCACTCAGCCAACTGAGCCACCCAGCCGCCCAAACACACTGTGGTTTTAATTTGCATTACCTAATGGTTATTATCTTCCATACATACATACATACAGTCAAGTGTCTCAAATACGTATAAGTGTGTGTATATATATAATCAATCATTACGTATAAAGAAACTCACATCTATCAGATATATGATCTGCAAGCATTTTCTGTTAGGCTGCAGTCTGTCTTTTCACTTTCTTAACAGAAATTTTAAAAGAGTGCATGTTTTAAAATTTGATGAAGTCCAAATTGTCCATTTTTAATTTTGTGGATTGTGTTTTTGATGTCACGTCTATGAAATGTTTGGCTAATTCGAGGTCTTATAAGTTTCCTACATTTTAGAGGTTTAGGAGTAGTGTAGTTTTAGATTTTAAATTTAGATCTGCGATCCATTTTGAGTTAATTTTTGTATATTGTACAATTTCATTTTTTTGCATATAGATATTTAATTGTTCCAGTGCTATTTGTTGAAAAGATTGTCCGGTCTCTATTGATTTCATTTGTACCTTCATCAGAAAACAGTTGTCATAAACATGTGGTCTGTTTCTGGACCCTCCATTCCGATCCAATGATCTATTTGCATATCCTGATGCCAATATGATACTTTTTTTATTACTGTTACTTTGTCATAAGTGTTGAAATCACATGGTACTGCTCCTTCAAACTAGCTCTTCTTTTTCAAAGTTGTTTTGACTGTTCTAAGTCATTTGCATTTCCATTTGAACTTTACAGTCAAATTACTTCTGCAAAAAGCCTGCTCAGTGTTTCTTTGTGTTCCTCCTTCTCTGTGCTTCACCTGAACTCTCTCTGGAGGCAATATGCTGAGGGAAGGGGAGAGGAGGGGAGAGGAAGGGGCAAATCATCTGATTGTCCTTCACTGCCGAATGTCCATGTCTTGAAAAATGTCATTTCGTATATTTTGTCTTTTTCTCTCTCTCTCCCTTCATTCCTTCCTTCCTTCCTTCATGTTATGTCAGGCAGGAGGGTAAATCGAGTTCCTGTTCCTCCATCTTAACTAGAAGCAGACTTGTGGTTACGTTTTTTGAAGTATCCTTATCTTCTAGATTAACATACTGAACTATGTTCAGAAATGACATGATATCTGAAATTTGCTTCAGTATACTCCTGATGTCAGAAAACTTTTCTATGGGCTTGAAATTTTCCACAAAAACTTTTCACCATAAGGGTCTTAATACCTGCCTATCTTACAGGATTGCTGTGAAGATTAAATGTGGAATTATATGTAAAGGGCTTTAGAACTATGCTTAGAACTTAATGAAGAGTAGCTATTAATACTATATACTTGTATCAAGTCAACCATCAAAGATATACAGAAGTCTGATTAAAAAAAAACAACCTCCAATGAAAACCTTTTAATCAAGAATAATTGTAGCAATGATGCCTGGGGCAATGGAGATTCAGTTTGGGCATCAACTCCTCTAGATTTGTTCTTTCTCTGAATTGCCCTAGTCCCCTGTTCCATCCACTCTCAAAGCACTTAAATATGGCCTGATAGCTCTACATTTATGTATCTGCCTCCAATCTCCTGACATCTCCTTGCATTCATTTCTGTATCCTTAGAGCCCAGCACAGAGTAGACACTCAAAACTCACTTGTGGAACTGGTTCACATTGCCATCTCACCTGCCCACCTCTGTGACCCTCTTCTTTCTGCACACTTTGTTCCCACCTCTTGCTCAGTCTGCCATGGGTTGATGTGTTCTTGTTTGAGAGCGTTCGCCTTCAGTTTCTACCTATGTACTTCCTCAAGCTCACTATAAGAAGTTGGGAAAAGCTCTGTGCCTCTCCACACCTTTTCCAAACACGTCCTGGTTGTGGCTTGTTTGAGCCAGGCAGCCAGAGGTCAGGTGACAGTAAGGAGGTAGCAATGAAAGGAGGTCTCTAAGGATAAATTCAGACCTGCATGGCACCGCTTCAAGCTAATCCTCCACATCCTCTTGGTCTTCTTGGATAGACCAAGGTGAAATATTCAATCAAGAAAACTGAAGAACTTAGAACATAGCATGTTAGGACTAGAAGGGCCATTGAGATAATTGAGCCTTCTTTTAACAGAGGGTAATATTCTTAGAAACAAACAAACAAACAAAACAAAACAAAACAAAAGCATATATTTCCTACCTCTATCCCCGACATGGAGCTAGTCTGGTCAATAATGTGGGAAGAGATAGTCCTGCTCTCATACCTCTTTTGCACATCCACCAAATGTGTGCACAAGCGCATAGGTGCACACACACACACACACACACACACACACACACCCCTTCTTTGCAGCTGGAGGCATCTCTGAAGAATCCTTAGGTCATTGATAAACAAGAGGACAGTGGGTACTTGAATTCCTGGTTTCCTTTCTTTCTATTAACTAGTCGCCAATGCCACTCCTGACAAAAACAACAAAATGTTCCACAGATGTGTCTGTCTCCTGGATGTCTGAGCTGTGGGATCCAATTTTAGTAGAAGTGCTACTGGAACAATCACTGTTTTCAAGAAAGAATCAGAGGGAGAGATGAATAGGCAGAATGCAGAGGATTTGGGGGCAGTGAAAATACTGTGTATGATACTCTAAGAATGGATACATATCACTGTACCTTTGACCAAACCCATAGAATGCACAATACCAAGAATGAATCCTCGTGTAAACTGTGGACTTTGCATGATAAGGATGTGTGGATTCATCTATTATAGCAAACATGCCATTCTGGTGGGTGATGTCGATAATGGGGTGGGAGGATGCGCATGTATGACAGCAGGCAGTATATGGGAAATCTGTATCTTCCTCTTAATTTTGCTGTGAAGCTAAAGCTGCTCTAAAAAATAAGGTCTTTAAAAAAAAGAATGAGTCAGAAATGTTTCCAGCTCTTTTCAAGGGGGAAAAAGGCCACGTGATGTCCAAACTGAGATGGTTTGAAAGCGGAGAAATGAAAGATACTTTCTGCTTGAAGGCTGGAAAACATCAAAATCGGTTTGAGAGTGTGCATGTGAGAGTGGTTTAATAGCACCATCCAGTGGCACAAAGCAATATTGCCACTAAAACTCAAAAACAGGGTCCAATCATTTAAAAAAAAAAAAAAAGTCAACAAGTTTTAATTTGAGAGCCTCTGATATGTCAAGCTTTATATTAGACACTGGGAACATAGCAACTGTTATTTACAAAAATCTGTACACTGATTTCAGAAAGATTTGTACATGTTGCTCTTATAGGTATCCCTAATTTGCTGTCTTCACCACCAAAAAGGTGAGTCAGGCCTCTAGGACAGGAGTTTAGGATAGATCTTCCTTACTTCTTAGTCTAGGGTCCAAAGTGATGTCAGCTGGCTCAGAGCCTAGAAAACACAGATCTTTTGAACCCCAAGCTCCTGATGTGGGCATTTTGGGGGAAGCAAGACTTTTTGCAAAGTCTCCCCTAGAATACTACTACCCAGTTGTTGTTAATCCGGGAATGCAAATGTATATACTTTCTTGAGTCTTGAGTAGGGCATTTAGATTTGGGTCATTCCCATGAAATCTTGAAAAATCTCCATGACTTCCTCCCCACAGACTATAATATGACTAGGACTCAAAAAGGATCTGATCAATCGGCAAAATTTTCTTCCTTCCGGTTTCTCATGACTCCACCTTGTGAGTGCTGATCAGACCCCAGTTGGAAATAACTATGGTTTATACTTCCAATGAGGGAAGGCGTCTTTGCTGGACATCCTGGATTACTTGTATACAGGCCAAGCAGTCTGTTGCTAGCTGAGCTCTTACTTTGCCATTTTCGTTTTTTTCTGAGTCTCATCCACAGACCATTGGGTAAAGCTGAAAAGTTTTTTGGTTCCAGTGATCAGTATTAAACCTTTTTGTTTGTCTCTCAGTTGCAGAAGTAGCTTGGACAAGGCATTTGCTTCCTCTGACCTCCATTTCTTTCAGTAGAAAAATAAAGTCTGGAATGATTGGACGTGGGTAATCAGTTGTGTTATCCTGCTGGAGGATGTATGAAAAATATTTTAGAGCTTCAGACAACCCAAACTCTTAAAAACCTGAAAAGTTCACTAACCAAAGAAAGACTTGGATTTTAATTTCTGCCAATAGGGCCCACTAGTTACTCTAAAGGGCCCGCTGTATAAAATATAATTAGATGGTGAGTCAGACCAACACAGTAGACACAGTTTTAATGCATTATTGCACTTACTAGAGTGAGGAATTTTCTGAGGGTCTAAGAATTAAATAGTAATAGTAACAACTAAAGCCTGAGCAAGGAGTAGGAAGTAAATGAGCAGAGGAAGGAGCTATAAATGAGGTTGCCTGGAAGTCAATATTCATGTTGTTGCAATCAACGTGCCCATCATAGGTGTCTGGGATTCTCCCAGATGTCATTGAAGGAAATATAGTCCACAAGTTTAAAAAGTCCACAAAACGCACAAGGAAAAAGCAACAGACAGCAGAAACAATAATGAAAGACTTAGACTCCCTCCCCAAAGACTTCATATATTGGCATGAGCTGATTGAAATGTACGATAGTCACATGTAAAGGTTAAAGGAAATAACAGAGGAAATAAAAATAGGAAAAGAAAACAAGGATATAAAAAAAATAATAAGGCAAGTTTTAGAAAGAACTAAATAAAATTTGTAGATTTCAAGTACACACACACATCTCAGTGGCTAAGTGGAACAGAACTGAAGATACTGATGAGGAAGCATAAGGCAAGTTTAGGGCAAAGCACCAGCTAACAACCCCCACCCCTCCAGGTGGGGTAAGTGTGATATTCCTCAGGCACTCCTAGCTGCCCAAGAACAAAGGAAAGGAAAGAAAACAAATGGTTAACTGATAGAGATCACAGCCATGCAGGACCTGAGTCTCCATCAGGTTACAAATGTCTTAGTAAATTACAAGAAAAAGGCAATCTTATCAACAGCTTAATCTCCAGAAACCTACAGATTCAGTTACCTGGAGCTCCAACGTCACCGTCCATCCATAGTGATGTGGGGAACAAAGACAAGAAGGAAATGGTAGGTATAGTTAAATTTCTTTATACCCTGCAGACCATTGACAAATACTTGAGGCAAAGTATAACATTTCTCAGGAAACTCCCCACTGTCTTAATGTTAATACCTTACTAGAGGAAAACAACCTTAGCTTGACAATAGCAAGGCCCCAGGCATCTTATGAGTTCTCTTTAGCAGAGACTCAAAGTCCTTTTGGAGGCCTCCTTTTTTCCTTTACCTCCCCCAACTCCATAGTATATAATCAGTCTTCCCAACCCCACTACAGCTTTTTCAGCCCACAGGTCCCTGCTCCCCATCTGTGCTTTAATAAAATCAGCTTTTTGCACCAAAGATGTCTCAAGCTGTCAGCTCCAAACCACCACCACTCCAAAGTCCCAGCAAGTTGATGCTAATAAGATGATTTCAGGTGGAGACCCTAGAGAGCATCAGGATGGGCCTGGTGACCAGAAAAACAGGTGATTAGAAG
Organism: Herpailurus yagouaroundi; assembly: GCF_014898765.1. Lineage (NCBI taxonomy): Eukaryota > Metazoa > Chordata > Mammalia > Carnivora > Felidae > Herpailurus > Herpailurus yagouaroundi. The sequence continues at coordinate 55,310,914 of NW_024412388.1, forward strand.
ATTGAAACTTTCAGCCCCACCTGTCCACCGCAGGTAAAGCGGCGTGGAGGTTAAAACCCTAGAGTAACTCTTGAACATTGAAATTTGAAGAGCTGCTAGGTTAGTGAATACATCAAGGTGCTGGGTTGAGGGGTGAGCCCAGAGAGGGCATAGAAGCCCTGCACCCCTCGCTCTATACTTGTCCTATGCATCTCCTCCATCTGGCCGTTTCTGGGTTGTACGCCTTTTTAGTAGGTCAGCAAACGTAAGTAAATGTTCCCCTAAGTTCCGTGAGCCATTCTACCAAATTACTGAACCCAAGGAGGGAGTGATGGGAACCCCAATTTAGAGCTGGTAGGTCAGATATGCAGATGACAGCCTAGGCTTGTGACTGATGTCTGAAGTAAGGGTTGTCTTATGGGACTGAGCCCTTAAACTGTGGGATCTGATGCTGTCTTCAGGTAGATAGTGTCAGAGCTAAGTTGCATTTGTTGGGGTTTGGGCGTGGGGGGCAGGGGGGTAGGGGACAGAACTGACAGACAAGAAAGAATCCTTGAGACGTCTTTGGTGCAAAAAGGTTATTTTATTAAAGCAGGGGGATAGGGACCTGTGGGCGGAAAGCGCTGCACTGACTGATTCTATGCCACAGAGTTGGAGTTGGAGTTGGGGAAGGTAAAGGCAAAAGGGAGTCCTCCAGAAGGACTTTCATATGCTAAAAAGGACTCATCAGACTCTGGAGGCCTTGCTGTAGTCAAGCTAAGGTTGTCTTCCCTCTAGGGAAGGAGTTCCTGGAGAACTGTTATACTTTGTATTTGCCACAAGTATTTGTCAACGTGTTGCAGGATTTTTTTTTACCTCAATAACCGGGATTCATTATCTCACCGCTTCGAAGAATGAAGAGGTGGGCACAAAATGAGCAGCAGGCAGAAGTTTATTAGAGTATAAGATTAGAAGGGGGGGGGTGCCTGGCTGGCACAGTTGTTTAAGCGGCTGACTTTGGCTCAGGTCATGCTCTCGTGGTCCGTGAGTTTGGGCCCCGCGTCGAGCTCTGTGCTCACAGCGCAGTCTGGAGCCTGCTTTGGCTTCTGTGTCTCCCTCTCTCTCTGCTCCTCCCCTGCTTGTGCTCTATCTCTCTCTGTCTCTCAAAAATAAATAAATGTTTAAAAAAAATTTTTTTAAAGATTAGAAAGGAAGAATAGTAGGAAAGCTCTCTTTACAGAGTGGGAGCATTCAAAAGTGAATGACTGCAACAGTAGGCAAGGGTCCTTGTTTTATAAGGTTCTGGTCAGCCCTCCCTTCCTTTCCCCTTCCTTCCTTCTCAGGCTCTACCCTTACTGGCTGGATACTCTAGGTGCTGGGTTGTCCATTCCTGATTGGCTAGATTCCATCATATGAGGGGTGATCTATGGCCATATCATCCTTGTGGGTCATACGTTTTATGGTCTACTACTTATTTTTAGTTAGATCTTTTGTCAAATTCCTGAGGGAAACCTGAAGGGGAGTAGGTGGTGTCTATTACATGCTTAAGAGGGACCTTACGCCTGAGGGGGTTTGCTGTGGTCAGACACTCCCAGCATTGTTCCAAAATATGTGTTTTTCCCCACCCAGGGAACTCAGGTCCTAACAGTTCCCTCTCTGCCTACTGAATCCTATCGTTTCCTATCATAAATGGGCTGCAGATTATAAAGAAATTTAACTATACCTACCATTTCCTTCTTGTCTTTGTTTCCCACATCACTATGGAGGGGAGGGTAATGTTGGGGCTCCAGGAAACTGAGTCTATAGGTTTCTGGAGATTAAGCTGTTGATATGATTGCCTTTTTCTTGTAATTTACTTAGACATTTGTAAACTGATGGAGACTCAGGTCCTGCATGGCTGTGATCTCTATCAGTTAACCATTTGTTTTTCCCTTTCCTTTGTTCTTGGGCAGCCAGGAGTGTCTAAGGAAGGTCACACATACCCCACCTGTGGGTGGGGGACTGTTGTTAGCTGGTGGTTTGCCCTAAACTTGCCTTATGCTCCCTCATCACATTTGTAGGACACCCAGTCAGTGTCTTCTGAGTATTGGAGAAGTCTTTGATGTGGGAAAATCTGTCCATCCTCCCATCCATCTGGTGTCAGAGGTTTTTAAAGTAGAGAAGAAAAATAGTTTTCCTCTAAAGGTTATTTCTATGTTTTGGCTACTGTGAATCATGTTGCTCTGAATATTACTGTGCAAATATCTGCTTGAGGCCCTGCTTTCAGTCCTTTTGAGCATAAACCTACAAGTGGCATTGCTGGATCATACCACGATTCTAGGTTTGATTTTTTTGAGGAACCACCACACCATCTTCTGTAGCAGCTGCACCATTTTACGTTCCCACCAGCAATGCCAATGCGCGGAAGGTTTCAATTCAATTTCTCCACATTCTTTCCAACCTTGGTTATGTTCTGTTTTTGTTTATTATTGTTTTGTTTTCAGAATAGCCATCCTAAGGGGTGTGAAGTGGTGTTTCTTTGCAGTTATAATTTGCATTTCCCTAGTGATTAACGATGCTAGGCATCTTTTATGTGTCTATTGGCTATTTGCATATCTTCTTTGGAGAGATGTTTATTCAAGTCTTTTGCCCATTTTTTAACTGGGCTGTTTGTTTTTGTTGTCACCGAGCTGTAGGAGTTCCTTCTATATTCTGGACAGTAACCCTTTATCAAATATATGACTTACAAGTGTTTTCTCACAATTCTGTATGTTGCCTTCACTGTTAATGGTATCTTTTGACACACAATAGTTTTGAATTTTAACAGAGAGCAATTTATCTATTCTTTTTTATGGCTTGTGCTTTTGGAGTCATATCCAAGAACTCTGTCTCAAATCCATTGTAAAATTAAGTGCATTTTGAATGGCCTGATTTTCCCTAGAAGGGCTAGGCTATTGTTTTTCTTTTTGTTTTTACAAAGTGAATCATTAGCATAATGATAACAACAAATAATGTAAATCCCCGTGCGCGTCATCTGAGTCTATATCTGCCCTGGGCACTGTTACCAGTCGTGTCCTTCCTCTAAAATATGTAGAAATAGACAATGGGATACTCTGGCTTAGCGGACAAATCACTCCCAAAATAAATACATGAATAAATAATTACCGACACTAAAATATTTTAAAAGAACTTTAAAAACCTAGTCTAATTTTCTCTTAAAAGAGCACTGCGTGGCTAAGTGGTAATAGTAATAATAGGTAACATCTACATCACATTTAATATGTGCTAGACACTGTTAAAAGCATTTTATTTGTGTTTTAATTTTTATTTATTTTTTTGTTAAAAGTATTTTAAATGTGTTAACTCACTTAATCCTTACTGTTATTATTGCCAAGTTAAAGGCTATGAAATTGAAGTATAAAAGCATTCAGGAACTTGCTCAAGATCACATAGCTAGTAAGGACTAGAGCCAGGATTCAAGTCCAGGCAGGAGGCTGTTACAATCTCTAGTCTTTGCCACTTCATTTACACTACGTCTACATGATGAGTCATCAGAGGGGACACCACCGATCACGAAACAAAGCCCTGTTTACAATGACACATATTCCAATGTTGAAAAGGTCCCACTGTGTCTCGTAGAAAAGAAAGATGCATGGTTGACATCTTTGCATCTACATTTTCAATTTATTCAACACATAATTACTAAGTGTCTACTATGTGCCAGGCACTGTTATAGATACTTGGGATACAACAATCAGGTTTCCTGCTCAGATGGAATTTACAATCTCGACAGGAAGGTTGACGATAAACAAGCTGAGGACCATCTACTGTAATGTCTGGTCACGGTATGTGCTGTGGAGAAAGTAGACTGAGAACACACAAGATGATGAGGAAGGCTACTTTACTTTAGTTCAGGTGGTCAGGAAAGACCTCTCTGGGGCGGAGACCCTGGATCACAGCCATGAGGAAGTAAGGAGGGGAACCGTGTAGTGAGGCACAACAGAGCCAGACTGCTTGGTACTGTGTGACCTTGAAAACGTTTCTGGAAATTTTTGTATCTTGGATTTTCATATGGACTGAATGTTTGTGTCCATCCAAAATTCCTACGTTGGAATCCTTACCATCAGTATGATGGTATTAGGAGATAAAAGCTTTGAGAGGTAATTAGGTCATAAGGGTGAAGGCCTCCTACATGGGATTAGTGTTCTTATAAAGGAGACCACAGGGAGGTGCCTGGGTGGCTCATCAGTTGAGCTTTGACTTCAGCTCAGGTTGTGATCTCAGGGTTTGTGAGTTCCACCCGCATTGGGCTCTGTGCTGACAGCTCAGAGCCTGGAGCCTGCTATGGATTCTGTGTCTCCCTCTCTCTCTGCCCCCCTCCCGCTCACATACTGTCTCTCCCTCTCTCAAAAATAAATAAACATTAGGAAAAAAAAAAAAAAAAAGATCACAGGCAGCTTTCTAGCTGTTTTACCACCATGTGATGACACAAGGAGATGTTGGCAGTCTGCAGCTGCCAACAGTTCTCATAAGAACCTTACCCTGCTGACCCCCAAACTCAGATTTTCAGCCTCCAGAACTATAAGGAGTCAACTTGTTCATTGGCCACCCAGTCTTTAGTAATCTGTCATAGCATCCTGAGCTGACTGAGATAGGTTCCTTTATCCGTGAAACAGAGATACTAACAGTAGTTGCCTCAGAGTGTCGCGAGGATTAAGTGGTTTACCTGTATGTCACTGATTCTAAGACCTTCTTTTTCGCAGTTTAGCATCTCAGAATCAGGATGTTCTTACGAAGAATGGGGCTTCCCCCTGCCGATGTCCACGCAGCAGTCCTGATAAAGTAATTGCTCCCCAGTTAGGACTATCACTGTTCCAGGTGACACAACAGGATACTTGCAATTGCTCCATGTTTCAGGACACAAGTCATTAAAGACGATTAAAAAAAATTTTTTTTTAATGTTCATTTTTGAGAGAGAGACAAAGTGTGAGCAGGGGAAGGCAGAAAGAGAGGGATACACAGAATCCAAAGCAGGCTCCTGGCTCTGAGCTGTCAGCACAGAGCCTGACATGGGTCTTGAACTCACGTACCATGATGGGATCATGACCGGAGCTGAAGTCGGATGCCTAACCGACCGAGCCACCCAGGCACCCCCATTAAGGACCATTTTAGGATGCAACCTGAATCCTACCTATTGGAAAACGTTCCAGGTGGCACTTTATAGTCAGATTCCAAGAAACTCCAGTATCAAAACCGGAGAATGGGTGTCAGTGGCTTGAAAGAAAAGTTTGGAACTAGAATCCTAAAGTGAAGCACTCCCAAAACTTATTGAGAATAGACAGTCTCCAAATGTAAATAAGTTTTAGAAATATGTTAAATAACTTCTTTTTCTTATAGTTTCCCTTTTATATGTGAATGTTTGTGATCTCTGGTTTTTTAAATGCATTAACATAAGTGCCATCTTTGCTAAGTATAAAATGAAAACTCAAAGTGAAAGAAAGCCATGTTCATATTTAATTAGCATACTTTTTCATAGTGGCTCATAAAATAATAATGTGTTTTATAAACAAAGCATCTTAGCATCAGTGAAACGTAGGTGAATCTTTTAGAATAGTGTTTGTTACTAAGTAAAAAGGTCATAAAAGGTTATATGCTGTATGATTCCAACTACAAGGTGAGACTATGGAGATGGTAAAAAGATCAGGGGTTGCCAGGGGTTGGGAAAAAAAAGAGATAAAAAGGAGGAGCACAAAGGACCTTTAGGACAGTGAAACCACTCTGTGTGGTACTATAATGCTGGATACATGTGCATGAGGTCAACCCATAGAAAGTACACCAACAATGAGCCCTAATGTGAGGTATGGACTTCAGTTCAATTTATTTAAATACTTATAGTCAATGGAGGTTCATCAATCATAAAAAAATGTGCCCTCTGTTGGGTGATGATAATGGGGAGGCATACCCATGCTGTCTATGGGTAACCCACGTACCTTTTGCTTAATTCAGCTGTGAACCTAAAACTCTTCTAAAAATTAAGATTTTTTTTTTTTAAAGAAAAGCTGAGGTCCTGGAAGAAACTACAGATTTCTGCAAATATTTTTCTAGTCATTTTTCTCGGTCTTATTGTGTTCCCCATCTCCTGTCACATACACAAAATAAGTAAGCACAGAGCCTGAGGAGATACCAAATACCTCCAAGTTGAGAAGAGAGTGTTCTAAGGAATTCAAGAGACAAACCGGTGAGGAGATTTGAAAAGTAGCACTGATAGCCCTTCTCCCTTTAACTTCAAGATGACGGATGTAGGGGATGATAGTGCACTCAGAGAAATCAGAAGGTTTTTGACGAGGGAAGTGTATGCTCTGTTTCCCCTCTGCCCTGGGAGATAGGGAGCACATGTGGAGTTGTCAACACCATGGTCATGGTGTGTGAGGCACCCAGGCTGATGGGCCAGAGGTGAACTCAGCTCCTTCACTCACCAATGGAGCACTGAGAGCAAAAGATGTTTCTGGTATAGCCAAGAGGATTGTGGATGTGACACTGGAAGATAGACAAGCTCGGAGCACCTGGGGACCAGGACAATTCCCCTATTATGTATGGTCAACAGGCTCTGAGGGCCCCTGGAAACCTAGATGCCATGTTAGAGTAAAAAAGATTGAGGAAAATTTTTAAAGGGATAGCATTTCCCCTAAGAACATCTGTCAAATTTTACTCTGAATTGGCAACATTGTATTTCATTACTGATGAAGTAGTTGTTCTGAAGAAAGAAACCATGTTTAGCTCTAAGGGGAAAAAGGACAGTTCTAAGGATATGACTTGAAAATTCTTACCTGATATATGCACATAGCCTTAGAAAAGCCATTAATCTGGACAAATTATGAGTGGGGAGTAGTGTCCTCTAAACCCACAATGTGAAGAAAAATTTCTTCAACTACCAAGGAGTTTCCCTTATTTTGTAGTCACTTTCTTACAGGAATATAGACAATTTATCAAAATCATAAAAGAACAATATTAGGTTCTTTTGAACGTTCACTTTGTTTCCAGATGAAGAATTCTAGATTAAATTTTTGCAATTCAGTGATACACGTACTTTTTATTGTATTCATTAGGAGGGGAGGGGATGCCAGCTACTTCTTTCCACCGTGGATTAATTGACACACTAAAGAAACACTCAGGGAAGCTTGTTTTCCTTAAAAACAACGACCACAAAAAAGTATGAACTCCTCCTAACTATATAGAAATTCCAGCAGAAGATTGAGGGACACCAAGAACACAGAGACAAAGAGATTCGAGAAAATTTTGTGCGATCATCTCCAAAAAGAAGCCTCAAATGTTGTATGTAAAAAAGGAGGTGAATGCCAAATTGTGTGATGAACACAAGAGGATTGCAAATGGAACGTGGGAGTTAATCCTAGAAATTCATGAGCAAGTCTGGACATGCCCAGGAAGTCACCGACAGTTATGTCACGAGAAAACATTTCACCTGAAATCATTGTTGCACCATATGCTAACTAGCTTGGATGTAAATTAAACAATAAATAAATTAATAAAAGAAAGAGAGAAAACATTTCATTCACAATAAAGAGTTATCATAAACAAAACTTAAAAGCAAAATGTTATAAATCATGGATTTCTTAATTTTGGATTCTTTGCCATTGGCGCACAAAAAGCTTCATTAAGATGTCTGTGACAAAGTTGGGGGTGCCTGGGTGGCTCTGTCGGTTAGGTGTCTGACTCTCGATTTCAGCTCAGGTCATATTTCAGGGATTGAGTCCCCTGTTGGGCTCTGTGATGACAGTGTGTAGCCTGCTTAGGATACTCTCTCTCCCTCTCTGCCCAGCTCATGCTTCCTCTCTCTCTCTCAAAACCAATAAACATTTAAAAAAAAGATGTCTGTGACAAGGTTTAGATGAGGCATGGGCCTGTCATCTTCTATCATTGCATGGAGTAGATCCAAGCTTCCCCCTTATTGAACAGTAAATTTCACACACCCCAGAGTCAAAAGCTGGGAGAGACAAGGGCAGCTGCAAACACTCACGAGCAGCACATCACTCCTGTCTTACGTCCTTTGCTTCAATAAACAAGTCCACTTGGGAGATGGCCAATGGTGGGTGTTGCTGGGATTTTCTTCAGCTGCATCGATGCAAAGTCTTTTTATTTTTTTATTTTTCATCTTGTTCTCATTTGGATTACATATATTTGTTAGTTTAAGAAACATACTTAAATGAAAAATCCTATGTTTGAGACTATTTTTCCATTTTGTAATTTTTACCAGTTCCCAATAATGTCCTTTTCTGTTCCAGATCCAATTCAAGGTTATACACTGCACATAGTTGTCATTTCTATGTAGTCCTCTCCAATCTCCATGGCAAGAATTTTTAATAACTAAAAGTTTCGACATCTAGTAAATTTTCTAATCTATGCGAATTAAAAACAAGAGGATAAGAAGCCCAAAAGTTAGATACAGCTATTACACATGTAGAGAATGATTGAGAAAAAATGATGATGAATCTTTTTTTTTTTTTTTTTTTTTTTAAGTAGACTTCATGTTCAGCACAGAGTTCACTATAGAGTCTAGTGCGGGGCTTGAACTCACGACCCTGAGATCAAGACCTGAACTGGGATCAAGAGTTGGATGCTTAATCAGTTGAGTCACCCAGGCACCTCATGATGATGAAGTAATTTAAACTGAAGAAACTAATGAATTTACACTGAATAAAATCGAACTCTTGTAATGTACAGCCCTGTGAGTTTTGACAAACACATCCAGTTGCTCAACCACAGCAACCAAGGTATAGAAGGGCTCCATCGATCACAAGAATTTCTTCATCCCACCATTTCATAGTCAGGCCCTGAAAACACCCAGCCAAACTCTCCCCTAAAATACTCAGCCCATGGCAACTACTTTATTGACACAAAGTTACTCACATATTCCCTTAATAATTTTCAGTATCTGTATCTAAAATTGATAATTTTCAATATCTACACAATCTGTAGGATGTGTAGTGACATCACTGTTCTCACTTCCAATACTGGTAACTTATGACTTCCCTTTCTGATCAGATTTACTGGATATGCATCAGTTTTACTGATTTTTAGACAAACAGCTTTTGATTTTATTAATTTTTCTCTGCTGTTATTCTATTTTATATTCCATTTATACAGATCATGATTAATTCCTTCTTTCCTTTTTGGTTTAATATGCTCTTTTTCTAGTTTCTTAAGATAGAACTTAGCTTGTTGATTAGAGATAATTCTTGTCTACAGAACATTTATTTCTAGCAGTTTCCTTTCAATTACTGCTTAGCTACATTGAACACATTGTATACATTGTGTTTTATTTTCATTTGTTTAAAAATATTTTCTTTTTTAAAAACATTTTTTAAAGCTTATTTATTTATCTTGAGAGAGAGAGAGAGAGAGCAGGGGAGGGGCAAAGAGAGAGAGCATCCCAAGCAGGCTCCACACTGTCAGCACAGAGCCTGATGTGGGGCTCGAACTCATGAACCTTGAGATCATGACCTGAGCCAACTCATGTGTCAGATGCTTAACCACCTGAGCCACCCAGGCGCCCCTAAAAATATTTTCTAATTTTCACTGGGTCTTGATCTTTGAGCCATGGGTTACTTAGAACTGTGTTGTTTAATTTCCAAAATTTTCAAGATTTTCTAGGTATTTTTCTGTTCATTGCTAGTTCAATTTCTGAATGATAACATGTTTTGCATGATTTCAATTATTTTAAATTCATTAAAATTCAAGTTTGTTTTAAGGATACACAATTTTATAGAAAGTGCTCTACTGTGGTACACTTCCAAATGCACTTGAAAATAATGTGCATTCTACTCTTGTTGGAAGGAGAGTTCTGTTAATGTCAGTTAGGTCAGGCTTGTTGATAGTGTTGTTTGTATCTTCTCTATCCTCACTGATATTTAAAGTCTATTTGTTTCATCAATTACTGGGATAGAAATATTGAAGTCACCAACTGCAATTGTGGATTTGTCAATTTCTTCATTTGTTATGAGTTTTTGCTTCAGGCATTTTGAAAGCCCCATTGTTACGTTCGTATGCATTTAGGATTGCTATGTCTTCTTGATAAATTGACCTCTTTATCATTATGTAATAATGTCTGTCATCATCCCTGGTAATATTTCTTGTTCTAAAGTTCACTTTATCTGCTATTTATCTTCTCTAGCTTTCTTTTGATTAGTGTTTTTATAGTAAATGTATTTTTCATTTTTTTACTTTTAACCTGTATTTAAAATTAGTTTTTTATAGATAGCATACAGTCGAGTTGCTCTCTTATCCAATCTGATCATCTCTTTTAGCTCATATGTTTAGACTATTGATATGTGTTTGGTTAAAACCTAAGATTTTATTTGCTGATTTCGACTTGTTCCATGCATTCTTTGCTCCTATTTTTCCCACTTGTTTTGGATTGAGTATATTTCAATACTAAATATTATCTCCACATGTGGCCCATTATTCACAAATCTTTTTAAACAATTTTATTTTTGGTGGTTGTTCCAAGATTTACAATATTTATCATTAATAAGGCATGTTTCCCTAAAAGAATATTATACTACTTCAATATTATTTAAGAACCTCATGGCACATGCTCTATTCTTCCCTCCCATATTTGATATTGTTGCTGCCATACATTTTCCTTTTACATGTGCCGTGAGGCATCACTATTAATTTTACTTTGGCGTCGGGCTCTGTGCTGACAGCTCAGAGCCCGGAGCCTGTTTCAGATTCTGTGTCTCCCTCTCTCTCTGCCCCTCCCCTGTTCATGCTCTGTCTCTCTGTGTCTCAAAAATAAATAAACGTTAAAAAAAAAAATTAATTTTACTTTGGGCAGCCAATTATTTTTTAGAGTGATTAGAAATAAAAAGAAAACTTTTATATTTGTGTTTATTTTCACCATTCCCAAAGATCTTCATTTCTGTGTGCATCAAAGTTTCTCCCAGATAGCATCTTCCTTTTGCCTGAAGAGTTGTCTTTAGCATTTCTTATGGTACAAGTCTGCTAAAAAGAATTCTCTTGGCTTTTGTTTACTGATTCTTTCCTCAGCTGTCCTGATTCTCTTGATGGGTCCACTAAAGCTGTTTTTCATCTCTGTTACCCATTTTTTTTTCAAGGATTTCTATTTGGCATCCCTTTTCAGTTTCAATTCTCTGGGTTGGTGATATTCCTCAACTGTTTGTGTATGTTGTCCATCTTTTCTTTTTTCATAGATTAATTGTTAAATTGATGTCTAATAATTTCAATAACTGGGCAGTCTCTGGGTCTGGTTCTATTAATTGCTTTCTCTCCTGACAGTAGTTGTATTTTTTTTGCATGCTTGATGTGGTATGTAGAATAGTAGAGAGTGAGGTCAATATTTTTTATGCCTGCAAACAGGAATACTGCATCTTCTGCTGGTGTTTAAGTAAATAAGGTCAGAAATCCAGCTGGTTTCAGTTTTGTTCTTGCTTCAGGGCCTCACCAGTTTAATCCTTCTGATATTACCTTGTGCTTATGGTAAGAGTTGGCTTACCAGATAGTTTTAACAACGCTGCTGCTCTACCCTCAGCTTTAGGCCTTCGCTGTGTACCTACATATCAGAGAAGTTGTCTCTCTAATACTTGTGCCTTTCACTCAGCAGTAGACTGCCATTGCTTGTTCCTTGGTGGTTGCTGGCATGGTAGTGGTAGTGGGGTAATAGGGATACTCTTTTTTACCCTTCTTTTGCTTCATTCTTAGGCAGGCCCTACATCCAAGGGTCTCAGTTGGAGCTTGCTTGGTGATCTTGCCCTTCCACCAAAGTAGGAGACCTCAAATGGTCTCATACAGTTTTCTGACCCTCGTCTAGTCATATGGCTTTTTTTTTTCTTTTTCCTTTTTCCCAGCTGAAATGAAACTTAACCTATGCCCTGGGGTGGGGAGGGGCAAGAGGGTTTGCTGCACTTCTGCTGACAGCTTAAATACTTTAAGGATAAAGGAGAAGGGTCAGGAAGGAATTTTGTGCTTTTTTCCATAGTAGCGCCTTCTCCCCTGTTCAGGCTCTCAAGGAAAGTTAGGATTGGGGCACCTGGGTGGCTCAGTTGGTTAAACGTCCAACTCTTGATCTCAGCTTCGGTCATGAGCTCATGATTTGTGGGTTCTAGCCCCACATCAGGCTCTGCGGTGATAGCACAGAGCCCATTTGGGATTCTCTCTCTCCATCCCTACCCCACTTGTGCTCTCTTCTCAAAATAAAAAATGAACTTAAAAAAAAAAAAAAGAAAAGGCAAGAAAAGTTAGTATTTTGTTGGGTTTCCTGGAATCTTCTGTTGTGCGGTGTAAGAGCAACGTATAAAAAGTTTGACCACTTTGGGGAGCCTGGGTGGCGCAGTGGTTAAGCGTCCGACTTCAGCCAGGTCACCATTTCGCGGTCCGTGAGTTCGAGCCCCACGTCAGGCTCTGGGCTGATGGCTCAGAGCCTGGAGCCTGTTTCTGATTCTATGTGTCCCTCTCTCTGCCCCTCCCCTGTTCATGCTCTGTCTCTCTCTGTCCCAAAAATAAATAAACGTTGAAAAAAAGAATTTAAAAAGTTTGACCACTTAAAAAAAAAAAGAAATCATTTCACACAAAAACAACTCATTCAAGACTTATTTTCTCCTGCCTCAATTATAAGCTTTGGAGAAAATGGCTATAAATTTGAACTAAGGTATAATAACTCTGAACTTCAGGGTAAGGTGCTAATTCAACACTGAGTAAGAATCTGGACATGAGAAAGTATCACTTCATGGTGGACAAGTTTCAATCCAATGGTATGGAATGAATGTTCAGCAGTAAACCATATGGAAATGATCAGAGCATCAATTCTTGTGGACATAAGTTTCCTAGTTCTCTCTAAGAGTATCTGAAAATAGAATTCGTCCACTGTTGTGTCTCTAGCACCTGTACCTGGCATATAATGGTCACTCCATAACATTTTTTTCTATGAATTAATTAAGTAATTCATTAATTAATTAATGAATGAGAAAGTCCCGTGTTTCTTGCACCATCAATTTTGAAGCCTCAAGGAGACACTGGACTCTGCCACTTGTAAGAGTATTTGAGAGTTTCAGTCATTAATTGAAAAGATAAAAGAGGTATACAAATTATATCTCAGGCTGGTAAACAGATAATGTAGTTGTGTTTCTTTAATGAGATTCATGCTGTTTTGTAAACTTCATTTTATTTTTTTAATGTCTTATATATTTTTGAGAGAGAGAGAGACAGAGTATGAGCTGAGGAGGGGCAGAGAGGGAGGGCAACACAGAATCAAAGAGCAGGTTCCAGGCTCTGAGCGGTCAGCACAGAGCTCGGTGCAGGGTTCGAACCTGTGAACCATGAGATCATAACCTGAGCCGAAGTCAGATGCTTAACTGACTGAGCCACCCAGGAGCCCCTATAAACTTCATTTTCAACCCATTATTCATTTTGGACAAATCTCAACCAAAAAGAAGCAAATAAGGGAAATTAACTTAGAAAATTGGTGGTGGAATACAAATTTTAAAGAAAACTAAGCATGAAGAAAGAGTAATTCACCAATAGGTATGATTCAGTGCCATCTATTTGTTTAGCTTTGTGATAGACACTGTGGAATGCAGGTGCAAAAAAGTATTGAAAAGAATCTCATCAGATAGCTGCAATAGAACAAAAGTTGGTTGAGAAATAAATTAAGAGGGAAAAAAGCCTTATCTGCACAAACGTACCTTATTGATAAAAATACTTGAAAATTCAAAAAGAATTAGAAAAAGAAGCAGTTAAACAAAGCAATGAGACCCATCATCTATGAGCCTTCTCAGACTCCAACCATTGGGATTTATTGATCATTTTAAGTCATCAAAGAATATCCAAAATATATCGATCAACAGCAATTAATTACCTTTTGTCTGGCTAACCTACCCCTGAGAATCTAAAATATTCTCCAACAGTATGTTGTGTTTTAGTCTAAATTGTTTTTCACAATAAAAAATAAATCTTAGAAAATGTCAGTTTCTGTGCTGCCACCTTAACCTGCTGTCACAGACTATGTTGCCTTGGCAACCTCACAAGATAAAATGTGCTGCTGTGTCTACCTGTGATGTCATAGCAGATGGCCTTGTCTTGGCAGAATAAAATTGTTACCCTCTCCTTAGCTATTTTTTCTGTTTGGACTATCTCAGCATCATTATTCATAGGAAGGATCACACAATGTCTATTCTGAATGTGGTACTCTTTTAAGTATTAGATTGTTCTAGAGTTCTTTATCTTTCTTCCTCTATGTCAGTCAATCAAAGCAGGACTGGAACATAAGGGGGTCTCTAGGTTCCTGCAGTTTATACTGTTTGCTGCTTAGGCAGTATCCATTCCTTCCTTCCTCCTTCCTAATTTTGTTTAGATAACCACCCCTCACCACTCCCTGACAGTCATATTTGTGAGTTTAAAATAGTTTAACTTGGGGCACCTGGGTGGCTCAGTGGGTTGAGCATCCAACTCTTGATTTCAGTTCAGGTCATGATTCCAAGGTTGTGGGATCCAGCCCCGAGAGAAAGAGAGAGAGAAAGAGAGAGAAATAGCTTAACTTACCGCACTCCATAAATGAATCCTAATAACTAAACCAAGCATAGTAATTCTACCCCGAACCAGTGGTTTATTCAGGGACCCAGGTTTAAGCAAATCAGTGCACAGGCATTTCTTTGTGACTATATTGGTACAGGATTGAGCATATGATCAATTTGGCTCAGTCAGATTACAGAGAAGAATGTCCATTTTACATTTGGAGGAAAGAATCTCTTTTGCTGGTTAGACAAGAACAAAGAATTCTTTTTGCCACAGTTACATGTTGGGAGCACATGGGATGCAAGCCCAACCCAAGCCTGACACCTGGGACAAGGGGAAAGCAGAGACAGGAGCAGAGTAAGAGTCAAGAGCTCTTGACTCTGCTCTGCTTTCAGGCTATTCCACTTCTGGACTTTTTGTTATATAATATATAGTATAACACATCCTGTTATTGTTTAACACAACTCAGAGTCAGGGTTTCTTGTAACCAGAAGCATCTCTCTTTTTTTTTTTTATTTTTTAAAATCTTTATTTATTTTTGAGAGAGAGAGACAGACAGAGCATGAGCAGGAGAGGAACAGAGAGAAGGAGACACAGAATCCAAAGCAGGCTCCAGGCTCTGAGCTGTCAGCACAGAGCCCGACACGGGGCTCCAACCCACAAACTGCAAGATCATGACCTGAGCCAAAGCTGGATGTTCAACCAGGCGCCCTTCTTGTAACCAGAAGCATCTTAACTCATACAGTTTTAGTATCTAGTAGCAAATATGTGATCTTGGACCAACCCCTTCATGTCTTTGGTACTTAGGTCTTTCATTAAACAATTAAGGTTTTAGATAGGAATCCTCTGACCTGTGTCCTAATTTTCTAAACTTCAGTGCCTAAAAGGTAAACCACAGTTCTGGGCACTAGGTCATTTTTTAAACAATGTAAGAAGTGGGCACTTAAGGTCCAAACTTTAGGACAAGACACTATAAAGTATGACACATTTTAAAAACAATGAGCCTTCAGAAGTTTATGTGAGGGACTCAGTGGGAGGCACCAAAACTGCCCAAACTCTAGTTGTTACAAGAAGAACCAAGAAGGGGAGGAGGGAGTGAACCTTTTGGAAAGTACAGTTTGCAAAGAGTGCCTGTTTCCTTCCTCACTGTCGCCTGTGCAGGAGGAGTGGCCAGTTGCTTCAGAGCTCAGGAGACCCTGGTAAACTAGTTCCTAAAGATTAGGGATGCCTGCAATGAGGGGAGACCTGAATTTAATCCCCATTTAGAAATCTGCTTGGCTGGCAGTTTATGAATCTGTCCCTTTATCACCATGAACACAGAGGAATGGAGAACTGGAACATAGCAGGGCTGAGAAAGGTACCAGAGTGAAGCAGCCTGCCCTGCAGATACCCGAGATCCCTGTGGATGGCACCAACAAAGGTTTTTGGACGTAACCTGGGCTGCCTGCTGAATCAGGGAGCCCGAGCAGGGGGAGGCCTGGGAGAATGGGGAAATGGAACAAAGTTTGGGTTTCTCAAATCATGGAGTTGCATAGACAAGAGATGTTCTGCTGTCTAGAGCGAGGACCTGAACATCTGTTGCATGTCCTGCAAGGGCTACCCTGATGCAAATGCACAATAGATGTTCGTGGAAGTGTGGTAGGAAACAAATACGGGAGCTGGTTAGTTCTTCTTGTGCCCTAGTATGCCGCCTACATAATTACACACCCATGAACATTTTTTTTGAGAAAAATGAGGGCGATAAAGGTGATATGCCCAAGCTCCTATTCACAACACTAGCTCAGAAATGCTCACTTTCTTTGACTTCATGTCTTCATATCTTACTACTCTTTTTTTTTAAAGTTTATTTATTTTTGACAGAGAGAGAGAAAGACAGAACATGAGTGGGGGAGGGGCAGAGAGAGGGAGACACAGAATCTGAAGTAGGCTCCAGGCTCTGAGCTGTCAGCACAGAGCACCATGTGGGGCTCGAACTCATGGACCGCAAGATCATGACCTGACCCGAAGTCAGACACTCAACCGACTGAGCCACCCAAGGTGCCCCAGCTTGCTACTCTTTAATACATGCCTGGAACTCTTGGTCAACTGGACCCACTTGCTGCTCCCCAAGTACCAAGTGTCCCCCCACACTCACTTGGGCCTGAGCCCTAACTCCTTCTCTCCCAGCCTGACAAACTCCTCCTCTATTAAGAAGAGATCTTGAAAAGCTTTCTTGACTGTCTCTTACAAGATTTGGATCTTCCATGATACCTTGTGTATCTCTTTTCATTAATCTTTATTAACTTCCTGACTCGTGTATACTTGAGGCCTCTTGTATAATCTAAATTTGGTATTTTTCTTACCTTGAATTAGTACCGTTTACTTTCCTCCATATTAGTTTGCAATGAACATTTCCCACTGCTTTCTTCCTACTTCTTTGCCATAATAGAGTTGTTTGGAATTCAAATTGCATTCTCTAAGGTGTTATCCTCACTTCCCATTCTAGAAAAATATTGACAGAGCTGCCTAGATAGTAAAATCCTGTGATTTCTATAGATAAGGGGGTTCTTTAAAGATTATCTAATCAATATCCTTGTTTCAGTGAGTAGGAGTCTGAGGTCAACAGAGTTTATAGAGCTACTGTATACTAAAGCCAAAGCACAAACCCTGATTGATATCCCAATACACAGTAAAGTGTGGTGAATTTTTTCCCCAAGTTCTAAAGGCAGTGTAAAACATACCATCTCAAATTCACCTAACTCATGATTTTATGATAAAAATACTAACTATCACCTGAATAATCTCACATTCATTTCAGAACCTCTGGTCACAGGTTTGACCACAGGGTACTTACCCCAAGCCAATAAATAACATATTTAGGCAGGATCACAATATGTGTCAGAAAAGATAGAGTTAGCACAGGACAAGGTAACTAGCAAAAAATGTGATACACTCCCAGAATCATTCTTAGAATTTGGGATTCTGAAAACAAGAAGGAACCCCTACAAGTTACTCAGAGAACTGCCTCCTATGTGTCAAGCATTTCAATAGGCCATTGACAAACAGAGTCTTATTTATTCAAAACAAAACAAATAATGTTGAGGAAGGTGTTAACCTCTGTTTTTAAGATGGCAGGATTTGGGTTCAGATAAGGTAATTCTTTACTCAAATTTATAGCCAAGAAATTATGGAGCTGATCTACAAACACAGGTGTGCCCAACTCCAAGACCTTAGCCTTTTGTACCTAAATCAGATTTACTTCCTTCAATCACAGGATTCTCCCTTACACACTCCAGGGAGTCAGGTCCCTATAGTCATCTGGAATACCATCGTCTGGGGTGGATTCTGTTTTGAGACAGAATAGCTCTTTCTATATGTGAGTAGCTCTGTATTTTCTTCCTAATTTTTGACCTGCCAATTTGCCTACCAGAAATTTCCACCGAGTCTTTATGGGGTCTTTTGGAACAAAACTAAACAAGCTAATTCCTTAACTTTTCCCTATCTTCCCCAACCGTGAGTCTTCATTTCTTCAGAGAAAACATCCAGTATTCTTTCTAATTAGTCCTTGTAAAACTTTCCTCCTGGGCTACTTCCCAGGTGGCACTTCTTGCACCTTATATTTTATAGTTGCCAGTGTCACTGTTGTAGTGCAGCACTCAGAACAGGACACAATACTCCACTTGTAGTCTGTTTTCAACTTGATACTGAAGGTATTAAGTTTCAATGAATGTAGTCGAAGTTTATTAGCTTTTCATCAGGATCCCAGGACACTAAGGACAGATTTTCTGAGCACCACTCTGCAAGGCTTGAGAACACTCAAGAAACCCTTAAAAACTAAGCCAATAACACTTAAGATTTATCCCATTAAAAGGAAACACTATTAACACGAAGTCAAATGCCACTGAGTTAGATCTCAAGTCCCAACATTACAGACTTCTACAGGAAATTACAAGCTACTCAACCCTGTGTTACTTTTGTTCAATTAGTTATAGAGCTGAGTTATGCTTGGTAGAAATTTTGCCAGCATCTGTGCTGAGATGTACAGTGGCCTTTATCTGATGCCATTTCCATGAACACCCCAGTTATTGAAACCAGGCCATAAGAATAATGGAACCACAAATTCCAGAATGGATCATCATATGCTAAGATATTTAATTTATTCCTCTGACTGCACTTTTCAAGACTGCTTTTTACTTTAATGGGTTCCCAGGGTACCTGTTGAATCCTTTTCTCCCACACAAGAGAGAGACAGCAACAACCTAGAAAATCATTTTTCTCTACGTTCTCAATAATCAAGAAAGAAAAGGGGTAGTCAAAGAAATGTTCAACCAACACCGAATAACACAAATCTTTTACACTGTTAGTGCAGAAGCATTAGGTTACAAGAAGAAAAATATACCTTTTGGCTATCGTAGCTAATAAATATTGTTTGTATGCTTGTGGTAGATAAAAGGCTCAACTAGATTATAAATTAGATAAAGAGCATTTCTGTCTTTGGCATCGTATTGTATACATGGTAAATAAAGCTGTGTACATTTGCATGAATAACTGAATGAACCAATAGAATCAAACCAACTAATGGTCGACATTGACTTGAATCATTAGGTTTGAGTGTTTCCTGGTGGGGCCTTTAGATCCTCTTTCAGTGAGATGGCCTTTAGATTTTTGATGTCATTCCTTATTAATAATGCCCATAATCAGGGCCTCTGGATAAAGTTGGATACCTCAGTTTTATATTCTTTCATAGTTTAATTGAATGAATGACTGAACTGAACTTCTCCACACATCTGGTTTTATTCTTCTAGCTTGGGAGAGATGATATGATCAAAAAGAATATTTTATATCAGGCCCATCTGGTCCAGACACAGACTTTCCAAGCTAATAAAACCGGCCTTACCGTATAAATTGGTTTAGGAAGAGGTCAGACGTTTTGACAGTATCCTGACAGAATTATTATTTTGTAAGGAGTACGGTAAAAAGTTATGTTAATGGGATAAATGTGTTATTCTCATAACTCATAAGGATATCAGTTATCTTGGAAAAAATATTTACTTTGATGAGGAGTGCTTGCTCTTAGGTAATTTGTAATGTATTGATATAGAGAGTAATTTGAAAGCAGAAAATGCAATCCATCTCACTCACAGAGTGACAACTTGTACCTTGCCATTTTATGTAAGATATCAAAACCAGGGCTACGAAAACCCTTTCATGTCCAGGCAAAGATTTTAGCTAAGATAAAGACTGGGGCCTCTTCATACACACACACACACACACACACACACACACACACACACACACACTCATGCACGCACGCACAGACACATTTGTCCTCTACCACATAGTAAAGTAAGGAGCATCACAGCAGATAAAGTAGGTGGGTGAGGGAACCTGTTACACCAGAGCTACAATAGCACTTACTGCATTGTGTAATTGTATTTATTGTTTGACTATTTGGCTAATGCTTGTTTCTATATTCTGAGCTCCTCTGTACTACTCCCTCTTGCATCTCTGGTTCCTACCCTGATGCCTAGCATGTAGTACTCTATTTAAATGAATGAAGGTCAAATACATAAATGAAAACTTTCCTTTCTTAGTAAAAATAACACCCATAGTCTTCCAGGTTGGAACCAGAAGAAGAATCTTTCAGTGGTGAAGGGTGGCTGGTAAATCAGCCCAAATCTGTCCCAGTGATTCATCTAACCTAAATAAGTTAACATTTGTTTCTTAATAAAATATTAAAGTGGGTTTGTAAATGCTGTAACCATGAAAGATTTCAGAACCTAGAATACCATGTGGTCCAAATTTTTGTATTTTCAGGGAATCCAAAAATATGAAAAGAATTGTCAGCCATTACAGAGGACTAGTGGAAGAGACAGAACTGAAACTCAGTCCTTTTGATATCCAATCCAGTTCTTTGGTCACTCAGCTTAATGTTAATTACCAACTGCTTAATTCTTAAGGTCCCTGTGGACCGTAATCACTGAAATCTAAAATAGATTATAAATCAAATTAATTCTGCTTGTGATATTTTTATTAAAATGCACATTATCTTTTTTAACTTCTTATTAGTTTGTAACTGAAGATGTAACCCGATGCATTAAAGAAATCTTGATAGCTGCTGTTTGCTGATAAAAGTGTTTGTAAGGTAGTAAGACAGGAGAGAGAAAAGGTAGTAGCTGGTTTAGAAAATGATAGAGTTCAGAGATAATTGTAACTTCGCTTTCAATTTGTCTGATGGAGTTTTGTGGATAATTCAGGAGACAATCACATTCAGGAGATTATCACATAAGAAATGAATGAATTGAATTGTTCTGGGCCAAGAGTGTGATGGAAGAAGTCTTCAAGGCTGATTAAGATGATGATACAAAGGGAATGTTGAGTAAATTTGCCTGAGTGGAGCATGAGAATGTGCAGAAGAAATGGAGATAAGGGAAGTGAGGTAGTTTATTTACCTAGAATGTCTGCCTAGAAGCTTTCCAATTCTTTCAGGTAGCCAACTGACCTCTATTAGATTATCCACCTGGAATCAGATATTGCACCATCACACAAAGCTATATCTCCAAGTGCACTGCAGTCAGAAATGGCTACTTTGCTAACTTCTTACATGAACAACTGTTAACAAAAAAGTTCAATCATAACACTGGAAGAGAGAAATGAAAATAATGATGTAGGCAACTTCTGCCAAAGCAGCTTTTGAGCTAAACTCTGGAAAAATGTTATCAATTTTCAAGGGAATTAGACCACACCACATGATAAAACCTTTGTAGAAAAGATGGCAGGTTGGGGCGCCTGGGTGGCGCAGTCGGTTAAGCGTCCGACTTCAGCCAGGTCACGATCTCGCGGCCCGCGAGTTCGAGCCCTGTGTCGGGATCTGGGCTGATGGCTCGGAGCCTGGAGCCTGTTTCCGATTCTGTGTCTCCCTCTCTCTCTGCCCCTCCCCCGTTCATGCTCTGTCTCTCTCTGTCCCAAAAATAAATAAATGTTGAAAAAAAAAATTTTTAAGAAAAGATGGCAGGCATGGTCATTAGGACAGGACGAGGGAAAACCAGGTCATCTATGGAGCCTGGAGAAGGTTATCATGCACAATGTCAACAGACTGAGCAAGTTTGGATGTGATTTTGACAAGTACGAGAATCAGAATTCTCATCAGAGGGATTGAGTATGTCCCTGGGAGTTGCTATCGGGGAACATGCCATATTGGAGTTGCATATTGGACCTAGCTAGTAAGCTGTCCCTGGATATAACGAGAGGGCTACGCAGAGAAGCAAGGCAACGAAACTTGGAGTTCTATGGACTGGGGCAGCCACGGGAGTGTTGAAGGGAAATACTTGGAATATATCAGGCACTCAGGGTTTATTCAGTGCACCAAGGCTGAGTCTGTGGCACCAAAGTCCATCTACCTTTGGTGCACTAGATAAGGACAGTGATTTGGAGATTAAAAGCATTATCTCTAAATCCTGGCTTTACAGCTGCCCAGCTATGGGGCTTTGGGACATAAATTAATTCACCTATTTGAACCTCAGTTTCCCCATTTGTATAATGAGATAATGCCTAACTTGCGGACCTTATCAAGAAGATTACAGGAAATACTATTTTAGTTCATAGTTCAATATGTGGCATGTAGTCAACAAATGGTCAATATATTATTTTAATTAATTTTTATGGATGGGAGCAAAAATTGTTAACATGCCTGTGGCCCTAACCAGGACTGACAGGAACTAGGCAAACTTGCCTAACAGTGGTGGCATGAGATCTAGTTGAGCAAGTCAAGGAAACTGAGGAATTCAGAGGTGCAAACTGCATCTCAACTGTCAAGGGGTCTATCTTTGTTTCTTTATTTTATTTTTATTTTTTAGAGAGAGAAAACATGTGAGCAAGGGTGAGAGGCAGACAGAGAGAGACAGAGAGACAGAGAGAGAGAGAGAGAGAGAGAGAGAATCTTAAGCAGGCTCCACACTTAGCATGCACCCCAACACAGGGCTTGATCCCATGACTTTGGGATCATGACCCAAGCCAAAATCAAGAGTCAGATGCTCAACTTACTGAGCTACCCAGGTGCTCCAATGGGACCATCTTTGAATGCATCTATTTAGTTAATTTCTTTTAAAGTTTCTTGCCAAAAATGGAGTATAGAGGGGCACTTGGGTGGCTCAATCAGTTAAGTGCCCAACTCGTGGTTTCAGCTCATGTCATATCATGGTTCATGGGTTTGAACCCTGCATCAGGCTCTACACCGACAGTGTGGAGGCTGCTTGGGATTCTATCTCTCTCCCTCTCTCTCTCTGTATTGTTCATATTCTGAAAGAGACAAGACAGTAAGATATTATGGTTGAAAGTATGAGGTTTGAGTGAAATAATTTCAAAGCTCAGTTCTTAATTGTGTAGTCTTAAATAAATTAACCAATCTTAACTCTGCTACAATTTCCCCAGATGTGCAACGAAACCTATTGACTTGGCCCTTCATCATATTATTATTGGTCCCTGCCAGATTATCTCCAAACTTATCGTTAAATCACACCCTTCCCCTAGCTAAGCTTCACTTAATTGAATAATAAGGAAATGACACAGTGAGTTCACTTTATTAGAATCAGGAATGAAGGCAGAATGTTCTGGTGCCCAGAGGATGATCCCATGCTGGACCTATTCTGTTGTCATTCCTGGACTCTAGTTGTCTCCTGTCTCTAAGAAGTTCTCCAGATGAAAGAGTTGGGCCTTTAGCATGTTAGATGAGGTCAAGGCTGCTGTCCCTGACTTAAGTTTCTTTGTAAGGCTTGGCTTTAAAAATAAGTTTCTGGAAAACAATGAACTCAATATATTCAAAGTCCAATGCCCCTTGTGCCAAATTTGCCTTCCACAGTTCCCAGGCTATTGGAGGGACCACAGAGAGTACTTGCATGGCTGGTCCTGCACTTTTGGCAACATCACTCATGTATCAGATGGACTTCATTCTGGCAGGCATGCAGAGGCCCTTTTCCCTTCGGTATCAGGAATAAACTAGCTCCTTGACAACAGGGATGAAGTCTGCCTATCTGGTGCTGATACAGGAAGAGAAAAAAGGGCTTATACGCCTGTGGGGGCCTTGGGGACACAGCATGTAGGCGTGTGTGTGTGTGTGTGTGTGTGTGTGTGTGTGTGTGTGTGTGTGCAGAGAGTAGTTAGGGGTAAGAGATGAACACTGAAACATGCTTCTTGTCAATATGCTTATTTGACAATGATGAATGTATTAAATAAAAGTATCCATATAAAGTAGTGACACAGCACCTTGCATACAGTAAACATTCAGTACGTGGTGGCTGCTCTTCTAATTAATAACCATGAAGCATGCTTGCATTGGTCAGGAGTAACCTGATAGCAAGAAACAGAACCCCAGGTTGAACTACCTTAGAGAGGGGCACCTGGGTGGCTCAGTCGGTCAAGCGTGTGACTTTGGCTCAGGTCATGATCTTTTGCTTCAGATCCTCCATACCCCTCTCTTATTGCCGCCCCCCCCCCTGCTTTCTCTCTCTCTATGTCAAAATAAATAAACTACCTTAGACAAAAAAGGAGTTTTTTAATGTATCATCCAGAAAAAAAACAGATATCCCAATGAGTTATCAGAGAGAATCATCTATAGGAAATAGTTTCATGGATGCTAGAAGGCTGAAAGGACAAAAAAGGAACCCTGAGCTAACACATAGATGGTAACTGCAGGAAGGAGACCTCCCTTGGCTGGGGCACAAAACAAAAGGGGTAAGCTTCCAGAACCGTGGATCTCAGAGAAGTGGCTCTGTGAACCTAATGCTCAGACTTTTGAGGAAGGAGCTGTTTGCACCCAAGCTACTATTGGTTCCTCTGAGCGGTGGTGATGAGTCGGCAACTGATAGCCAGAAAACACAAAGGAACCCCCTGCCCTTCTCTTTGGGTCTCCTTCTCTCCCTCTATTGTTGTCTGTAAGTGAAAAAGAAGCCAGCTGGGAAAGGGTTATGGGAAATGCAGTTTGCGGAATACAGAAAGGCAGGATGGAGCTGAGAGACAACAGGTAAATAACTGGCAAATTGGTCATGGAATGCAGGGAATGTTTAACTCAGAAACCACAGGAACCAGGACATGGATGCTGTCTGGACATACTCTCTCTTCTCAAACCTGTGTTTCTCACTCATCAACTTAGGTAGTCCTGTTCTCTATGGACATAAGCCATAGCCCACCAACAGTGATACCTTATAATTTTGGCCACTGAAAGAGAAAGCTTAGTTTTCTTTTTTTCTCAATTATAGTTGAAAAATTCTTAAGCAAGACTCTAATTTTAAACTTCCAGCTGGAAATAGGAGCTCCATCTAGAACCAGCCAACTATGACCAGGAACATAGGAATTGCCACAGAAAAAGAAACAGAGTAGGTGTTGGAGAAGGAACCAAGAAGTGGGTGCAGCCAGTCTCAGGATAGGCATCCTGGATGGACAAAACAAAAGATAGCCTCCACAATGGTAGCAAAGGACCTAAAACAGAAAAAAAAAAAAAATGTTATGGAGTGGGAGAAGCAGAGATGGGGGAATGCTTCTCAAGTGGCTGGGCATAGAGGTGAGTTGTTGAATCAGAGGGCCTTTGGAAACTGGAGGAGCCTGGAAAGGGCTTCAAGGCGGGAAGGAACATTGCTTGGAAAGGTGTGGAGATGATGTCCATGATGTCCAGGGCTCAGAAAGTAATCAGCTTGACTGGTGCAGTGTGGAATAAAAGTGAGAATTTAATAAGAGTTGAAAAGCTAAATTAGGGGCAAAACATGGAATACCTGGCTAAAATACATTTTTAAAAATTCTTTAGACATAGAGGTTTATGCTGCAGGGAGTTAGGAAGGATGGGTGGGAGGCGGAAACAGAACACAGGGAATACTATTGTATAAGAGTTTATGCCCAGGTGAATTGAAACTTAACTAAATTATGTCTGCCTCCACCTTAGTCTTTCTCTAATATGAACTTGACCTGATTTTGCAGCCTTTTTGAGTTTTTGATTTTTTTTTTCCTCTTCAAGGTAGAATGAATAAAATTGTGCTGATTGACTTAGATCATGCTTATGAAATACTTGACTTCAGGGAAGCAGAGATGAGGGCATCTCAAACTTCGTAGTCACAAGGGACATTTCTGTTCTCTTTTGTAATATTTCAGTGATGAATCACTAATATATTTGGAGACATCAAAATTCCCATAAGAATCAGGCTCGTAGTCTAAGGTTTTCAACATACCCTCTGTTTTGCTCTCAGAATACCACAGTTAACGCTTAGGCGTGGATCCCATTGTGACTCCTTCCTTTCCTCCCACTTCCTTTTGGCCTGAATCCCATTAACTACTGCACCACAGTGAGAAGAGGAAGAGAAAGATCAGAGCAGTGAAATGTCATTCAGACTATGTTTGTTCTTCAGGATTCTCAGGAATCTGGAGCAGGCACAACAAGGAAACAAGCTAGCAGAGCCAACTTGGCCATATATGAGCTGAGCTGGTCACCAGGGGCTTTCTCTGAATCTCAGTTTTATTCATTTTTATTGTGAGAATAGTAACAATTATATTTCGCAGATAATATGAAGACAAAATGAGGTAACAATTGCAATAAAAAACATCACGTCTCAAGTCTTTTCTGACTTCTAAACATGGACACTCTAATGGCCACGTGAATGCAGCTGAGGCCAGGATTCACTCACATGGTGACTTTGGTTCAGGTGGCATTTGTGGACCTTGCTGCTCAGCTTTTCTCTCCAATTCCCCTGCCACGTTTAGAGACCAACAGTCTCAGAAGAGCTCAAGATCAGAGATAAGGATGCCCAAATTTCTAAGTGGGCCAAAATCTGAGAAGGACCCAGAACTCAGATAAGTTGGAGGTACTCTGGGGGCAACTTTGGCTGTAAAATGGATGAATCAACTTGAAAGCACCTGCCAGCATTGATAACTATCTTCTGGTAGACTAACCAGAAGAGAATAATCCAAAAAAAAAGACATGAATAAAGACACAACAATCATAACTGTTTCTTAACAAAGTGTGTCAATTATGATAAAGCTGTCTTTCCTAGATATGCAGTAGCTCAGTTAGTCACTTGAAGGCAGCAGCTTTAAAACTTCTGAGGACTTCTAATTGTCCCCAGGGCAAAACCCAAACTCCCTGTCCCTTATCTCCAGGACCCTTCCTGAACTGGCTCCAAATTATTGCCTTCACAATCCCAGTTTCTCTACCTGGACAGCTCTTCTATTAGATCCAGCCTTCCCATGACTCTGTGCCTTTGGGGCTGGTGGCTTCCTCTCCCCAGCTGTCCCATTACCACTTCTGCTCATTTTTCATGACAGAGATCAGACATCACTTCCTCCAGGAAGATGGGCATTCTTACCTTCTCCCTCCTCATAACACATCCAATCTAAAACCCAACTATTAAAGTAGATTGCCTTTCAACTAAACTATGGGTAGTCCTTTGAAGGCAGAAGCTAGGGCTGATTCATTACATTCCACTTCCCTGGTTCTCTCCACTTCACTCTGACATTTATAAAGTCTTTAGAAAGAATGAGAAAAAACAATATCTGTCTTGCATGAGTATCTATCCCTGAACACAATCTTTTCTGGGATTCCTCTCTCAATGAGAGCTAGGGTCCCACAGACCTTGTCATAGCCCTCGTATGCCACCTACTACCTATGTGACCATGGTCAAGTTAACTTAACTTCTCTGAACTCAGTTCTTTTCTTTTTGTAATGAGATTGGTAATAGCAATTCCATTTTGTAGAAAATATGAGGACCAAATAAGAAAATACTTACAATTTTTAAAAATATAAGTAAGAGAAATGCTATGTAAAAATTAAATATTTTAAAGTAGAAACAACTATGTGGGTTTTTTAAGTTACTTACTCAGAGGGTTAGAGTAGAAAGTAAAATTCAACCAGACAGGAAACAATAAAGAAATGAAAGGGGACAAAGATAATTAGAGCATTTCATAAATGGCTTCTGATAAGAGGTAAATAGAAGTGACCAAAATTAATATCTGAAATGAAAGGTTAAAGATTTTTCCAGAGATTATCAATAGTTTCCTGTGGTAGAATGTAAAATTCACATTACTGTTTTAATATTGACATTAAAACCCAAATGTCAATAAAATAATTTCTATTAAAGGACAAAAAATGCAAGTTTATACTTCAAGAGCAGAATACATTTTTAAACCCTCTTCCTTCTGCTATGCTTCTCTATTGCTTTATTCTTACATCAACCCTTCAAAACCAGTTTCTAGGTTTTACTCTGTTCCCCTTCTAGCCTCTTGATTCTGGCTGTACAGTTCTGCCCTTCCTCTCACATAAAAGCCATTTTTAAAAACTATTTCTCAAAGCAGCTTGGAAGATCTGAGTCATACAATCAAGTCACTTATCATCTCCACCTAGATCAGAGGTTGAAAAGGAAAAACCTCACTTTTCTACCTTCTGTAGAGGGAAAAACCCAGTCCCATCCTCCTGTGGGTCTGTATCCCTGTGTCTCCTTTACTTCTCACCCAGGACACTTCCCTTCTGACACGAAATGTGTAGAGGCTTTCCCCCCACACCAAGCAATTCTCTGCGACACCAGCTCGGTATCTTACAATTTAGCCTAATTCTGACACTATCTTCTGGGGAGAATGTCAAATCACACAAGTTAAGGGTTCCGTCTCATAAGACTAAGATTGCCCCTCTCTCCACATACACTTCAGATGCCAGTCCCAAGCCCACATTATCACCCACTAGCTATGAATCAGAGGTTCCTTCAACCCCATCCTCATTTTTGATTAATTTGCCAGAGTGGCTCACAGAACTCAGGGCAACACTTACTTACCTTTAACCGGTTGATCAAAGGGCATGATAAAGGACACAGATGAACAGCCAGATGAAGAGATACATGGCATGAAGTCTGGGAGTGTCCTGAGCACAGGAATGTTTGTCCCGGGGAACTGGGGGCCATCACCCTCCCAGTGTGGATATTTTCACCAGCCTGGAAGCTCTCCAAACCCCATACTATGGGGATTTTATGGAGGCTCAATTACGAAGGCAGGATCAATTATTAATTCCATCCCCAACCCCTCTCCCTTCTCTGGAGGAGAAGATGTGGGACTGAAAGTTCTAAGCTTCCAATCCTGGCTTGGTCTTTCTGGTGACCAGTCCCCACCTGGGGGCCATCCAGGAGCCCACCCAGAGCCGCCTCATTAGAACAAAAGTTGTTCCTTGTGCTCTTATCACTTAGGAATTTATAAGGGTTTTGGGAGCCCTGTGCAGGAACCAGGGGCAGAGACCAATATATATATATTTTCTATTATCTCATAGTGGTCAACTCCAATTACGAGAAAACAAGGTAGTTTGTGAGGCAAGAAATTTCTTAAGGCAAGAAAAAATTTCTTAAGGCAAGAAATAAAATACATCAGAGAAACATCCTTCTCTTATAACTTTGCGAAATGATAGTTGAAGATTTCAGGGGGAAAACAAATTGAAGAGTAATTGAAAGGTAAACTGGGACTCAGAGAGTAATAAAACGCAGGACAGCTATAATGAGAATTATCCAATTATAATTCTATGGGGAATATGAAATAATACCCTATCCAGTTCTTTATCACAAAAGGCATTCATTTAAGGAAGGCCTGCAATTGTGAATAATTTCTCCAATCAAAGATTTCCACGGAGTCACAATAGTGGTATATAAACTGTATAAACAATCAGTTAATGAAATGAGCCATAAAGAATGAGGTAAACATCTCTAATATTAACTATAAATGCAGTTTCTTTCTTGCTTTTCCTTTTTATAGAGCAATGAGAAATGGAGGCTGGATGAGGGGTATAAATAAAATTGAAATGTGTGCACAGTAAAGCAGCATCACTTAGCTGGAGGGCATGTGGTCAGTCACCTGAACTGCTAATGACAGAGTCTGATTATCTGGAGATCATGGGTATGACAAAATGTGCAAATCAAAGTCACATTCCTATGGCATACATCAACCTCACAGGTCCTAGTTTAAGATGTGCTTATTTTTAATTTTTAAAGTAACCTTAATAGTTATTTGGTTTTTTTAGATTACTCAAGGGAAAATTGTTCTCTTTGTCTTTCTTTCTCTTTTTTCTTCTCTCTCTCTCTCTCTCTCTCTCTCTCTCTCTGGCTTAAGTAAAATAGAATACAGAAAAATTTAAAGAAGAAAATTAAACACCAACAGCAATGCCAACACACAAAATAACCACTTTTGCTATTTTGTGTATTTCATTCTTTTTTTCCTTGCATATGAATAGGAATATATTGAAAAATGAAAATCATTCTCTCTATACAATTCATACCCTGCTTTTTTCACAGTGATCATTATTTTAAGCCCAGAGCTACCAAGTTTGGTTGTCTAAAATATTCAGAGCATTTTCTTTTTTTTTTTTTTTTTTTTTTTTTTTTTTTTTAATCTACTTTTTTTCTGTTTTTATTTTTTTTTTGGGACAGAGAGAGACAGAGCATGAACGGGGGAGGGACAGAGAGAGAGAGGGAGACACAGAATCGGAAACAGGCTCCAGGCTCTGAGCCATCAGCCCAGAGCCCGACACGGGGCTCGAACTCGCGGACCGCGAGATCATGACCTGGCTGAAGTCGGACGCTTAACCGACTGCGCCACCTAGGCGCCCCTATTCAGAGCATTTTCAAAACAGCAAATTAGAAGAGACATTCAGGGACTGTTAAAGGAAAATATGCTTTCAACTCTCAAATGAATGTCTGAGAGTGTAGTAAGTTAGAAAAATCTTTGAGCGAATAAAATAATGAAAAGCTCAGGATTAGAGAGAAACTCGGGGAATATGTAATTCAACTGTTGTGCAAATGTTAATTCCTTCTAAGGCATCTTTGCAGAAGGAAATACCTTAGTTACAAAGAATGAGGTGCTTCCCAATGGAGTCCTTTCCATTTCCAGAATGGTTCTTATACTAGTTAGGGCAGGGCTAGTATCTGTAACAGATAATCAAGTCAAATAAATCTAGCCAAGTCAAGTCCAAACCAGGTTACCTGATTGGTAGCAGGCTCCCTCCAGGCACTGATTCAGGGCACCATCTCCTTTCATCTCTGGCATGTAGCTTCTGAGGCTTCCAGTAGCATCCACATAAAACCAGCGGAAGGAGAAAGAGCATGGAGGATTGTGCAAGGAAGTTATGTACGGAGCAGGCCTGAAAGCAGCAAACGTCACATTCCATTGGTCAGAATCCAATCACGTGGACGTACTAACTGCAAACAAGCTTGGGAAATGCATCTAACTTTGTGCCCAGGACAAGGAGAAATAGGGTTTTGTAAATGACTAGCCCTTGGAAGCCACAGTTTTATTCATCAGAAAGTTCATTCTCATCTTGAGCCAAAATTCCACATAGATTGTTTCTAGTTCTTCCCCCGGCAATATAAAATAATTAAGATCCCTCATTCACAAGATAGCCCTTCACATGTTTAAAGAATAATTTCATATATCTCATATGTCTTATTTTCTTCAATCTAAATACTCCAATTCCTTTAACTTCTTCATGTGACATTACTATTAAAGCATAGTCATTTGGGACCATTTGATACAGAAATAAGCACACTTATATACAGCAGTATACCCCAAAAGCATGGATTTTTAGGCATGAATATAATAACTAATATACATAATACAACTCTTCAGTTATCTACAAATAATTAAGCCTACAGGCAAAGTATGGAGCACATCTAAAATATATGTCACTGAGAAATCATTAGAATAAAAAGGAATCCATTGTTTTAAAAAGTTAAGTTTCCTGTGACAAGGTGTTGTCTTAGTATCAGTTGAGGCGCTCATACTGTACCCGTCAGGATATCAAAATGAGCCGGAGACAGAACTCCTCCCCTTGTTCATATTCTCACAAATCAGATTTATAAAGAAAATAACCGTGAGAAAATAGTCCACGTCTCTTAAACTCCTCAGTCAGATCAAAAATAAAAGTGGCGCTGGGTTAAGAAAAAAAAAAGGGAACGAAGATGCCTTTGAGGAGTGCATTTGCTTTGCTGTGTGTGTCTACTTGACCCGCTTTGGAGAAGTGAAGTTAAAATCTTCTCAACTCCTGTCCTAGTGAAGTGAGCTTCAAGAGGACCACTTGGAGAGATTCTGTGTGTCGTCTGCAGTTGGGAGGTACCAGGGAGAAGACTGGTGTCTAAGAAAGCAGAAGCAGACTGTAGGCTATGTAGAAAGCAAGGAAGAGGTTGACTGATTAGTTTAGGGACCCAGAGCCAGGGTCGCGGTCACAGGGAGATCAGCCTTTATTCCAGAGTCTGACAGGGCAAACAATATAGGCATGTTTCCTGTGGACCATGTGTGAGTCACACAGACCATATCAGTGTGGAGGCTTCTTGGGTCCTATTCAATAGAGTGACCCAGATGAGCAAGAAGATACCTGGGAACCGAGAAAGTAATCACAAGTCTTGCCTTTGAGAATAATGATGCATCTGCCTAGGTCAAAGGTAATGGA
Source organism: Herpailurus yagouaroundi (assembly GCF_014898765.1). Classification (NCBI taxonomy): domain Eukaryota; kingdom Metazoa; phylum Chordata; class Mammalia; order Carnivora; family Felidae; genus Herpailurus; species Herpailurus yagouaroundi. The sequence continues at coordinate 55,342,826 of NW_024412388.1, forward strand.
AAAGAGTAGAATTAGCATAGCACCTTCATAGAGCTCACAAAAGCACTTTAAGAGAAAGTCACCCTTAATTATCTTTTAGGCCCATCCCGAGCTACCCATTTAATCGTCTTCCGGGGTCATTAGCACATAAAGCTCTACAGCCAAGTAAAAACTTTCCCATCACTTTATCTCGCCTCACCACCCTTTGCCATATGGGAAGGTAGCATGTGAAGACCAGATGGGAAGGGACAGGAGAAGGAGAAATCCAAATGTCCCATTCCTGCTGTGAGCTCCAGTTCAAAGCAGACCCACCTGGGGGAGAGAACAAAACGTGGGTTTAAAGTTTTGATTAAAATCATACACAAAGTATCCCAAATACTGAATTGAAAATGTGCTTGAAACTTAAAATAACTGTAACACTGTGTGTTTTCTAAGATTGAACAAAAAATATGTGTGAGACCTTCCGAATTTTCGTTCAGGCAAGGGGGGAAGATGGTCACAAGTAGTTTGTTCAACATACTGGTTCCACTTGGGTATTTGGAAAATTTACTAACGTGGAACACCTCCTTCCCAGAGGATTCGAGATAAAAGAGATTTTTATCTGGAATAAAAAGTGATTTAGTATAACCACAGGACCTGTGACAAGAAACAGACAATTAGGAATACCTCGTATTTGAATAGGGTTGGCTATGTTTTGGTAACAAATAAGCCCAGACCCTAGTGGTCTTACACATACTAGTTTACTGTCACTCACAAAGTCTCCTTCAGATCCGACAGCTCTCTGTGGCTGTTCCCTTCCGAACAGGGTCCAGACTCCTTCCATTTTGTGGCTACACCATCTGGAAAAAATAGCTTCCAAAGTTACAAAAGAGAGAACTTGCAGAGCTCATGCCCACTCTCAGATGTTGCTGTGCAGGAATAACCCATGTCACTTTTGTTCAGACAACTGTCCAGATTAGTCACACAGCTCCCCCTGACTGGAAGGGCTGTGATCAGGAAGGAAAGGAAAGCTGGATGAGGTGGGCACCAGTTCGTTCGTGTAGGGACCACAAACCTCCTGACTGGCTACTACAGTGTAGGTAAGAAGGACATTTAACACTGCATCACTGGGAGGGTCATAACGTTCATGTTCCTTCCTAACTGGAGATCCAGTTTTAATCTCATGTCTCTCCTAGCATGTAACTCTTTGCACCAAAGGGAGAGGAGCACAATAATCCCCCCTTCCGCTATAGGCGAGGCATGCAATCTGAAGAGAAGTGAGACATGGAGAGAGGTGAGAATAGCGAGGTTACCAAAAATGCTATAGGTTTAAATGGTTATTGGGTTAACATATAATAGTGACTGGCAAGTTGCAGAGTATGTTTAAAGGAACGTTCTCCAAGGAAATCTCTGATAAAAATTAGCATTTGAAGCACATATTAAGGAGCAGCATGAAACCGAAACATACATAAATGACGCTGAGTGTCTTAGGTGGCTAAGTGATAAGTGATAAGCATTGTAATGATACTGGTGACTTGATTAAATACACTCAGTATGTCCAACAATGGGCAAGATATTATATGAATTTTTTATCCTTATTACAAAACAAAGAATGAATAAGGATACTGATTTTATATATGATACATGAGAAGAGATGAAGTAAGGTCATATGAGCTAGGATTCTTTTAGCTATAAGCAACAGAAACCGTTGCTTAAATGATTTGGAAATGCGCTGTCTCACTTAACAGCAAGTCCAGAGGATTAGAGCTAGGGCCAACTCCAGGGATTAAGTCTATACTATGTTTCCAGGGTGCCAAGCTATTCCTATCCTTCCATTCTGCCGCTTAAAGCATCAGTTTGTTCTCCTTTTGGTCATAAGATGGCTGCCACCAGGAGATGCTTCCCAATTAACATCCAGTAGGAGAAGGAAAATAAAACTGTTTTCCCTTTCTCAGAAGCCACCTGTTTTCCATCAGATCAGTGGTCCTCAACTGAGGATAATTATGCCTCCCCAGGGAGATTTGGCAATGTCTGGAAACATTTTTTGGTTGTCATGAGAGGGAGCAGCGACATTACCAGCATCTAGAGGGTAGAGATGCTGCTACAGTATATGTGCAGGATAGCCTCCCAAAACAAAACACTATTTGGTACAAAAGATCAATGGTGTTGAGGTTGAAGAACCTTGTGTTAGACTGAAGCTACACAAGGCCACGAAACACATCTGTGCTCACCAGTTTATCCCAGCATGTAGCAGAGTGCCTGATACATAGAAAGTATGTGGTAAATATTTGCTTAAAATTGATGGAATAAATTTGATCCTCATGATGGTTCTGTGGTGTAATCAGGGTGGGTATCATTATTCCTTTTTTTTTTTTTTTTTTTTTTTTTTTTGCAGAAAAGGATGTTTAGCTCCAGAGAGCTTAAGTGCCTAGCTCAAAGTCAATGTCACAAAATCAAGATTCAAATTTGACCTTTCAAAAATGTCTAGTAGTATTCTTCCCCCTTCTTCATGCTTCTCTACCAGTATAGATCTTGGTCTAAAACTATGCTCACCTAGATTTCAAGAAGCCATGACTCAAGTGGACGCACAGAGATCATCAGTTCCCAAAGCTAGATTGCCTCGGCCTTACACAATCTTTCTCTAGATACAGCCCCACACTTATTTTGCAATTCATTATTGGAGTCTACCTATATGGGAAGCCATTCCCCCTGGCCCCAGAGACTGGGATGTTACTGTAGTTTTTTTTCTGTGAAGCAGGCCTGAGATCTCAACTAACCGAAGACGTGAGCTGGATGTTTTCAGTGATCCTGTTATTGCTGTTTCCTTCTCTCTGATACTGGAAAGAATTTGATAGTTTGAGTGATCTACAGGAAAGCAGGGCAAGTTGTTCACTCCCTCGATCTGATTCTGGATGTTTTTATAAAACATCTCCATATGGAAGCTTAGATGAGTGTCCATGGCCTGGGTTTCTTGAAGGTATCTGGGATTTGAAAATTCCTGAGGAGTAGGAAGGACCTTCAAGGATTGCTGAGAGCGGATATCTTATTCTTAGCTTTTTGTCCCTCCAACCTTGCCCAAGAGATTACTGGTGTGATAGGACAGCACGTATAAGTCATCTCTTGCATAATAGGAGTTAAATACATACTCTCTTCCTGTATCTCTTTTCATCCCTGGACATTTAAGTCTCAGATCAATCTTAAACCAAAGAGTAAAGTTGACGTGGTACTGAAACCCTGTAATAATGGGATTGAAGGGAAGTGCCTAAAAAATGAGCCTTATAAGTAAAGATGACCTTGCTGTCACCTTCATTTCTCTTCTTGTTTACTTGATCGCTCAACTATTTTACTGAAACACAGAAACTAATGATTTAAAAAAAAAAAATTTGGAGTAAGAAGATAGCCTCTCTAAATGGTCACGAAGACAAGGATGCTACACCCAAGAGGAATAATTTCATCAGGTGACAAATATTTACTGAGCCTGCTCTGTATAACATTGCATTGGACCCTCTGGAAGGCTCAGAGAAGCTTTAGACTCAGGTCCCATCTGCAGAAGCTCATATTACTTCTAACTTAAAATCTCATGGGTTGTACAAGATATAAACTTGGTAGAACTGACTACTTAGTGTCTATAATTAACAATAATTTATTATAACCTCCGAACAGAAGTCTCAAGACAATATGGGGAAAAAATGGGCAAACATAGGGTATTAGAAATTAATTGTAAACAATTCAGTACAAAATGGAAATTGCTTTAACTTGGCTCCATTTGAGAAATTTTAAGAAATCAGATCAGATATGAGATCATCTTTAAAGAATGCAAAGTATTTCGGTAGAATAAGTTCAAAGCATATTGCCCAGGCCAGTTTATCCAAAATAATTTCTTTACAGGAGTAGTAGTTGATCTGGTTTACTAGTTTCTAAAACATACACAACTCCAGGAAATGATTCGTCATTTCTTGGTATTTTGTTTTTAAATTGAGATTACTGAAAACTCTACTCTAAAAAAAACCAAACTCTCAAGGTAATTTCAAATATATATGAAATTTGTTCCATTGTTCCCTGGAGTTCTTACACAGTTCCCAGGGTGTGGGTAAATATAACACATCAAGGAAATCATGAGTCAATAATACCAGTCTGTAGTTCTGAGCCACCCCTTGTAGAATTTGACAGCACGTTCCCTAACTCCCATTTCCTTCTGTGGCTGACATGGTCTGAGTGGCCTCAGCTTTACTCCTTTAGCCACTGCATTTCACCACCTGCCTATTGATCTCTCTTCTCCAAAGCCAGAGTGATCTTTCGAAAACTCAAACCTGAACATAACACTACTCTGATCAGTGTAATCGGTGGTTCCTTGTTGCTTGTAGCAATGTTCTGCAGGGTTGATGTACTCCTGTGGATAATCAAAACATGCCAAGCATAGTTTTTAGAGAATCCATTTCCAGATACCTAACTTCCATTCATACTCTCTCCTAAAGTTGATGTCCCTGAAAAAGCACCTTTGGCTAGAAAATCCCTTTCTCTACTTTCCAGAAAATAGCCAAACAACACACTCATTCTAAATTGCTATGGGAAATTCCTTAGGTTGTAAACAACTTCAAGGTACCACAAAAGGGAACAATTTGAAATATTAGTGTTGATATGCAGAATGTGAATATCTCTCATGAGTGGGTAGAAAAACTCTATTGCAAGTTCGATGGGTCCCATATTCCTTGTTTGCACAGCTAGTAGAAGACATTGAAAGAGAACTTAAATTGTAAGCTGACTACTAACATAGGCACATAAAAAATTCCATGAACTTGGTAATATTTCTGTAACAAAACATCTTCCACTTCCATCTACTTAAATATATATGAAAGACTTAGAACCTAAGTGTTTAAAAACAACCACAAAAGCAATAGAGTTGATGCTTACCCTTGACTCATTCTAGCAAAAATTAATATTTACTCACAGATTTTTAAAGCTAACTTTTTAAAAAGTCACTATCCTTCTTACTAAGAAATTCAGTGCCAATGGAATTCTAATGTTTCATACTTATCAAAACGTATAATACATTTTTGGATGTTTGTCAGACTATACCTGTACTATATCAATTTTAGACAGTTTTACTAACCAAATATGTTTGTTACTAATTTAGAAAAGTGTTTTCACTTTTCCAAGTTTCAAATTATTTTTTGAATTTCAGGATTTGAGGTAAGGGGTTAAGAAATTGTTCTTATGCTAACAATTATAATGATAACTCGATCAAGAAAAAATATAATAAAGATCTATGGTTACAGAAAATTTTTGAAGTGTTAAAATATTTTTCTTTTAGGGAAACATGAAGTGATCAATGAACTGTTTTCAGGAATAAAAGTAATTAAGATAGAATTCTGAACAGAACCACATTTATGTAGAAGAGTAGAGTTTCACACAAATGGAATAATTATTCCCCTGGTTAATTATCTTAGAAAGATGTCAATTCCAGTAGCGTTCAAATGGTCATCTTTTAAATTGTTTGAAAAACATCTTTCTCTTTCTGGTGGAGATCTTATCTCTGGTTGGTAACTGTGTGTACTCTGAGACATGTAAATGTTGAGGATAATTAGGGTTTTCCCAGTAGCCGTGAAGTTTGCAGAGGAAAGTGACTCCTGCCAGAAGGAAGCAGGCCTCGACCCAGGAGGAAACCTGAAAAGAGAGCCTGGATTCGGGTCTGTGCCTATGAGCTATAGGGGTAGCTACTTTGTAGCAAGCAAACATTGCTCTTTGTGTGGTACTTCATTAACAGCCCTTTGCTCTTGTAGAGTTTATAACCTTTTAAGATGCTGGAATAATTAAAAATATGCAAAAGACTAATCTGGTTGATCACCAAAGAGCAATACAGCAGCCCAAGCCTAGTCAAGAAAAATATTCTTTTAATCAGATTTTACCGAACATCCTGTTCACATCAGAGAATAACACAGTCTTCACATTTCAGTTCCTTCTTATAAAATCACACCCATTATATAATGGGGTAAAGTGAGAGTAGAGGAAATATTAGGCAATTCAGGACAAATTAACTTATTAATGCAACCTTCATCTTTTTCCTAAGATATACGTATATATATCTTATATATATATAAAAAAATCTTTGTAGGCCTCAGTTTCTTCATCTGCAAAATGGGGATATAGTAATTGTACCTCTTTCATAGGACTGTTTGCAGGTGTTAGAAATAATGTGTGCAAATACTTAAAACAATATCTAGAATATATTAAACACTCACTAAATGTCAACATTTACTATCAAAATAGTGCCATAGCACTCACAGATTATTCATGACTTAGATCATTTGATCATTGGATCAACTACCAGAAATCACTGTGAGATTTTTATAATTTCACAGAAGAAGTGTTATGCCCAGAATTCGTGATCCCCAAAGACCACCAGGGAGCCGAGTCCGATGCAAAAGCAAAAGAGCCTTTATTCGAGCTAGCTCGAGCTCAGTCCCCTACCTGCACCCTCGCAGCGGTGAGATACCGGGGAGAGACAGCGAATTTCAAAAGCACAAAGGTTTTATAAGGGTCTAGGGGCAGTTGATGAGGTAATGGCTGTGGCCTCAGCTGATTGGCTGGGGAAGGGTCGGAGTCCTGTTACGCAGGTCGCTGGGCGTGTTTTGATGAGGAAGTTTGAACGGGTGAGCAGGAGGTTACTCAAGGGGAGGAGGCGTGGTCTAGGTGAAGGACACAGAACAAGATGGAGTCGGCCAGTGTAGGCCCGCCCTTTCAGAAGGAGCTTAGATCTAGGTGGGGAAAGAATATAAACACACACACACACACACACACACACACACACGCACACACACACAATTTGAAGACCAGAAAAAAACCAGGAAATAAACATTTTTAAAAGGCATATTTCATAATAGCCAGTAAAAATATGAGAACACTACATGAATTTAACAAATACATGTAAGATTTTTATGCAGAAAATTATAAAATTTTATTGAAAGACTCTAAAGACAGAAATAAATGCCTGAATTGGAAAACTTTTAAGATGTCAATTCTCCTCCAAATTGTTCTATGAAGTGCTCGCTTCAGCAGCACATATACAAATTGTTCTATGAAGAAATAAAACATAAAATCCTAAAAGGTTTTCCACGGAATTTGATGTTACAGGCTCATGTCTCCTCAGAATTCATGTAGTGAAGTCTTAACCCCCAGTACCTCAGATTGTGACTGTATGGGAAGACAGGGCTTTTAAAGGGTAATTAAGTAAAAATTGAGGTTATTAGGGTAAAGTTGAAAGTAAGCATACCCCGGGGTGCCTGGGTGGCTCCGTCTGTTAGGCATTTGACTTTTGATTTGGCTCAGGTCATGATCTCACGGTTTGTGAGATCGAACCCGTGTCAGGCTCTGTGCTGGGATTCTCCCTCTCTCTCTCAAAATAAATACATAAACTTAAAAGTTAAAAAAAAGAAGAAGAAGAAAAGAAGCATACCCCATAATCCAGTATTTCAACTCTTTGTTGTATATACCTTGAATGCATTTTAAATTTTTTTTTTCAACGTTTATTTATTTATTTGGGACAGAGACAGAACATGAACGGGGGAGGGGCAGAGAGAGAGGGAGACACAGAATCGGAAACAGGCTCCAGGCTCTGAGCCATCAGCCCAGAGCCCGACGCGGGGCTCGAACTCACGGACCGCGAGATCGTGACCTGGCTGAAGTCGGACGCTTAACCGACTGCGCCACCCAGGCGCCCCTACCTTGAATGCATTTTAATGGGCACACAGAAACATGTAGAAGAATGTTCAGAGAAGCACTTTTTTGTAATAATAAATAATTGAAAAAAGCCCAAATATCCACCTCCAGGAAAATGATGACATGATTTAACCACAGTGGATTCTATTTACTAGTGACAATAAATGAATTAAAGCACTACAAGTAAACATGATTCTTCTTACAACCACAAAAATTAGATTAAAAAATTAAGTTGCAAAAAAAAAAAAAATGTAATGAGATCCCCCTGATATCAAATTAAAATGAAAACGATTGCTAATGGTAACACACATGTGAGGTTAAAAAAAATTTTTTTTAAAGAAATCAGAATTATCAAGATGAAATTTGGAACAGTATTTCTGAGTATGGCTTGGCGGATAGGTAACACAGAAATCCCAAAGCTTTGAGTAATAATAAATAAATAAAATTAAGCTTTTTGTACTAGATTTGTATCTTTTATATATCTTAAATTTATACTTTCTATATATCTTAAATACTTTATAATACAGTAAGTAAAACAGCAATTTCACTGTAATTTCTGTTACATCCAAATTATTAAAAAAACAAGTCACTTTATTAGCAATAATTATCTCCTTCTCTAGCTATAATATATCATTTCCCATAATTACTTTTATTTTTTTCTCAGAGGGACAACTTCCATAAAAATGTAGACGCTTACATTTCAAACGGTAAAGGTTGACTATGTTGTAGAAAAATTTGACTGAAAGACTGTTTGTCTCTCTTGACACTGCATGACAAGAAAATGCAACAGATAAATCTCTCACATGAAAGACCACAAAAAAACTTTTCCTTAGTAAGGATGACCACAGCTTGTCATCCAAACAGGAACTCTTTTGACAGTGAAATGGAGACGTATTCAATTAAAGTAAATGGAGAAATAATAAACCTGGACCATGAAGTATAAAGAGGGACTGTCCTGGACAATCTATCCTCAGTTGTTGGCTTCACTGACCAATGCTCTTTGTTTCCTTCGCCGATTATTACACTGAGGTTTCTTTATTAACACCACAAAGGTACATGCATAAATGAAGTAGTTTGTGTCCTTGCCAGAGTTTCCTCCCTATTAAAGCTGATTCCCAGATTTCCACTTCTGACAAATTGTTAAGCAGTCTGGAGAAAAGTTTCTGGTATATCACATCAAAAAAGCACTTGATGGAAGTATTTTATAGGTGTCGTTGCGCTAGAGCAAAATAAGGTCTAGAACTGCAGCCCAGAAATGATAAGGAAGAGGGAAATCAGCAAGGTCAGGTACCTCTGGAGTAGCAGTGTCTTGAAAGTATTTGATTCTGGTGGCCAAGAGTTTGGGCATTAATGCTTCAACTGGGCCACAAAGACCATTCCCGGGAGCTGAGTAAATGGGAAGGTGGTCCAGAATCATGTTTTCAAGCAGGAGCCTAGAAACTGATATCCTTCCGGGATGATTAGGTGAGGAGGGTGAAATACCCTGTAAAGGGAGACAGTGAAAATACTTGCCTTCTCAGCATTGACTGTGAGTGAAAAGGTAAAAAGAAAATAAATCTCCCCAGAGAATTCTCAACACAGACCCACAGTCGCCGTAACTTTGGGCATGAAACTCACACTTCTTTGCGAAGTGACAACTTGACAAAGCCTGACAACTTGAAATAAAATTTAAACTCGATTTAAAATTTAGTTGAAAGTAATCCTATGTTGGTAATGTCTGACAGATACCTGACAGAGCATAAGTGGATCTTCTTTTAGGGGAGATCACATTAAATTCAGTCTTAAAAAAAAAAATAGGGGCACCTGGATGGCTCAGTCGGTTGAGTGACAGATTTTGGCTCAGGTCATGATCTCACGGTTTGTGAGTTCTAGCCCCGCGTCGGGCTCTGTGCTGACAGCTCAGAGCCTGGAGCCTGCTTCCGATTCTGTGTCTCCCTCTCTCTCTCTGCCCCTCCCCCTCTCGTGCTCTGTCTCTCTCTGTCTCAGAAATAAGCATAAAAAAATTAAAAAAAATATATATATAATACATATACATATATATATTATATTTTCAGTCACATGAGTTCACAGTCAGAAACCAAAAACGTGTGAAGCAAAATGCAACAGAAGCAACCGGTAGAATTAGAACCAGTAAGATTTTTTTTAATTTTTTTTAATGTTTATTTATTTTTGAGAGAGAGAGAGAGAGAGAGAGAGAGCAACAGGGGAGGAGCAGAGAGAGGGAGACACAGAATCTGAAGCAGGCTCCAGGCTCCGAGCTGTCAGCACAGAACCCGACGCAGGGCTCAAACTCACAGACTGAGATCATGACCTGAGCCGAAGTCGGAAGCTTAACCGACTGAGTCCCCCGAGATTTAAAAAAAAATAGAAAATTAAATGATTCTTTAAAAAAAAAAAATGCCAGTGTGGAGCCCAATGCAGGGCTTGAACTCACAACTCTGAGATCAAGACCTGAGCTGAGACCAAGAGTGGGACACTTAACTGCCTGAACCACTTAGGCGTCCTAGACCCAGTAAGATTTACATATAAAAATTAACAAATAGATATTTTAAAAACAGGCTTAATATGCTTAAAGAACCAATGAGAGTATCAAAGTTAGACCAAAAAGATGTGGAAAAGAAAACAAAACTTTTAGAAGTGAAAAATATAATAATTGAAATGAGAACTCAATACATCGGCTGAATAGAAGATTAAGACAGAGCTAAAGATATTTAGAGATTTTAGAAGAAATTTAGAAGATTTAGAAGAAATTTCATAGATTGCATCACAGAAGATGAGTTCATTTTTAGTCATCTTTTTGCTATTGATTTTGAACATTTGTAAATAACTCATGGATCAAAAGAGAGTTTATTATGGAAAATAGAAAATATATAAAACTGCATGTAAAAAAATAAAAGATAATGAAACTTGGGATGTCCAGCTAAAGCAGTATTTGAAGGAATTTTATACCATAAATGGTAATATTAGAAAATAAAAAGACAGGGGCCCCTGGGTGGCTCAGTTGGCTAAGCATCTGACTACAGCTTAGGTCATGATCTTGTGGTTGGTGAGTTCAAGCCCTGAATCAGGCTCTGTGCTGACAGCTCAGAGCCTGGAGCGTGTTTCAGATTCTGTGTCTCCCTCTCTCTGACCCTCCCCCATTCATTCTCTGTCTCTCTCTGTCTCAAAAATAAATAAATGTTAAAAAAAAAATTAAAAAAATATATATAACCCGCTGCTAGAAAATGTGTATGTGTCTTCTGTACAGGTGTTAGTTTTATAGAGTTGCATTTTTCAATTACCATAAGTAATTTCCCCACCCTACAGTTAGGTACTTATAGGTAGCCGAGAGGAATTTATGGCTTGTAGTACCCCAAAGTTCTGTTTATAGAAGTGAGTTGGTGGTGATTTGGGTTAAAAGGTACTAGTTTATAGCTATGTCTCAATTTCAGTGACAGTGTTTTCAGAGCCCCAAATCAAAACTCATTGCCTGGGAAGCATAAGAAAACTTCAGAAGAAAATGGAACAGTATATTTGAAATCTGGACTCTTCTGTGGCTTAGTCCGTTCAGGCTGCTATAACAAAAATGCCTGAAACTGGGTAGCTTATAAACAGCAAACTTCTTTCTCACAGTTCTGGAGTCTGGGACAAATGCCCAAGATCAAACAGCACTAGGTGTTTCCATGTCTGGGGAGAGTGCTTCCTCACTGACAGCTATCTTCTCACAGTGTCCTCCCATAACAGAAGGTACAAGAGAAGTTTCCTGCGCAGCTCTATGAGGAGCACTAATCCCATTCATGAAGTGGATCCCCTCGAAGATCCCACCTCCTAATACCATCAATTTGGGGGTTATATTTTAACATATGAATGGGGGGGCACAAATATTCAGAGGACTGCATTCTACAAATTTTGAAATGTGTAATTATTGGAATTGGACAATAATACAGAGTCTTGCATCTGATTAGTGGAATGAACTCAGAAAGTACATAATGCACTATGGCAAATCCTTCTTGAGTTATTAGAATGACATGATTTAAAGCATGGAGAGTCCTTTAAAAAATCCTTTAAAAACAACTGTGTTACTTATTTTTGTTTTTGTTTTTTCTGGAATTTTTACTCCTAGATTATAACAAACAGAGCTCTCTAGAGGCAGACAGAACGGGGTTCCGACTCGAATTCTTCTTCTTACTAGCTATTTGCCCTTGAGAAGGTACGTAAACTGTCTGGTCTTCATTTTTTTCACCTGTAAAGTGGAGATAATAACATCTGTATCATAGCGTACGGATAAAAGAAATACGGCATTTCCTGTGCTTAGCATAGCATTTGGCTCAAGGTAAGCTCAACAAATGGTTGTAATTCTTATCTTTGTATTTCCATGTCCATTTCCCTTTTGAAGTAACTCATCCTTTAAAAGCCTACTTAAACATCCCTGGTTTTATATTTTGCTGCCCATTAGGGAATGAAGGTAAGTAAGTAGTCTACATCCAAGACTAAGACTGAATATTAAAAGTGGAACAGCGCCCCCCTGAGGTCAAAGTGAATTTGGCAGTCGTTGTCACCTCCAGTCTCTCCAAGATCGCTGCATTTGCTGGGATGGAAGGTTCAGTTCAGCTGCCACTTGGTCTTGGAACTAACTCCAGCTACATAATTGGCAGAACCTAGTGCAGAATGAAAATGTGGGACCTCTTGTTTAAAATTAACCAGAATTTCAAGACAGCAATAGTAGAACAGTAAACCAAGCATGGGACCCTTTGAGCTATGGAGGCTCTGTGTGATTGCACATGTTGCCTGTCCGTGAAGCTGGCTCTGCCTAGAAACAGCTCTCTCTAGTTTTACTCTTGGAAAAACAGGATTTAGTTCTTAATATGAAACCATTGAGTCTCTTATGGATGACCTTGAGTTTCAATTCAGAATTCCCTGAGAGGATGTAAGATAGCTCTGTTTCCTTTCCTAAGGTGATTTTGGTGTGTAAATCAATCTATTTGCACTCTCCGTTTAGCCATTGTAGGTTCACACATCTTAATAAGAATAAAACTCTCCATAAATGTAATTACTTAAAAAACATTTTCTTACATTTATTTGTTTATTTTTGAGAGACAGAGAGAGACAGAGCACAAGTGGGAGATGGGCAGAGAGAAGGAGACACAGAATCCAAAGCAGGCTCCAGGCTCCGAGCTGTCAGCACAGAGCCTGACGCGGGGCTCAAACTCATGAACCGTGAGATCATGACCTGAGCTCAAGTTGGACACTCAACCGACTGAGCCACCCAGGCACCCTTAATGTAACTACTTTTGAAGACGATCCTAAATGAAAAATACCAAATTTGTTATAATGGTTATCTCTGAGGAAGGAGGGAAGTGATGAGAATTTTGGAGAATGTGAGGGAAGAGCTTCAACTCTATATTTCATTGCCAGATATAAAGACATTTGCATTTCAATATAGGTGGGTAATAAGTACATATATACTAATATATTAAACTCTGTAAGCTTCTGTGTTTGCCATATTTTACAATAAAACTATTTCCAAAGAACCCAAACCAAAGAAATTATAATCTTTAAATTTAATTTTGGGGAGTAAAGACAACAATTTAAATTCCAGTTATGTCACTCAATATGGTTGCTTAACCTTGAATGTGTTAACACCTTGTGCTTCCTTTCCCTTCTGATGAATCAAGAAGGTTGAATGTATAAGCCTCAATGCAATTTTTGAGCTATTAATTTTTATTTCTGTGAAACAAAAAATATATTTAGAATATAATTTGAAATGACTTATGCTTTAGGAAATGAATTCTATTTTATGTTCAATGAGTATAATTGATTGAGTATTAACTGATGGGACAACATGATAAAAAAATATCTTAATGTCAAACTGACTTAATGTCAAACTGACTTAATGTCAAGATCTCTCAGATCTTGGAAGGAAATAGATATATTTCCTTCTCTGATCTTCACTTTTCAAAGTAGCCTTAGTAATCTTGTGCAGTCATTTGGTCAAAATATTGTCTATTAATTTAACACAGAACTGAAAACTCAAATGCCAGTAGGTGAGACATATAAATAACAGGACGGGTGCCTGAGTGGCTCAGTAGGTTGAGCATCTGACTCTTGATTTCAGTTCAGGTTATGATCTTGCAGTTTGTGGGATAGAGCCCTGAATCATGCTCTGTACTGACAGCACAAAGACTGCTTGGAATTCTCTCTCTCCCCCTCTCTCTGCCCCTCCCCCATTCACAAGCACTCTTTCTCTCTAGATAGATGCTGCATAGATAGATAGATAGATAGATAGATAGATAGATAGATAGATAGATA